>NC_059432.1:6907387-7209887 GCF_021028975.2 Sphaerodactylus townsendi | reverse complement strand
GGTTGGCTGCCCAAATGAGCAGATGCCTTCCGGCCCAGCAGCTGCAGCACAAGAAACTCGCGCCCCGGCTGCTGGGCTGGGGGCTGCCCTCGGCTCCTCTTCCCGGCCCAGCATCTGGGACACGAGAAAAACTTGTGCCGCGGCTGCTGGGCTGGGGTTGGAGCCTGACTTGCGAGGAAGCAGGGCTTCCTAGGGGGGATAGCGCCCAGAGGGGTTTTTGCTTCCGGGCTCCATTTGGCCCCCATACACCTCTGCATCACTCCAGTGGTTTAATTACTGGAATGAATTGCAGGGTGGAGGGCATTTCTCCACAGGGAAATACCTACTTAATTAGAAGGGTAGTTTTAAAGATCATATATATCATAGAATCATAGAGTTGGAAGAGACCCAAGGGCCATCAAGTCCAACCCCCTGCAATACAGGAACACATAATCAAAGCACTCCTGACAGATGACCATCGAGCCGCTCTTTAAAAACCTCCAAAGAACTCCACCACACTCCGAGGTAGTGCCTTCCACTCTTGAACAGCCCTGACTGTTAGGAAATGGCAGTAGATTTCCCTCCACTTAACATTTATTTCCTGTACTGTATATGTTTTTAATCAGTTTTTTTTTACTATTGTTGTCTATGCCAATAAAGGCTTGATTGATTACCATTATTTTTTGCTGGAATCCATATGGCAATTAAGAAATATGAAAAGAGACTCTGTGAATTTCTTCTCCTGATGGTAGCATTTATTGAGGAGGTATCGATGTAGAGAGAGACTCTAAAGGCTTTGTAAAGACAGTTCTGAACCATTAACCTGGGCCTTTGCATAATCCCAGCGATTCCCCCACACACATTGTTATAAGAATTTGTGAAAAACAGTCCCAGAGGTGAGATGCCCCAAGGTCGGTGACAGATAGTGAGAGAAAGCCACCTGGCTTCCTGCAGGCACCCACAAGATAACAAATGCACTCGTCTCTCATGGGAGCAGGGTGTCAGGGGAGCCTAGTTACCTACAAAACGTGTGAAACCATAAAGTAAAGATCAAGGAAAGAATGCTCCAGATGGCAGTGGTAACATATAGCAGGCTGGTTACATATATCTTTTAGCAGCATTGATTTGTAGCTTTAAGCAGCTGCATTGCGGTAGGAATGCATCTCAACCACTTAGATTCAATTCCCCTGACAAAAGATTAGTGAAGTAATGTATGCGAAGCACACAGACTACACAAATGCTACAGAAATGGTCATTATTAGCAAAGGACTAGGAAGTAGAGGATTTGAAGTTTGAATCTTCTATTGTTTTCTGGGGTTTTTTTTTCTTTTTGTAGATCAGTGCCTTTACAACTGTGGGCACATCACTGAAGGGAAGGGTATTAAACCCCATCCTACAGTTTTTGTTTTCCAATTTAGCCTCTTCCGCTGTCATTTGGTCATGTGATCTATCTTGTCTTTCATTGGCCAAGAGAGGGTATCTTGAACTTCACAAGCATAAGCCGGGTGGTTCTGCTTTGCTTGCTTTAAGGCGGGTTTGTGTGTGAATCCAACAATCTTTGCAGATTCGTGGCTATTTTGTTTTCCAGATTATTCTAATGCTTTGCCATGCTCTCTGAACTAATCCCATAAACCAGACAGGCCACTCACACTCAAAGAGCTTCCCTAATATGGCCATTAAATGCCCAACAGATGAGGTGATGTTTCAGATATTTTTGAAGAAAAAAAGAACTGTAAATTTTTCAGTCTCTTAAAAATAACAACAGTAATGAGGGGCGGGATTGTGAGGGATGCTAGGAGCTGCCAAATTAAATCAAGTTAACACATGGGCATACTGAATGGGAAAAATTCCTGTTTCCCCCACAGAATGCCTCATCATCCTTGAAAATACTTTATTTAATTTTTAAATGACTTTCTTGCTACTGAACTCCCACTCTTAGCACTTAATTTCGTTCTTAGTACAAAAACAGCAATCCTTGTGGAATGGAACGGAGGAGACTGGCACCACAGAAGACAGACAGAAAGCAAACCAGTAGATGCTATTTTACCAAAAAGGGGTAAAATCCTATCAGGCCCTAAACATGATTGGGTAATCACGACATGAAAGAGGGGGAGAGGGGATCCTCTTGGCATCCCATAATCACGGTTCACTGAGACAGCCCCTCCATCATTTGGGGAGAGGGAAAGAGGACTGAATAGTGAGAAAGGCAGTCCACTTGTCCACTTGTTTTATTGTTTACTGTATGGCCCTCCCTCCGCCCAGGTGCACCGCAGGCAACACTGGCAGGAGAACAACAGGAACAGGGAGGCAGCCGCTCCTGCACCCCTTGGAAGAAACACGTGAGGCTCTCCAATGGGGCAACACAGAAAAGCAGGGCCCATCCTAAGACTCAAAGGCGGCACCATTTCCCCTTGCTTGAATGAACAGAACATTAGCAGGCAATTCAAAAGAATTACATTTGGAGCATCTACAAACAATTCCACAGATACCTGGGCACAGACCAAGATTCACGCTGCAGATACATCTGGCGAGATCAAAACTCACCCCCCCCCCCCCCCCCAACACATCTTTTTTTCTTTGGGGCAATTAAGGGAACATCCTGGACAAAAGGAGGCAAAAGATTTATCCAATTTGAAGGAATAACAGAGTATAGCAGCATTATGGGTAAGGAAGATCACCAGTGCAATCCTAAAGGCAACTTGTGACCTGCTCGGGAAAGCAAATAAGCCCCAAACCAACATAACTGGCAAAAGATCTCCATGATGTCAACTCAATGTCATGCCTCTGGAACACACGTGCGAAGCTGCCTGGAGCGGAATCCGGCTGCCGGCTCATTGTCTGCTTTGATGGGCAGTGGATCTTCAGGGTCTCAGGTGAGGGGTCTTTCACATCACCTGCTGCCTAGTCCTTTTAGCCAGGAGTGCCAGGCGGGGATTGAGACGCCCTGCCCCCGCACCACAGCCGCTCCCCAAGTCAAGTCAAGTCCAGTTGAAAGATTTCACTGAGACGAAGGCATTATTTATAAACATCCAAGTCATGTTATAGTAAAAATGTGACCGTGAAACGGAGCAAGATGCACGTTGTTTGGCAAAATGGACCTGAAAGATCACTAAAGCAACCCTTTGGACAAGACCGGTGTAACGAACTTGCCCCACCCTGAAGGGCTGGCGTACAGCAGGCCAAAGGGAGAAGGCCTTAGCAACAGCCAGAAAAAGAGAAAAAGGCTCCACAAGTAGAGAACCGACCTGATTGGTTGAGAAAAGTCCAGTAACGTTTGGAAAAAGCTAGGGGGAGCCAGTGTGATTACAGCACGGAGAGTGAAGGGAGTGCTGATCGGAGGCTGTCAGAGAGCAGAGCAGAGTGGGGCGGTCTGTCAGCTCTGACAAGAGAAGGATTCTGACTCAAGCTGAGGAAGCTTGAGGGAGTGTGTGGAAGGCCCTGAGTCTTGGTGGAGTGTGAACCGCCGCTCAGGTGCCTGGCAGCTAGCCTGCCCAGACATAGTCTGCCCGTCCCCTGTTCTAAACCCAGTCACCAGAAGTCCAGTCCGAAAGGGGGCGTTTTAGGCCTGAGTAGGGGACTGAGAGGGTAATGTGGCTAGTGTGTGCCAGTCCTACCAGACTTAGACTTGGGGTATATGAACGAGAAAGGGGTGTGTGGAACAGAGACCATCTAGGGTCTGTGAGGTAACATCTCAAGAAATAAGTTTTGCCTTCTGCAACCGCTAAGCTTAAGACAAACTTATTCTGTAACCGACAAGCTTTTGAAACCTCTCAAATCACCTGAGAAGCCTCTCTGTCAAGCCCTAAATAAACATTTTCAGTTTTGTTCATTTAAAATCTGTTCCAGTGTTTCTTTCTGTCAGTGTCTGTGTTCCCCAGTCAGGGTGGTGTCCCCTTTACGTTACATTGGTGGCAGCGCAGTATAATAAGCGCCTTTACGTTACAACCGGCATTTCAGTCTTCAAATGTAATTATTTCTCTATATATTCTTGTTTGAAGGAAGAACTACATAAAAGTAAAGATGGAAGGATTCAAATCTATAGAAATTATAGGATTCAAATCTGTAGAAACTGATGTGTGTAATTCAACATGTTGAAAAGACTGAGGGATGTAATTGGACCTCTCTATTCTGCATTGGTTGGACCTCACCTGGAATATCGTGTACAGTTCTGGGCACTGCAGTTCAAGAAGGATATGGACAAGCTGGGTCCAGAGGAGGGCAGCTAAAGTGGTGAAAGGCCTGGAGTCCATGCCCTGTGAAGGGGTGTGTAGTCTGGAGAAGCATAGGTTAAGAGGTGACATGATAGCCATGTTTAAATGTTTGAAGGGATGTCATGTTGAAGAGGGAGCAAGCTTGTTTTCTGCTGCCTCAGAGACTAGGATTCAAGGTGAAGGAACAGAGATTCCACCTAAACATTAGGAAGAACTTCCTGACCATCAGGGCTGTTTGACAGTGGAATTCACTGCCTCGGAGAGTGGTGGAGTCTCCTTCTCTGGAGGTTTTTAAACAGAGGCTGGATGAACACATGTTGGGAGTGCTTTGATTGTGTGTTCCTGCATTGCAGAGGGTTGGACTTGATGGCCCTTGTGGTCTCTTCCAACTCTATGATTCTATGAGTTTTATATTGTTACTTTCAATCACTCTTTGTGTCTGGTAGCAAAAGATTCTGGTTCTGCATCTTGAAGATGATGGATTCCATTAGGGGACCTAACCTAAAATTGAATATACCAACACAACACACGTGTTTGTGTGTATTGCCATCAAGTCCCATCTGACTCATGGCGACCCCAGGTGGGGTTTTCAAGGCAAGATACGTTCAGCACCTCCAAATCAGGAGCTTGGATTTCCTTGGCGATCTCCTATCCATGTCCTTGCCAGAGTCGACACTGCATAGCTTCTGTGGAGAAATGGCTCCTTCCCCCCTCCCTTTCCTTTTCTTTTCCTCCTCCCCTTCTCCAACCAGGTACCAGAGATTTGGAGGACTTAGAAATCCCAGAGAAACGTCAGGAAATGCTACCTGGCCCAGGGGGAAATGATATCTTGACCCAGCCTGACCTGGTCAAAGGGGGGTGGGGTCTGGGATCTGATAAATTGCTGGAGTGAAGAGGCGAGGCTCTCTTCTCTTCTTCCTTCTGCTGGAGTGCAAGCCTCATGCCTGAGCTGTGGACGGCAGCAGCCATTTTCTGGGCCATGTGTTCAGCCAGGTAATGTCTCTGCAGATTGCAACATGTTAAGCTTTAAGGGCCTACCCTGCTTTCTACCATCTCCTAGCCAGGGTATGTATTAGTGACCGGGGCAGGGGATTTGCGTTTATGTCGCCTTTTCTTTGGAAACCCTTGCTAGATCTGGTGCTGTGCGAAAACATACTAGTAATCACTTTCTTTTCAATAAATACTTTTAAAACCTTGGATGTGGAGGACAGTTCTCTGTACCATGTATGCCCCACTGCCTTGGACACGCTATTTAAACAGGAGGTAGAGGAAGGCTGAGCAGCTTTTCCTCCAGGACCTCAAATCTACCCTTTGGAACCCACGAGAGAGAAACCAAGGGGGAAACTGAGGCAGGGGCCTCGTGCAGTTGGAAAGGAAATCCTGATCTTCCCCAGCAGGCAGTCCTCAAATGATCAGGTGGTGGCAGCATACCCAGAGAGAAAGCTAGCCTTCCCCAGGAAAAGTTGGGTGTGCAGAGTGCGAAATAGGACCTGCCAGCCAAAAGTAAGCCCGTTTCGCCACAGCTTCTGAGATCTGATGAGATCAGGCTGGCTTGAGCTGTCCAAGTCATTGATTTTAAAACTGATTTTTAAAAGTTAAGGTACAGAAACCTGGATTTAGTAGCCATGATTCTTCATGTAGATACTAGAAATGTCAACCGTGAAATAACAGCAACCTCCTCCCCCCAAAAAACATGAATATACTAAAATGTCAATATTGAAAAATTACATGCATACAAATGAAGGAGATCCAAGAGCACTTGTATGAATGTACAACAGGGAGTCTTTCAGAAGGAAAAACACTGGGATCTAACTGATTTATTATTGTTATTATGGTAGATTTCACAGCTGCCACATCTTTAGCTGATTGTTGGCCTTTCATTACAATTCGAGCCTCACCCAGAGGCCTAGGAAGTTGTAATGTATTGGCGTAGTATTTAAGAACATAGAACATAAGAACTAGCCTGCTGGATCAGACCAGAGTCCATCTAGTCCAGCTCTCTGCTACTCGCAGTGGCCCACCTGGTGCCTTTGGGAGCTCACGTGCAGGATGTGAAAGCAATGGCCTTCTGCTGCTGCTGCTCCTGAGCACCTGGTCTGCTAAGGCATTTGCAATCTCAGATCAAGGAGGATCAAGATTGGTAGCCAGTGCGGACTCCAGCAGGGCTGCCTTCTAAATTTGACAGATGTTAATTTTGTCAATTCGAAGATATTTTCAAGTGCTGCCCTAGTGTTTTTGGGATGGCACCCAGGGTGCCGATTGCCACTGGGACGTGGATTCAAAAGTCCCACAGGATCTTGACTTTCTAATTTTAGAACAGACTGAAAAGGAGGCAGAAGAATTGAAGGGGGGGAGGGGGAAGAAGAAGAGGGAAGAGGAGGCTGGGGCCCATGAGCCACGAGGAGGGTCCTGGCATGTGGCATAATACAAGGAAGGGAACAACCCAACTGCACTCCAGATGAAGGCCCACTGAAGATACAGAGAGTCACATCAACCCCAGTCAAAGCTTCCTTCGGTCTTTAAAACATGCTACTTTATCAGACTTTCTGGATGACCTGGAAACTTTGACTTAAACAAAGGGCAGGGGGAATGAACTGTTCAGGC
Organism: Sphaerodactylus townsendi; assembly: GCF_021028975.2. Taxonomy (NCBI): domain Eukaryota; kingdom Metazoa; phylum Chordata; class Lepidosauria; order Squamata; family Sphaerodactylidae; genus Sphaerodactylus; species Sphaerodactylus townsendi. The sequence continues at coordinate 7,203,093 of NC_059432.1, read as the reverse complement.
CCTCCAGCCATCTGCCCCCACTGGCATCACGCTAGCTGCCAGCCGCACGTTAGCCAGGCTGCAGATCACAAGACCAGCAGTGGTGGGGGCCAGCTGGGCCAAGGGCCGCTGTTCCACTGCAGCAATTCATCAGCAGCCGAGGATAGCAGACAAAGACCTGGGAAGGCCTCTCTCCGAATGCCACACACAGCCCAGGAGCTGGTCCCCCCAGGCTGCAGGCCAGAGCTCGGCCACCTTCCCCGTCACGCTTCACAGGATGAGGCTGAGATTAAAGGTATCCCAACATGGCTCAGGGCGAGAGCCGTGCAACCAACGAGCACAGCTGTAGGCTGTCGACAAAAATGCAGGCCACAAAGCAAATCCTGCAACTGTTTACTTACATATGAAAGTTGTTGTGTCGAATGGGAGGGTGTTAGAAACTGAAGAGTTGCTTGACACAAACACTCTTTGGACAGTCTTTTCTGATGCAGCTCAGGTGAGGGCAGGAGTAATGTGGTACAATTATCCAGTGGTTTCCTAGATCCTTGCCCTCCCTTCATGCTTGTCTTCAAGTCAGGTCAGAGCCCGGAATCCAACCCTGTCTAGAATGAAATGATTCAGACCAGTTTCAGCAAAGCCACCAGCTGAGCGGGTGGCAAATCTCAAGTTCTCCTTCTGTAAAAATGAGGTTTATTAGCCAACTAATGACTCAAAAATGGGTTTTGGACATGACTGTAACGGCAGAGCGATTTTGCATTATCATGAGTGCATTTTCTCAGAATTAAATGCTACGGAGTTCTCTAGATCTTCAGCATGCCACCGGCCACCTCACAGAGCTTCCTAACTATGAAAAGAGGATAATCGCTTTGAGGTTATTGAGTTCAAGTGTGAATGCGCGCACTCTGCGGGAGGCAGTCATGCACTGCCTTCAAGTGTGGGATGACACCGGCCTGGCTCCTGCTTTCCCAGCTCAACAAATCATTGCTGCACAGAAATCATGCAAATGCAAAACACACCTTGGGAAAATTTCCATCATTTTTCACACCAAGCTGTGTTTCTGCATCTGAGCATTTCATAAGAAGCAAAAAAAACCCCCAAATTGCAGGGAGTTAGTAGGTGTCAAGAGAGGAAGGTTTGTTGAGCCAACATACAGTTCGGTGCACAGGAGACATTTGCTGTGAAGAAAGCCGGACATCTGGAGCTTTTTCTTCCTTGCCTGACCATGGGACACTTTTGTGCTGTCAGGCCCGGCATCCCCGAGACCGGCCTGGCTCCGCGGAGTCCGGCACTGCCTGCCTCTAGCCCAAGGCCACACCTGGCTCGTTATCACTGCTTGGGGTTTGGATGGCTCTACTACAGAAGTGCTGCCATTGAGGTGGCTGACGGGCTCCCTGGAACTGCCTATTCAAGAACCACACCCAAGAATGGGAAGCTTAAACTGGCCATATTATGATCGTCTGCCACAGAAGAGGGCTTTTTAAAAAAAGTTAACACTTTTTAATGGCTCGAGGGTTATCTGCTTTCTGCCCCAGATGCATGAGGACTCCTGGCCATGGGGACCTTAACTTTGTTCTGGCAAGATTTAAGCAGCTAGGGACTCTCTTGCTCATGGTGACTTGCTGTCCTCTTCAATTAGTAGATCAATGGAAAAGTGTTGAAGCAGAGCTGAAGAGGGAGTGCTTCCAATGGTTCCAATGGCAATGACTCAGTCTGAAGAACTTGCTTCCAGTTCTGGTGTGTCTTTTTAAAATAATAAACCATCTATCACAATCCATATCATGAGGTTTTACTATTTAGAACCAGGAGCATACCACCCTAGGGACCTGGGGACACGCACGACCCCCAAGCACATGCCTTTCATTCATATGGGGGGTGCCAGATGTCCCCCACATGACCAAACAGTGTGCGACCCAGCTGCACGCCACCAAGCCCTGCCCCCAAGAGCTGGCCTGCAGGGGGCAGGGCTTGGCAGTGGGCAGCCATGGTGCCTGCCGCCGCTGAGCCCCCCCCCTTTGCGCAGGCTGGCTTACAAAAGCTGGCCTGCACGGAGGCTGGCAGGGCTCAGGGGTGTGGTCCTTCCCCCTGAGCCCCCCCCCCCGGCCTCCGTGCAAGCCAGCTTTTGAAAGCCAGCTTCTGAAAGATTTCTGAAAGCCAACCTGCATGGAGGTGGGGCTCGGGGTGGGGCCACGCCTCTGAGCCATGCTGTGACGAATGCCCATATTAGGCACTTTGGTTTCCAGGGAGAGTCAGCCCTGAAGGGCTGGCGTGCAACAGGCCTACTGGAGAAGGCCTTAGCAACAGCCAGAGTAAGAGGAAAAAAAGGCTCCACAAGCAGAGAACCCACCTGATTGGTTGGGAAGGGACCAATGACATTTGGCCAGAGCTAGGGGGAGCCAGTGTGCTTACAGCACCTAGAGTGAGTTCAGAACAGAGTCTGGGAGAGACCAGGCTGAAGATCAGTCAGAGCAGAGCAGAGTCTGGCGGAGAGGAGCCGGCCAGTTCTGGAAGAAAAGGATTCCGCCTCAGCAGAGTTGGCTGGCAGAAGTCCAGTCCCAGCCTAAGCTGCGTATGCTTGGCAGAGGGAGGAGGCCTTGAATTGGTGCAGGCTGAAGCGCCACTCAGGAGCTTGACCGTTTCAAACTGTCCAGACCTATCGAGTCTGCCTGGCCCCTGTGTGTATCTCCAGTATCACCAGTCTGGGAGAAGCCGGCCCAGAGGCAGTGAAGCCTTATTAGGATTAGTGGGAGAGAGGGAGGCCGAGTGTGCCAGAATCTCCTGGGCTTGGACTGTGTGTTTAAGTGTGATCAGTGGGTATCAGTGCAGTAAAATCTAGTGTCTGTGAGATAACAACTCAAAGCAAAACCTTCTGTGTAAGGGAAGCTGAAGTAAAGTGTAACCTCTTCGTGAGAAAGCTTAAGTTTTGAACCTCTTTCAAGAGAAGTGACACCTGCGTGTAATCACAGTGCTGTGTAACTATTTGAAATAAGATCTCAAGAAATAAGTTTTCCTTCTGTAACCGACAAGCCTTTGAAACCTCTCAAATCACCTGAGAAGCCTGCAATTTAGCTAGAATAAACTTTACAAACTCTGTTTAAGTTACCATCAGTTCCAGTCTGATTTCTCTCTGGGTACCTAGAAAAGGTGGTGTCTTGCTGACAGTTTATAAGCTACATCTCAGTTATATTTTGGGGGCAGCGAACTTTAACATTTTTATTAGGGAGATCCTCATAGCCATAAAGGAACAATTTCCTGAGGGAATATCTCCCTGGGGCTTGGCACCTTGAAACAGGCACCAAAGAAAGGAAAATTTCTTTTCTCTCCTTCGCCCCTGTTTGTTTGTGACTCCAGTGACATAAGGGTGGCTTAAGAGGTGGGTCACAACAATCTCCTCACCGTCTGGGGCTACCCTGGTCGCCACACGTGCCTCAAGCATGAGGGCTCGGGGTTGCCCAGAAAAGTTGTCTCTGGGCACCATTTCCCCCCGATACACCACTGTGTAGAATGAGCACGGGATACTCACAAACAACAGATATAACTCAGACAACCTTGATTTACTTTTTCTTGAGATAATATATTGTGGCCCAAAGGTCAAATTAACATTTAATTTGAAATGCTGATAATTTCAGGAAATATATGTAGAAGAGCTTTATTGTAGAGCCATAGGCCATTACAATTTTAAAACATGAAGTTGACATAAGATACAATAAAAGTTTTATCATACAAAAATAGATCTTATAAGCCCTCAAACCTTCACCATTCTCCCTTCCAATACGACAGAGCTTAAAATCAGACATGACTAACACAAAGTTCAATTATACTGTTTCCTTCTGTATTTTCTTAGCTCGAATCCTTGAGTCTGCCAAAGCAAAAAGGCCAACCCTATAAGCAATATAGGGATCAGAGTCTGAGAGAAGGAGATTTATTTATTCTGCCACAGAGTGCATCTGGTACATGGATGTGAGACTAAAAAGGAACTTGGCCCTTGGCTCATCATACAAGGGGCAGTTCATAACATAGTGAGGAAGTTCTTCCACTTCACTCCCGCAAATGCAAATTCGCTGCTCCAATGGTATCTGAGCATATCTGCCTTCCAAATACATTGCTGGCATTGATTGGAAGCGTAATGCTGTCAGAGCCCTTCTTATATTATATTGTGTAATGTCGACTAGATAAGAGGCTCTGCAGTGATCTTTTTTTTTTGGATAAGGCTATATAATGGAGCAAACTTAGAATGTAAAATTGTTTCTCTGTCCACAAAATTGTCTCCTCTAAAAAGCCAGTCCCGGAAATCAAAATTAGTACTTGGGGAAAACCTTAGATCATCTGGGACTGACTGTGTAGCTATACGGGATATTGTTTAAGGAGGTAATTTAGAATCTTTCTGTAAAATCTGCAGACTTTGGCTACCAAATGAAGTTGGTTTTAAAGAGCTCTTTTTTACGAATTTCAAAATTGCCAATTGAGCATGAACTGTAATGGAGGGCAAGCCGAGTTCTGCCCTGAGAAGAGCTGCTGGTGCCCCCTCAGGGAGCGCCAGAATTCGTCTGAGGAAGGAATTTTGAATGGTTTCCATTTTATTCAGAACTTGCACATTCCATCCCCAAATCCCAAAATCTCTACCGCATATAGTAGCATGGATATGATGCTAGTTTTAAAGATTTTAATAGCTGGGTAGACTAAATGGAATACTGTGTCAGCTCTGGGCACAATTCAAGAAGGATATTGACAAGTTGGAACAGGTCCAGAGAAGGGAGACCAAAATGGTAAAAGATCTTGAATCCATGTCCTACAAGGCAAACATTAAGAGAGCTAGATATGTATAGTCTGGAGGACAGAAGATTAAGGAGCAACATGGTAGCCACATTTAAATATTTGATGGGATGTCATGTTGATGCTGGACATGCTTTTTTCTGCTGCTCCAGAGACTAGAACAAGAGTAATGGGCTCAAGGTACAGGAAAAGAGGTTCCTCCTAAAAATCAGGCAGAACTTCCTGATAGTCAGGGCTGTGTGACAATGGAATGTGCTGCCTGGGAGGGTGGTGGAGTTTCTTTCTTTGGGGGTTTTTAAACAGAGACTGGATGGTCATCTGTCAGGAGTGCTTTGATTGTGTGTTCCTGCATGGCAGGGGGTTGGGGCCTCTTCCAACTCTATGATTCTGTGGAGATATGAGAGGCACGTTAAGCTCTCAAACCTCCCCACAACTTCCTGCTGGCTGCTCCTGAGGAGAGGTGTTTCTAGAAGAACCTGTGTGTCTTCTCCCATCCTTTTTCGTGGCTTGAGAACTTGTCTCCCTTTGCACCTCCCACACTAGACCCTGGCTGGAAAATGGATGCACCCGAGTCCAACAGTGAGGAGGAAAACCAACGCCTTTTTTGGGATGTGCAGAATGCTAAAGGGTGGGGTGGTAAGCCTCCGCCTTAAAAATCAAAATAAGGGCCGAGACCTCTAAACCAGAGTTCAGCAAACACTATTACTGAACTGCATGAGTAAACAACAAATATTAAGCCAAAAAAGGGTGAGGCTGGAATTCTGCACCTCTCCCGACTTACATCCGGGTGCTGCTCTTGCTACCAGATGCAGCCTCATACATGACTTCACCACAAATACAAGGTAGTAGAGGGCAAAATTGTACCACAAGGCTACCGATTAGTGCTGACAAAATGAAGCCTCCAACTGGAGTGCAATAACAGACTTTTTACTTATATATTTCATTACAAACTTAAATGGAAGTGTACACAAGTTTACAAGTATGTAACAAATCAGCCACGTATATGAGAACAAGCTAGCTGGAAATCCATACTCAATGCTGACCTCGTCATGAAACTTCAAGGCTCATTCTGTAAAAATGACAAAAATGCAAATAAATAGAAAAGTCTACAAGGAATCCAGCTCACAATATAATTTTTTTATACTTACAAACTGAATGGTTCTAAGAAACACAACGTGTTACAATACAATGGGATAATCTACAAAAAACAAAAAAGCTGGCTTGTTACACACTTGTAAACTTGCAAACTTCCTCACATTTCCATTTAAGTTTGTAATGAAATATATAAGTAAAAAGTCTGCTGTTATTGCACTCCAGTTGGAGGATTTATTTTGTCAGCATTAATCTGTAGCTTTGTGGTACAATTTTGTCCTTCACTACCTTGTGGTTGTGTACCATCCCCTTTTGCTCACGACGGTGAATTCACCACAAACACAGCAGCAACAGTTTGTGTCACAGACTTTCAATCCCACTACTTGTGGAAACAGGGCTTAGAAGGCAAGGATGCTTCATTAACATGCAGGCAAGAAGGCAGAAAACTGCCTAAAGCGTGCTTGAAGATTTGTTTCCTGAATTTCTGGACAAATTTGCTACCTGAAAACGTAGACCTCACTGGTACTTGAAAAAGTGAGATTGCTCACCATCTACAAACCACTGCCAAGGCCCCTGTGGTTGAAAAGTCTGTCATGACCATAATATGTGCATGCACATGAACTGTAATATAACGGTATTAGAAACTGTATTGTTGAAGGCTTTCACGGCCAGATTCAACTGGTTGTGGTGGGTTTTCCGGGCTGTGTGGCCGTGGTCTGGTAGATCTTGTTCCTAATGTTTCGCCTGCAACTGTGGCTGGCATCTTCAGATTAGAAACTGTATTAGAAACTGTTCAATTTGTTTTTCTCTGTTTGACACACATACAGGATTTTGCCTCGCCATTTATATACATGCCATTCTGGATAAAGGCATTGTGAGCTTCACATAATTGATGAAAAGAAAACCATATCCTGTTTGTCTGGCCAACTGATTTTGTAGGAATCACCAGCAATTCCACTGCCCATCTTTAAGAAACCCAAGATCAAACTTCTACAGATGCCTGATAGCTTTTTTGGATCGATGGTGTATAAGAACCAAGGTGTGAAGAAACTGAGAACCACATCAGTCGAACAGGGACAGACCGGATCTAGATGCAGCCCCACAGAGGTTCAGGCAAAATACTGTGATAGGCTTTGCCCAAAACACACTCTTTGCAAGCAGTCATCAAACCAGGAGCTGATTCTGTTAGACGGACACTGGTTTGCAAAGCATATTCTAGAAGCATGAGAAACCCACAAGACTTGTGGGGGGATCCCAACCCCCACCACCCCTCACTCTCTGAGTCGCCCCCTTGCCAGACAGCCCACTCACCTACCGCGGCAGTCCCCACTCCTCCCATCCACAGCACCGTCTCCTCCACCTGAGAGGTGCACACAGTGGCACAGGGGGCACAGCGACCCCTGCCCCATCCCCACCCCTGTGCTGGCTCCGTCTACTCCTAAGCTGTTTTCCAATACTGGGATCCCCAATCTTTTTGTGCCTAGAATTCTGCCACAGAAGGGTGGACGTAGCCACAAAATGGCTGCCGGAGCTTCTTTCAACCATGCAGCGAAGAGTCTTGTTCTGTGGTGGCAGCTCTTACCAAGGCAACATTTTTAAAAGTCTGCGGAGCCAATCAGGTCTCCAATGGTCGATTGGAGGCTCTGCTAGGCAAAAGCCCCATCCGGCCTCGCCTGCTGGCTAAAACCATTTGGGAGGTGCCCGGAAAGGAGCCAACAAGTATCAGGGCACCAGTGGGAGCCACACGGAGAACTCCCGTCCTGCCGAAAAACCAACATGGCAGAAAGGCCACAGAATACGAGGGCTCGTTGTATTCTTGTTTTTATTTATTAGATTTTTTTTATCCCACTCTCCCACAAAGCAGGTTCAGAGCGGCTTCCAACACTGTATCAATAAAACATATACAAATACATTATTAAGCAAATCATACAAGGGAGAATTTGTCAAAGGGGACTGTTCAATGGTTACTATTTATGAACATCCCCCCTCTCAAAATCTCCTGCCCTGCAAAACAGAATGAGACATTTGTCACGCAACCCCCTGAATGTGTCTTTGTGCCACGGGAAAGACAAGGTGTGGTTTTTCAGTTGAGGCGTCGTTCTTTTCCCAGTTCCCTGCTGGCATAATCTGATGCGAAGTGTAGCTGGATTCAAGTGCAGACGTACCTTTGAGAGCAACAACATTTTCAGGGTCTTGGTTGTCAAGAGTCCTTCATTAGATATGTGAAGTATGAAGTTTCCGTATGAATGCATGCACCCTCCTCCATGCGCCACACATCTGACTCCTCAAGACTCATCTCAACCATCAGACACGGAGCATACAAGCAAGACACGATGACTCACGGGATCACATCCTCAAGGAGTTTTTCCCAGTGGTCTTTGCGGATTTCTGGAAAGTTTTTACACCCACTTATCTCCATGTTGTGGATACCTGCAGCTACGCTGTCACCATGCTCTTAGCAGACACAAAACCACCCCCTGCCATGCGCTAGCACATGGGTCTCAGATGCCCTTCTGGTCCACTGCTGACACCCAGGACGCTCAGGCACCCGGAAGTCTGGGACAGGCAGAGACAACGGTGGGACTGGCAAAAAAATGGGAGTCTTTGCTGCTATCATCCAGGAGGGTCACCGGCAGTTCTATACCGAGGGGTACATCTAGTGATCCAAACAAAGTTAAAAAGAAACATTCCACTGAGCCCACTGAGCTATAACAGAAGGATCCACTGCATTCCGTGTGCCGAATGTCTGCTCGCAGGAGGAGCAGGGAGGTGGCCGGAAACAAACTGGACCCCACCCACCCTGGAGCTCAAAGCCGTATACACAGCAGCAAGAGCCTCTGCGCTTTAGCCAGGTTGCTATGCTCTGGGCCGTCCCACTGACAGAAATGAAACACAAGGACAGCATGACAAGTGTTGGACCCTGGTGTGTGTTTGCCCCACGAGGTCACAAGAAAGGATGGCCCAAATCCGGAAACAAGCCCCAGCATATTCTTGGTCTTCTGCTGTACATAAGAGACGCACTAGCATGTCTATGGCATTCCCTCTCCCCCTGCTGCTAGATGCAGCCCCACAGTTCCCTCCAGACTAACTGGAATTCAACTTAGGAGGCAAGAGGGCAGTACCAACTGGAGGCAGGCAAAGGCGGAACCCGCTGCCTTCAGGACCCAGTGATGAGGTACGGAGGCAGGCACATTCTCACCAGCGTGATGTTCAGAGTGCCAGACATAGACTAGAGAGACTTGGATTCGAAGGATCTAACCACTGCTGAACGATCTCAGGCTAGACACCATAAATCTTTGCAGCCTACGTCACAGGATTGTTGTGAGGGAGAGAGATGGGAGATAACCACATTGAGAGTGTGAGTTCCTTGATGGGTTGTGGAGGGGTGGTGGTGGAGAAAGCCTGTGGATGTTTGTGTCTTCTCTGAAATGCAAAATGCTGTCATCTTTCCTTTCACTTTCATCCAGGGGCTGCGAAGGATCCCGATGGCATTACACTAAACCAGGGGTAGGGAACCTGCGGCTCTCCAGATGTTCAGGAACTACAATTCCCATCAGCCCCTGTCAGCATGGCCAATTGGCCATGCTGGCGAGAGCTGATAGTATGGTCCTAATTTATCTGAAAACCGCAGTTCCTGCACTAAACGCTATGCTGATCCTAGTGGGCTACCAAGCCAGCAGCCTTCACATCAGAAAGTGAACAAACACTGACACCCTGAGAACAGTATTAACTAGGAACATTGAACTATAACATGCCAGGGAGTTGTTTTTAAAAGCCTTCCTGCAATGCAGAAGTATCTGGGCTGCATTCAGGTACGCTTCTGGGAATTCCGCTATTTGCTTTTGTAGGGGCACTCTAGAGGTATAGCATAAAATCAAGTCGCTGCATTCGCCGTCCTCTCAATTTTGTCCAACCTCAAGGAACACCTCAAAGAATGTGTTCTCTTTGCTGTAAAGCTCAATGAAAAACCAGAACATTCACAGGGTCATCTGAAGCAGAGTTACCTGCTTCTGAAATCCACTGAGGTCAGCAGGTTTAGAAGGGCAAAACTCTGCTCAAGATCGCACTGTCAGACAAAGAGCAAATACAAATATGCACAACAGTCAACTGTATGGAGAAACAGGAGCCCTTGTTCTGTTCTTAATGACACTCATGGCTAAGCAAACATCAGAAAGTTATGTCATCACGGAAAGAAATGAAACTGCTCTGGATCTTCCCATTAGCACCAACCACCTTCTGTTCTTAATGTTCTGTAAACATTCTTTTTAAAAAATCCTGAAGGAACATAGAAATTTAAGTTAGCCCTGCAGAAAAGGTGATTTTGCAATGCAGACTAAATACAGCATTTTCATTTGCATTGGCCTCCAAACACCGAAGAGATCCAAGTTACCCTGAAGAAGACGAACAGCAACAAAGACTGTTTTAAAACCTCAGGAAGTTTTAAATACTCACTCAGCTGGGCCAAAGGCACGTCGAATGGAAAATCCCCAGGAAATGGAGAGAAAGAAAAAGTGCTTATAATCAAGAACTTCAGCTGGCGGAGAACCTGATATTTCCCCTTTTTTGGAAGTTTGAAGGCATTCCCAAAACACAAGCCCAGAACAGTAACATGCCAGCAAAGCCCTTTCCTCGCAGTGTGTGTGCTTGTCCGGGGGTGCCATTAGGGGAAATCCTTCCCACTGGCTGAAGTTCAGCCCCTTCATTAAAATACAGAGTGGAAACAGCTGCAGGAGAAACGAATGGAATGGTCCAAAGTGTCGTCTCCTGAAATTCTTGGCATCTGGAACCGTTTAGCGGCAGATTCCCAGTAGTCAGAAAATTCACTCCTTTGAAAAAGGCTGGAGAAGAATCCAGCAACCACCAACACATCTTATGCAACTTCACAGCCCAGAGACTTTTAAAAGTTCCACAACCCTGTGGCAGTGAAGAAACCAGAAATAATATTGATTAAAAGCTCCAGTACCAGAACCAAGCATTCAAAATGATCATTAGAACAGCTCCATAGTCCTGAATGTCTGGAGTCAGAGGTCAATTCCGCACAGGGTGAATACAACTGGGTATACGACACTCTAAAAACAGGTGTGGGTGGGGACACTTCGCACAGGTCCCATCTCTAAAACGAGTTTAGTTCTCTCAACCCATGATATTCGAAAATCACTAAACTAGTGATTCTTTTCAAAAATCACAGGTGTGGGCCGCTCCCAAACGAACATCAAGGCAGGACACGCTTTAGTTCCTCTTGCCCCCCCCCGCACTTGAGCTTCCACTAGCAGCCGCCATTGCAGGAGGGAGAATTTGCTCAGGAGCCATGTTGAGTAGGCCGTCCGGGCTGTTTCATGCCACCCCTCCACCCAGCTCCCAGTGCTTCAGTCCCCCGAGCACATTTCCCCCTGGCTGCGTGGACACCCGAGTCGGCAGTCAGAGCCATGGAAGCACATACCACGCTGGCTGGTCCCTGTGTTTTTTGTTTTTAAAAATTGCGTGCTGTGCCTGCGTAGCTATGCACACACAGCCAACAGATTTTTTTAAAAAACACTCATGAAGCGCCTTCATGCAAAGGAGTGGGAAGGAGCCAGACTGGTCCCTGAATGCAGCACCAGCCCCCATGCACACAGGACAAAAGGGGAAACAGGTTCATTTATCACGGATGCAACCTGATATACGTATGTTGTGCAGAATTGCACAAAAAGCTCAGAACCCTTCTCAAAAGCTACAAGCTATTTAAGGGTCTTGGAAGTCATACTGAAATGGTCGTCTTTTCCGTCTCCTATAACAATACCTTCCCCCTGCGGCCACTGCTTTTAAATGGAAGTCCAAGAACACAGAAACTCTAAGTCATCTTGTGTAAGGGCTGATTCGAATCCTTCATTGTGGAGTTTGACAACAAACTGCTGAGTAAAAGGGGCTGAAGGAGGTGGTGGAGCTAGAACAAAAAAACCCCGAGGAGGAAAATCCATGCTCCCGGGGTCACTTGGCCCAGCCCCACTTATGAGCCACTGCTCAGTGGAAGAGCTCCTGACTGGCATGCAGAAGGCCCCAGGTTCAAACCCCGGCATCTCCAGTTAAAAGATCAGGTAGGGGGTGATGTGAACAGCCTCTGCCAGTCTGAGTAGGCCATGTTGACCTTGACAGACCAATGCTCTGGTTCAGCAGACAGCAGCTTCCTGCATTCACATGGCCTCTACTTACAGCAGAAGTAGTAAAAATGGTTCCTGTCTCAACCTTTCATTTCTGGTCTCCTTCGGTGCTCCCTGCATTTGTTCCCCAGCCTCTTCGCATCATCTCCCAGGAGAGGAACTCCAAGTGAAGAAGACCCCCCCACCCCAGGCCCGCCAGCACCTGACAGGACAGCCCAGTAAGTGACTGGCTGAGGACCAGTTCTAGCATGATACGAACCTGCATTATCCTAAGCCTGAGCATCCCCATTAGCCCCCAGCGACAACTTAACTGGCCTAGAGTTCAGCAGGGAAGCAAAGGCAAGTTTATTCCATGCCTTCCCTGTTGCCTGTGTGTAAGGGTCTGTTACTCCAGCGTAGTGGTTAAGTGCTTGCACTGCCACTCGCACAGTCAGGAGTTCGAGCCCCCTGTGGGTCAGATATCCTGGCAGCTGGCTCACGGTCAGCTCAGCCATCCATCTATCCCTTGGTCGGTAAATGAGTACCTAGCTCACATCTAGGGGGTAAAGAATAGCCGGGGAAAGCAATGGCAAACACCCTGTGAGGTAGGTGGGGCTGAGAGAGCTCAGAAGAACTGTGACTAGCCCAAGGTCACCCAGCTGGCGTGTGTGGGAGTGCACAGGCTAATCTGAATTCCCCAGATAAGCCTCCACAACTCAAGCAGCAGAGCTGGGAATCAAACCCGGTTCCTCCAGATTAGAATGCACCTGGTCTTAACCACTACGCCACTGCTGCTCCTTTTATTGAGCTTTTATTGAACCGTGTCCGTATTCCAGGTCCTAGAAGCCAGGGCTGGGGGCTCCTGTCCCTGGTATATATCATAAAACATTTGTTCATTCGGCCCCCCCCCCCCCCCCCATTGTTCCCAAAACAATCCGCCTAAGAAACGGAATAGTGAGAGAAAGCACTGTTATGGAACCGTAGCTGCAAAAAACTTCCCCTTCGTCCCAGGAAGTTGGAGATACGGGAGATGCCTGCCTGAATCACTAGTTGCAAAATGAAGCAACAGAAGAGCCACCCGACCCCCAAGCGCTGATCATGGGCCAGGCGTGACCTTGGGCCGAAGCGGAAAACGCCAGACAAAGGCCCGGGGGCCAGCCCAGCCCCGCGGGAGCCAGGCCTGACATTGTACAAGTTCTGAGTTCATTCACGCTCAGTCTCCTTTGTGAGCAAGTTGTGTCAGTTTCATCGTAGCTATGACAACCTCATGAAACATATCCATTTCACCTGAAAGCATTTGGAGACTCACTGTTTAGAGATGAACACATCTGAACACACGCATGAACTCACATGAAGCGGTCTTCCACTGAAACAGACCATTGGTCCACCAAGGTCAGACTGCAGAAGCTTTTTGGGGTCTCTGCAGAGGTGGAGATCATCACATCACCCCATACTCGATCCTTAACTGGAGATGCTGTTCAAAGAAACCTATTTATTTTATACCATTTGGTTACATTCTGCGAGCAAATCTGTTTGACATTCTCTGTCCCAAAAGCCAGCAGGTATGAACTAGACTGGCAGTCAGAAGACCACCAGCAGTTCCTGAATGCCTGATGAGCAGCCCGGAGAGATCTCCTGCCAAGTCACAATCAAGGAATGCCGCTTCCTGGCCAACCAAGGTCACACCATCAAAAGGACTGCAACATATTCTTTTTTAAAAAAATGTCCTCCAATCACTACGAGGACATAAACAAAACCTAAAATTAATCAATTGATGGCTTTTAAATAAATGTTTGTTTAGCCATCAAAGGACAAGACTAGGAACACAGCAAGACCTGTTTACTATCATTTGAACACCCCTTTCTAAACAGATGAGGTGGCAGCATCACACTGTGTGGGCAGTTGCTAAATCCGAGCAGTGTGTTTCAACAGTCTGGAAAATTTGAGAGAAACTGTATCAGATGATCATCATTGCACACTAGTCAAGGCAAACGCAAGAAAACCCTGTCAAGGGGGAAAGTTCAGATGGCTCTGTATTTGTGTCCTTCTGGAACACGTGCACAGGGCTCAAGGTTCAATTATTAATTCCCTTTTGTAGCTGTATCAGACAGAAAAGGTACTTTAATTAGATTCATTTCAGTAGTACCTTAGACAACTCTGCCATTGCTGGTCCCTAGACCAGGTGGGAAAGGAGGAGGGTTGAGCGTCGGGTTAGCAACCCGTCCCTATAAAAGCCCCAATCGCTATGAAAACAACAAAAAGAACTTCAAGAAGTATTTCACGGTAAACCAGGCGGGAGTTCGACTTCACATAATATAGTGTGACGGTGTTGGAGAAAACCCGGCACTTGTGTCCTGGTACCTGATGTCGAGAAATGATCTTCTCTGCCAAAAACATTACAAGAGTTGGAACATGGAATGACGAACCCTGTACCAAAGTGGACAACTTGCCCAACTCCTATGAGTATTTGACAACTACCAGCTATGTGTCAGTGAGGTCAGGTGGACAACAAACAGCTGGATCAACAGCAATGGCAGGACCATTTTATATGTGGTCATGAAGATTGGCATGAACATGGAGTTGGTCTTATCCGGAGCAAACAAACTGAAAAAGCATTCATTGGTTGGCAACCCATCAACAACCAGATCATCACAGCCTGTTTGTAATCGCCATGATGGAAATCTATGAATAACTGGAGTTGAGATAGACACACGCCCTTCAGGAAGCTTGCAATGTCTGGGTATCTGGAGACTGGGATGATGGGAGGCATGCTGTGGACAATGCAACTACCTGGCACCCGAGTGTTGCGCGCTGTGGAGACCCAGATCAAATCCTTGCTGTAGGAAGTCTAGAATATTGCTCGTAGAAGGATGTTCTGAGTCTACCTTGTTTTGACTGCTTCACCGGACGAATGCCTTCCACGAGGAATTGTAGATGTTGCTTGTGGAGCGTTGGCAAGACACAAGGATCGTCAAGGTTAGCTTCTCTGAATATCTTTTCCTTCTCAGTTTTCGCCTCTCAAGCACCATGCGATTAGCTTGAGCCAACCAAGATTTGGATGATAAATGAGTCCCTGTGAAAGAAGGTCTGGGTGTCCGGCCTCCATTATCATCACCTGAGGCTGGGAAGGTTTTCTGTTACTTGCTTGTAACTACCGGTAGTTGGCCAGGCAAACTGCTTTCCTTATCTCCAGCTTCCTGGAGAAACGCGGGGAGACCTCATAGTGGAGCAGACAGCCTTGGGATAAGAATTGCATGGATAAAGGACCTTCAACTAAGTTCTGGGGTATCACAGGTTCTGGGGTATCACAAGCAATAAAACTTGACTACTGGGGAACAACAATGTTTCTTTCTCACCACCTTTCTTATGCTGATGTTTTGGGAATGCAAGGCCGGGGGGAATATGAGATGAGGCATGAGGCCATGTTCAGGTATATACTGGGGTTCAGGGGACAAAGCGCTAGCTTTGGCTTCTTGATCCTTGGGCTGACACAGTTCCAATAAAGCTCTTGAAACTTTCCTGAGTCTGGTTTGCTGACTGGAATAACAGACCCTTACACCAGGGCAATTGGAAGAAGGATGGGTGTTGTAGTCAACATCTCCTGGATGGTTGAGTACTGGGGATGGTCGTCTCGGGGCTACTAGGATGACTGTTATGTCTCAGGAATCAGGAGTCGGAGGAACAAAACATGGTACTTTATTTCATAGCTGCTCCACACACAAAGCCTAAAATCACTCTGCAGCTGTGCTCAATATAACAGACCTACTGATTACCAATTCCAGTGCAACAGCTGCAGACCCTTAAAACAATACAGTACCTCACAATCAATACAATACATTACACCCCTTCCCCCTAACTCCTGTAATAATCTGGTGGGATTCTCTTTCGCTGAGATCATCTCAGCTCCGCTCTGGCTCCTGAGTCTGTGTTTGTTCCTGGTTCTGCAAAACAATTGGACCATTTGCTGTTTCCTTATCCTGCATCTCCATCTGCGCCCTTAACGCCCCAGATTCCTCGGGGACAATTGGACTATTTACTGCTTCCTCATCCTGCAGCTCCATCTGCGCCCTTAACGCCCTAGATTCCTCGAGGACCTGGGGTTCCTGATCTACTATTGGACCTGGCACTCTCTTCTTTACTTGGTCAACATGTCTGCGGATCACCTGCCCCTCTTCAGTTTCCACCCTATAAGGCAAGGGCCCTGTTGGCTGCCTCACAACTGCTGGGACCCAACGCGGACCTGCTCCACCAATTGCGGACATACACCGTATAGATCCCTATCAAATGTCCAAGGTGCTTTCAACACTTGATCTTCTTTTATGAGCTGATCATCAACTGAATCGGGATGCATTCGGTCCAGCAACGTTGTAAGTTTCGATTCGTGGCAACTCCGCAGGGACTCCTCCTGCAGTGTTATAACGTGTTAACAAAAAATTAAAAGCCAACCGGCGATGCCAATCCCCTCTACTATTAAGCTGCAATGCATCGCCGTTTATGCGCACCATCCTTTCTGCCTGCCCATTTGGCAGGATGAAAAGGGCGAGGTAACCTGGCAAATAACACCATTGGCCAGGAATACTCTAAACTCTTGGATACAAAGCTGTCCCATTATCGATACCACCGTATCCGGAGGCCGTGGGTTGCAAATAACTACGCAGTGCCCTAGTACTGTTTGTGATGTCATTGACATTACTGGCACTACTTCTAGCCATTTGGAATATGAGTCACCTCACGATAAAACACCTGGCCTTGGAAAGGTCGCAAAATCAATATGTATCCTTGACCACGGTCTTTTTGTGGACTCCCATTGATAGGTAGGGGCCTGAGGTGGGGCAGGTCGCGTTATCTGACACTCCCTGCACCTGGCCACTCATACTTCTATTTCACTATCCATCTTTGGCCACCACACATAACTATGGGCCAATGCCTTTATTCTCACTATTCATGGGTGCCCTACATGTAAGGCCTCCAGCACCCTAATCCTTAAAGCTGCTGGGATCACTACTCTATTTCCCCACAATGGCACCTGTGGACAGATATCTCCGTGCTGCCTCATTCCAAATGGTCTGAATTTTCCTCCTAACTTACCCAATGGCCAACCTTTCCATGCCCAATTCAAGACTCGGGCAAGCACTGGGTCGCTAGCTGACCTTTCTGCTATTTCTGCGCTTGCACTGGAGGCTCTGATACTTGATTCCAACATCAAAACCTCCAGAGTGGGGAGTGATCTTCCTCCTCCCTTTGTACTGGCTAGCTGACTCAAGCATCTACATGACCAATTTTCTTTCCCGACTGGTGCTGCAAGACATAATCATATGCATTCAGGAACATTGCCCACCACAGCATTCTAGGGGACAATATCTGTGGTGTCTGGCTCTGAGGAAAATAATCCCAACAGCGGCTTATGGTCTGTAACAATCACAAATGGTCGCCCATACACGTAATCATGAAACTTCTTAACCCCAGCCACTATTGCTAATGCCTCCTTATCTATTTGCTAGCGTAGTGCGGCTCTGTTGTAGACAACGTTCTAGAATATCATAGTGGAGCTTCGCGCTATCCTCCAATTGATGGCTCAACACTACTCCAACTCCATACGGGGAGGCATAAGCGCAAAATTAATGGCTTCCTCTCATCGAAATGAACCAATACGCTTTCTGATGACAACAATCTTTTGACATCTTGGAATGCTTTCTCATGCTGACTTGACCACTGCCACACTGCCTGCTTATCTAATAAGCGGTGCAGTGGCTCTGCCACTGTGGCCTTATGCTTTAAGAATGAATGGTAAAAATTTAGCAATCCCAAAAATGCCTGTAACTCTTGCTTTGACTGTGGTGCTGGGGCGTCCTGGATGGCCCTCACCTTTGCTGATGTCAGGTGGATTCCCCTTGCATCTATCATGTATCCCAAAAACTCTACTTGCGCTACTCCAAACACACATTTTTCACGCTTGACGCGCAACCCTACATTTTGCTTTTGAAATGATTTTTTGGTGATGTTCTGGTATTACTATGATAAGCTTTTTTTTTAAGTAGGTTACTTGGAGCCCACGAAAGGAGGGATAAAATATTACAAAAAAGCAAAGGCAGAAATGAAAGACTGCTTTCTAACAACAGACCTGCGGCCAGCTTGTCAAGTAGAGAGAGGATCAGTGAACAAAAGTACAAGGTAAAAATGAAAGATCCATTCTGATCAGGCCAGCCTGAGGGATCAAAGGCTAAGCGAGTCCACTGTTATCAGAGCGCAACCGGATGTAGTCCCGAATACTCAGTCATTCTCTCAAGAAGCTAACGGCTGTCCTTGCCACTGAATGGTGGGGATTCACTTTCCCAAAGAACAGAAGACGAATCTAGATTTACACACTTTTGGGTTGTATTCAGATTAAATTAAAAATTGTGTCATCTGACCTTGGCCAGTTTCTCGTCCAAATCCTGCTGTTTTTGTATAGTGGCTGTCAGTGGATCACAGGAATATATGGCTGAGAGATAAGAATCCAGGCTGAAACTGTCCACAGAAAGAGCAGATTCTGCTGCAATCTGCAATCTGCGTTCTGGGCAAGATCTGGAAGTTCGAACGTGATCATTGCTTTTCTGAAGGCCTCGGCCTCCCAGGGCTCTTCATTGAATGCACCAGGCCCAGCAAACCTGCCAGACAGGGGCCAACCTCTGTTCTGTGCAGAGCTGACCACTTTAGCTTGGAAAATTCCTGGCGATGGAGACTGCGCCTAGGGAAGTCAAAGTCTGAGAAGGAAAGGGACCTCGGTGGAGATGGGATGCCACAGAATCTGCCCTCCGAAGCTGCCATTTCCTCCAGAGGAACTGGTCTGTGTAGTTTGGAGATCCAGTGTAATTCCTGGAGAACTCCAGGTCTTGTCTGGAGGTTGGAACCCTAGTTTTGTAGTAAAACTGCATGCCTGCCCATCCAACAAACAGAGAGGCTGAAATTTCTATGGTTTTGAAACAGAAGAACAACGTGATAGCAACTGGAAAACAGTAAATTGAAATTAAGAGCTCTGATTCATCCAAAATAGTTTAACACGCCTTGTTTGTGGAAACTACAGGGTGTTGTTTCTCGATCTCTTGCACTTGCTGGATTAAGCCCATCTAGTCAAACATTCAGTTACCAATGATGGGCAGGCAGATTCCTCCAGGCCGTCTAGCAGAACAGGAAGGAAACTTTGTGAAGGCAGACAGAGAAGTTATTTGCCCTCCATGCTAGCCTTCTCTGGTCAGATCTTGAAAGCCAAGTAGGGTGGGCCACAATCAGTACCCAGAGGCCACCAAGGATCTCCAGAGCTGCCACACAGAGGAAGGCAATGGAAAACATCCTCTGAACATCTCTTGCCTTGGAAAACCCGTGAGGGGTCACCATAGGTCAGCTGCAAGTTGACGCTGCTTCTCATCACCAATTCTATAAGCCTGTTGGTTTACATGTGCTGATGTAGATCAGAAATGGCATGATAGAGACTAACTTTATTCCAATCTAGGGGAAATTCTGGCTAGTAAAAACTACCTTCGGGCAAGCAGACCAGCAGTTATTTACAAGTTTGCACAAAGCTGGCCTCAATTCCTTTTCCCCCTAGAATTATCAGGATTCAAAGACTCCATTCAAAACTAACATGTTAGATGTTGATTTGCTTCCCTTCTCAGAAATCGGCAGAACTGGACTCCCAGTTTTTAAACATGAGATGATACAAGACACTCCATGGCATTTTGCCAATCCTTGGGAACGACTAATATGGTGTCTGCCACCACATATGAATGTGTCACGTAAAACTGAAGAAAGTGTTTTCTTTCTCCTTTCAAAATGATTGTTTTATTCATATATACCAGTGGTGGCGAACCTATGGCACTCCAGATGTTATGGACTACAATTCCCATCAGCCCCTGCCAGCATGGCCAATTAGCCATGCTGGCAGGGGCTGATGGGAATTGTAGTCCATAACATCTGGAGTGCCAAAGGTTCGCCACCACAGATATATACAGATCTGCAGAATTAACTAATCCTGACCCGGGTGGCCCAGCCAGCTCAATTTTGTCATCTCAGAAGTTAAGCAGGGTCAGCCGTGGTTAGTATTTGGAGAAGAGACCACCCACAAAGTCCATGGTTGCTCGGCAAAGGCAGGCCACAGCAAACTACCCCAGGTCATCCTTTGCCCTGGCATCCTCCAGGCTCACTTTAAGTCGGCTACAAGTTAACAGCACTTTTACCACCAGACTTAATTGCTTTTCTGTTTGTACATCCCCCATACAATTAATTTAACCAAGCAACAGACCCAGTGAAAGACAGCTGGAGAGAGCATATTCCCTGGCAGCCGCCTTTGGGGGTCCAGGACCTTCTCCTCTCCACCCCCATGTTCCCAGCCACACGAGCCAGTCTTATGCCAACGCCCCACTTGGACAACCATCAACGGAAGGGCTCTGGACCCCCGACCCGCTCAGCATCTGCATTCTCTCTGGGTTCGAGCACAGATGTCCCGAAACTGAACCTTCCTTCTTTCCAGCTATGAAAACATTTTTGTTTCATGACGCTCTTGGAAAAGATGAACTGTTCAGCTTTGGGGGGAGGGGAACAAGCTACTGCAGACCACAGAAGATGAGGTTCTTTTACACATTTAGAAACCTTAAAACAGCAAAAGGCGTCTGGAAACAGAGGGCCTTTTGTCTCTGCCTCCTCCCACCAGGAAACTCCCCGACATGCCGCCCAGTTCACCAACAAGTGCATCTCACCTTTCTTCTTGGCTAGAAAAGTCACACAGGGGAATGGGAGAAAGAATGCATACTGAGAGCGGCAGGCCCCACAGATCGTGGGATGGTGATCCTGCCCTTCCTGACGGGACCTTCCACCACGTTACAACTATGTTTATTGAAAGGGATAAGTGAGACATATAACAATGGAGAGCATTGTTTGTTCAACTTGCCTTGGAACAAAGTCCAAATGTCAGCTGGGGGGCAGGGGGGGTCATAAGCAGTAGAAACTAACGTGAGCAGCTATGCCTTCCCCAGCAGGAAACACAAACCGGGTTGGAAACAGCATAGCAAAGTGCCATGTGGGAGCCTAAATGATTGATAGATTAGATAGATGATAGATAGATGGATAGATGGATGGATGGATGGATGGATGGATGGATGGATGGATGGATGGATGGATGGATGGATGGAGAGAGAGAGAGAGAGAGAGAGAGAGAGAGAGAGAGAGAGGCAGGCACCATGGAGGATGCTGCCTTCTCCTGAACCATCTCTTTGGTCCATCAAGGACAGTACTGTCTCCCCAGACCAACAGCAGCTCCCTCTCCAGGGTCTTAGGTTGAGGTTTTTTACGTCATCCTCACGTGATCCTTTTAACTGGAGATGCTGGGGACTGAACCCGGGACTTTGTGCCTGCCACCAGATGATGTATCCATGAGCCAAAGCCCCATCCCAACTAAAAGAGAGAATCTCCGTTTTAAATCCCAGCCCAGAGATGAGGGAGACAGAACTGATTAACTGTTAACAATCAATTCATTCACTGCTTCCGAAAAGCACAGAGTGCTCATGTAGGGTGGCAGAGAGAAGTAGGTTGATGAGTCTTGAGTTCAAATTCCAGCTCAGTTGCTGGCCTCAGACAGGTGTCTCCCAACCTACACCAAATCACACAGTTGTGAGGTTGTGCCTGGAAGATAATTCTGTGATCTGACACTGAAGTTTTTTGGAGAGTCCAACCCCCCAAAAAGTCACTATGGAAACCAGATTAGATGGCCTATCCAGTTGCATTCACCCAAGAGTTCTCAAGGAGCTCAAGCATGAAATTGCTGATCTTCTCACTTTAATATGCAACTTATCCCTGAAATCAGCCTCCATCCCTGAAGACTGGAAGGTGGCCAATGTCACACCAATCTTTAAGAAAGGATCTAGGGGGGACCCAGGAAATTACAGGCCACTCAGTTTGACATCTGTTCCTGGTAAATTAGTAGAATCGATCATTAAAGATAACAGGAAGAGTCAGCATGTCTTTTGCAGAGGCAAGTCCTGTCTTACAAACTTACTAGAGTTCTTTGAGGGTGTAAACAGGCATGTGGATAAGGGGGAACCAGTGGATTTCCAAAAGGCTTTTGACAAAGTTCCTCACCAGAGACTACTGAGAAAACTCAGCAATCAAGGAATAAGAGGGGAAGTCCTCCTATGGATTAAAAACTGGTTGAGAAACAGGAAGCAAAGGGTGGGTGTAAATGGGAAGTTCTCACAATGGAGAGATGTAGGGAGTGGTGTCCCCCAAGGATCCGTTTTGAGACCAGAGCTCTTTAACCTATTCGCAAATGAGCTGGAAGTAGGGGTAGGTAGTGTGGTGGCCAAGTTTGCAGATGATACCAAACTATGAAGGGTGGTGAGAACCGTAAAGAACTGCAAAGAGCTCCAAGCGGACCTTGATAAATTAGGTGAGTGGGCTAAGAAATGGCAAATGCAGTTCAATGTAGCAAAATGTAAAGTGATGCACATAGAGGTAAAAAAATCCAAACTTCACATACACGCTACAGGGGTCAGTGCTATCAGTCACAGACCAGGAAAGGGATTTGGATGTCTTAGTTGATAGTTCCATGGGAATGTCAACTCAATGCATGGCAGCTGTGAAAAAGGCAAACTCTATGCTGGGGATAACGAGGGAAGGAATTGATAATAAAACTGCAAAGATTGTCATAGAATCATAAAGTTGGAAGAGACCATAAGGGCCATCAAATCCAACCCCCTGCAATGCAGGAACACGCAATCAAAGCACTCCCAAATATGCTCATCCAGCCTCTATTCAAAAACCTCCAAAGAAGGAGACTCCACCACTCTCCAAGGCAGTGAATTCCACTGTCGAACAGCCCTGACAGTCAGGAAGTTCTTCCTAATGTTTAGGTGGAATCTCTTTTCCTTCACCTTGAATCCATTACTCCGTGTCCTAGTCTCTGAGGCAGCAGAAAATAAGCTTGCTCCCTCTTCGATATGACATCCCTTCAAATATTTAAACATGGCTATCATGTCATCCCTTAACCTACGTTTCTCCAGACTAAACATCCCCAGCTCCCTACGCCTCTCTTCGTAGGGCATGGACTCCAGACCCTTTACCATTTTGGTTGCCCTCCTCTGGACCCGTTCCAGCCGGTCAATATCCCTCCTGAACTGCGGTGCCCAGAACTGTACACAATATTCCAGGTGAGGTCTAACCAATGCAGAATAGAGAGATCTTGACACTATATAAACCCAACCAATAAACCCAACCAATAAATAAATACTCCTATTGATACTACCCAGAATTGCATTGGCTTTCTTGGCCGCCGCATCACACTGCTGAATCATATTTAGTGTATGGTCTATTAAGACTCCCAGATCCCTTTCGCATATAGTGTTGTCAAACCCATCCTATATCTGTGCATTTCATTTTTTTCTGCCTAAGTGTAATATCTTACATTTATCTCTGTTGAAACTCATTTTGTTTGTTTTGGCCCAGCTGTCTAATCTGTCCAGGTCATTTTGAATTCTGACTCTGTCCTCTGGGGTATTAGCTACCCCTCCTAATTTGGTGTCATTTGCAAATTTGATTAGCATGCCCAAGAACAGCTTCCACTAATTCAAGATTGAAGAATCTTAGCAAAATGCATGACCAGAAAAATCCTCTGGACAAAATGGATGTGATGAAGAACCTGCTTTAAGAAGCCGGGCTGTTTTTCATGGTGCTTTTAGGATCTTGTTTCTTTTCCATGTTTGAACAAGGATTTGTTCTAAGTCTATCCTAGAATTAGCTAAGGCATTTCTGATAATGAACAAGAGCTACTTTTTGAGGCTGCCTCTGGAATCCCAGAGAGCCGGTAGGGTGCAGGGGTGAAGAGTATTAGACTAGTATCTGGGAGTCCCAATGGTGCCATGGAAATTTGCTGGTTGACCATGGCCTGTTACATAAGCTACCTCACAGGATTGTTGTGAAGATAAAATGGAGGAGTACAGAATGGATTCCCATTGGGCACAAATAGATGAAATAAATAAAAATTACGTAAATAAATCCCACATGTCACTTGAATGGTCCATATTCAAAATGGATGAATTCAAGTCAGAACAGTTGCTAAAAGAATGAACCAAAGGAATTAAAAACTCATTCTAAAAACCATGATTTAAAAAAATTCTTAAACTCCAAAGGATACCAATTATACCGGGTCACATACACTTCAGACATAGATGAGGTTTTTTTAAAAAAGGTATTATAGGTTCTGAAAATACTGTGGAAGCAAAAAAAATCTTGTGAAGCTGAGGATCAAACTTTGATACATTTATGATTTGTTTTCTGATGTTTGAGGTTGCTGAAAGAGATTTTTTTTATATGTCTTACAATTCCTTCTTCCCCAGCACAAGCACACTGGGAGAAAAAAGAATTATTTGGTCAATTCCGTACAATACAAATATCCCGGGTTGAGCAAAGGGAAATATCCCAATTTGGCCAAGAAGTTCACACAGTTCCTGGTCCTAAACCAGGTTTGCCCAGCAATATTTCCCTTGACCCTTAAACCCCGCTAAAATCATGATCTTTTAACAAAATCCCGTGTTGAGTCCCTTCCTTGCAAACGCCACAGTAGCAAAACCGGTCTATTTTTCCCACCCCGCCCCCTGATCCCCCCGCCTGAGGTCATGTCAGTTTAATCTCTGCTGAGCCAGCATGGCGGCCCGCCCTTCCCAAAATGTTCCCCCAATCACATTTTCTGCTCATGGTATCGACTGAATGCCATTTCACCTGGGTTAGTTGGGAGCGGAGTCCCCAAATATGTCCCCGTTTTCTTCTCTGCGCACATGCTGGTTGCTTGAAGCGTGTAGTTAGGGAGATGTGAACCTTGGGCTGAATGTTACTGGGCATATCGGGGTGGGGGAGGAGGCAGTGTCTGGTTTTCTGCAAAATAAGAGAATGTGAGTGGGCATGTGGTGCTCTGCCCCATTGTTGTGGAAGCCCACAGGGACTGCAGGCTTGGCAGCCTGCAAAGGGACTAGCGGCAGCAGACTTGCCGGCTAGATCAGCTTGCCTGAGGCACTGGAGTGTTCTGTAGCTGCAGTCTAGAAACGTATCTGCTATTGCCTGGCATTGCCAAGGGAACCGGAAGCTGCTCGGCTTTCTCCCAGCAGTCTTGCCAAGGGCCACTGGAACCTGTAGGCAGCCCACATGCACAAAGCAGTAGGGCATACCGGCTAGATCAGACCTAAAGCCTGAGGCAAGGCATTGTGGGTTATGAATAATTAACTGACAGTTAACGGTCAAAAGCGGCACACATGGGGCAAAATTCTCAAAAAGCGGATTGGGCAATCTTGTCTTGACAGAGGGAACCAGAAACACCGATTACAGCCACTCCCACGCGCTCACCCGCATGTTGGGGTCAGCAGCGTGGGAGGCAGACCCTGCAGCCTCGCTCAGGCAAGTACTTGGGGACTGGAATTTCGGAACCTACCGTATATACTCATGTATAAGTCGGCCCGCGTATAAGTCGAGGCACCTAATTTTACCACACAAAACTGGGAAAACTTATTGACTCGCGTATAAGTCAAGGGTGGGAAATGCAGCAGCTACTGGTAAATTTCAAAAATAAAAACAGATACCAATAACATTTCATTAATTGAGGCATCAGTAGGTTAAATGTTTTTGAATATATCAAAGAAAAACAGTAAACTAGCTCTGTAAGTGGAAAAGAGGGTCAACAAAAACAATATGGTCTCAACAATAACTTTAAATGTACAAAAACCTTAGCTCAACCAGCAACCAAGCTAAAACACAAGAGTTAAAATCCTTCAAAACTGGATTTTTGGTCAGGGAAGGAATGTTTATGTTAGCAACACCAACATTTCAGAGTATCTTTAGGAGACCCTCCGGATGATACCACTCAGGTTTGGTGAAGTTTGGTTCAGGGGATCCAAAGTTATGGACCCTCAAAATATAGCCCCATCTACTATTAGCTCCTATTGGAAACAATGGGGGATGGGGCACCCTTTTGGGGGTCCATAACTTTGGACCCCCTGAACCAAAATTTACCAAACCTGGGTGGTATCATCAGGAGAGTCTGTTGAAAAATCCCTGAACTTTTGGTGCCACTAGCCTAAAAACTGCGCCCCCTGGAAACCGACAAATTAAAAACCCTAAAATATTTTTTAAAATACACCTGATTCGTGTATAAGTCGAGGGGGGCTTTTTCAGCACAAAAATGTGCTGAAAAATTCAACCTACATGCGAGTATATACGGTAGCAATTTGCTGGTCCATTTCACAGCGAGAAAGCTCTGAATCCACACAGATACAGAGGTTTCTTGCTGGGCAGGTGCACTGCAGAAGGTGTCCTGTCCAGCTTCCCAGTTTTTAAAAAAAGTGGTGCCCATGGCCGCCCTATTGCATTGACTCATGCTGGCATAGCCGTAATTGCCTGGTTCCAAAAGAACCGTTCCCCACACCATTGCCAAAAAAGATGGGCCCTTGATGGGCCCCAGGGGAGGCCAAGTGGAGCAGTTGGCCTCCCACTATGCTAATGAAAAGAAGAAAAGTCACCATGGAGGAGACCTACCCCCCCTGCCCACTGCAGCCTCATCCCCAAGCCAGGGACCCTCTGGGAAGAAAAATGAACAGCCAATCAGAATGCAGGACATCAGGGATTTTCACACATGAGCAGGTATGCTCACAGTGTAAATACAAAAAACCTGGGCTTGTGCAAAACAAATTGGAGCATTTTCTGCCGATTTTAACTCAATTCCTTCATGGAAACGGGCACCCTGCGAAGGGAGAAACCGGGATAAAACAGACCCGGTTTTTAAAATACCAAATGTAACCCGGTATAATTATGCTGTGCAGAATTGACTTTTCTGCAGCATTTCATCCTCTGGACTGCACAGAGTCCCCTGGACAGGATTCTGTGGACAGATCAGCTGCGGCTCCACATCTAGTCCGGGGCAGCAAACTGGGGGCTTGCTGCTTGCCAGCCTTCCAAGCTTGAGGTGAAAATGGTGGGACGTCAGGGGTTTATTGCAAGACTGCCTGATGTTGTGACGCAGCGTCAATATCTCGGGGTTTCTCCATCCTAAAGGAAGTTTGGCGGAAAGATGTGTGGGCTCCGTCCATCACCTGTGACGTTTGTTACTGATGATTCAACGGTAGAGATCTTAGATGTGTGCTGAAATCCACTGAAAACAGTGGGCTCAGTCACTCCTCTGTGTTGGGTTGTTTCTGGCGATTCCTTTGATTGGAGAAATGGGAACCTCTTGGGGCCTGTGGGCCTAACCTGGAGGTCAGTGCAAATGGGAATAACCTGGCTGTGCGGTACTCTACACTCTACAATGACAACAGGCATCAAATTGGAGTGCAGTTTCCTTGGCCTCTCATCCCCAGAGATCATTCAATTTATTGTCGAAGGCTTTCACGGTCAGAATCACTAGGGTGTTGTGGATTTTCCAGGTTGTATGGCCATGTTGCAGTAGCATTTTCTCCTGATGTTTCACCTGTGGCTGACATCTTCAAAGAAACAGGCAGGCAAAACGTCAGGAGAAAATGCTATTGGAACATACAACCCAGAAAATCCACAACACCCTAATAATTTTATTTATATCCCACCTTTCTTTCCAGTGGGGACCCAAAGCAGCTTACCTCATTCTCCCCTCCATTTTGTCCTCACACCAACAACCCTGTGAGGTAGGATAGGCTCAGAGTGGATGACTGATCACCCAGCAAGCTTTCATGGCAGAGTGGGGACTCAAACCCAGCTCTCCCAGATCCTAGTTTTAACCACTACACCATTGTGGCTCGCATTTTTAAACTTTAAATGTTAACTACTACATCACTGTGGCTTGTATCAAATAGACGTAGTTCTACCAACACCACTTGAAGAGAACTTCAAATCGATTCTGTAGCTTCAAGCTCACAGAATGTTCCCTGTTCCCTCTACTTCTGTGTCACATTCCTCCAAATGCCCACCTCCTGTGTTTGAGAGCTGCCCTCCTCCTCAGAGAACTCTCCAGTATGTTCTCCACCCAATATCATCTGCTCCACTCTGTCCAGGAAACCCTCATTCTTCTTAATGTGCTGAAGAGTAGATACTTGCACCTCAAGCTGTTGGACCTTCTCATCCAAGAGAGCAAACAACTTGCTCTTGCTGCAGGTATAGCTACCCCACATCCTCCAGCCAAAAACCAAACATACCACAGCTGTTGCAGGTGACTGCAGCAATTTCCTGACCATCCATACTTAGTAGTGTTAAATAGGCCTTCCTTTTTAAAAGTCTCCCACTAAACTCCTCCACAAAATGAGGGTTAGCCATTCCTGATAGCCAAGCTCCAGCTCACTGAACTCCAGGGACTGAGACCTAGTGGTTGAAGCCTCTGCTCCCAGTCAAGTCAACAATTCATGTTCTACTACTGAAAGACTGGTTATGACTGCTTTAAGTACAACCCACTCCTCCCCTGGCAAAACACAAAGAGCTCCCCTTTGCTTTCTGTTCTGCTCCTTTCTGCTGCCTCTCAGAGATAGCTTAAAAGAGCTGGATTTCAATTAACTAGAGAAGTGACTCACCAGAAGCCTGAGGTAAGCACACAGCCAAAAACAAAGAACCCCCCCCCCCACAAACAAAAGCCTTCCCAAGCCTTCAAAAAGCAAAACAAAACACAGAAGCCCTCCAAAAACACAACCACAAGCCCTCAAAAACACACACACAACAGTTAAAGACTTATATTTAAGGACAACCCCCCCAAAAAAACCAGAGCTCACCTTTTGCTCTTTGTTCTGCTCCCTTTTGCTGCCTCTCAAAGATTATGACACATGCCACTGCCTCTCAGAGATTGCTCAGAAATGAATGTAAGCCTTGCCTGTTTAGCCAAGCCCTTGTTCACTGAACTCCAGGGACTGAGACCTAGTGGCTGAAGCCTCTGCCCCCAGTCAAGTCTCTAACTTACCTTCTATTCTCCTGAAAGATTGGCTTTTACTGCTAAAACCGCTAAGCACATGCCACTGCCTCTCAGAGACTGCTCAAAAGAGCTGCATGGCAGTGATAAAGAGCTGGTGACTCACCAGAAGGCCCCCTTCTCAGAAGCCTGAAGCAAGGACACAACCAAAAACAAAGAAAAACCCCCACACCAACAAAAGCCCTTCCAAGCCTTCAAAAAAAACCCCCACTCAGTTACAGATTTGGTTTCAAGGATAACCCCCTTCAAAAACAGCTCACCTTTTACTCTCTGTTGAGCTGCCTTCTGCTCCCTTTCGCTGCCTCTCAGAGCAAACAAACGTGTTCTTCTTCAGTCCAGAACTGCTGAGGCCCAAAAGCACAACCAGTTGCCCACTTGCACAGGTGATCTCAATAAAGGTGATCTCAATAAAGAACGTATCTTGGGTGATGCTTAGGAAAGACAACAATGTAGCCTCAAGAGAAGTTCCAACCTGGGGAGGGGGGGGGGAGAAGAAATATATACATCTCAGCCAGCATATAAAACAGAAATTCAGTCATTTCAAGATAAATCAGGGAAATACTACTTTAATTCTAAGAACTGGGGTGGGCGTGGAATCCTCTCCCCAGACTCTGGGAAAGATTGATCATTTCCTCCTAATGTTGTTTCTTAAAGGCCAGCTGCCACTTTCCGACTCCCCATTGATTTTAATGAAGCGGCACCAGCCAGGAGTGGTGCTTGATTAAAGCCAAAGTCACCACCACCACCGCAAAGGGAAAAGGTGCCAGGTTTCCACTTGGGGCATCAAGCCAGGACTGGAGCAAGTGCAGTTCTTAGCACCTGAAGATGCTGAAGTGGACAAGGGAAAGACAATCCTTGTGCCGGCCTCAGGCTTCTAAGAGGTGAGATTCAGAGTGAATAGAAAAAGAGAGCCCGGAGAAGGTCAGAGTGCCAAAACTAAAAGCACTCTCGCTAACTCAGTCCCTGGACAGCTGGCGCTTTGCAAACAGGAACCATGAGTAGATCACAGCAAAACCTCCCTTGTAGTCTTCCAGCAGCAGTGTGATTGATATTTATACACACATTTTGCCTCTATTCTTCCACTTTCAGCCGCATTCAATAGGGAGCAGAATATGGACAGATTTGAGGGGGGAGGTAGTTCTCAATGGCTGGAAATTATAGCTTTAATGAGGTTCTTTCGTCACCATAAAGGGAAGACCATGAGTGGAAGAACTCAAAAACCACACTGTTGATTAAGATTAAACATCCACATAACCTAGCATTCAGTTGCCAACCACAGTCGTCCTGAGATGCCCAGAAACCCATCCAGCAGGGTTAATGATGACCCACCCCTGGTCATCATCCACCCACCTTAGCCAGAAAACTACCCCATGTGGCACTTGTGGAGAGGCCGTGGCTGAGTGGGAGAGAATCTTTTCCATTGATTCATTTATCTGAAACATTTATTCTTTCTGTCTTCCTTACAGAGCTCAAGATGGCTTGCAAGCATGAATCAAATACACAGAATAAAATACATTAAAAACATAATACCAAAAATTTAAAATTGTGGTTCAGGAGTGCTAGTAAACATAGCCTAATGCAGCGCTAAGTAAAACCATCTTCAACTGCCTCCTAAAGATTGAAAGTGAACGGCCAGGTGTAAGGCTGAACACACTCAGACAAAGCTAACTTTTTAAAAGGAACTTTATTGATTTATGTTGCCCTAACAACAGGGTGCTGGAACTGAGGATTCTTGTCCCAGTATTTAAACTATTTACAAAGACAGACCAATCAACTCTTCCCCTCCTCCCAGCTCCTGGTCTCCCATTGGCTCTGAAGCTCTGGTGGAATGTAGCTTCTCAGTTTGTTTTCCCGCACTTTTGGGGAAAAG
This sequence comes from Sphaerodactylus townsendi, assembly GCF_021028975.2. NCBI lineage: Eukaryota > Metazoa > Chordata > Lepidosauria > Squamata > Sphaerodactylidae > Sphaerodactylus > Sphaerodactylus townsendi. Next base: position 7,172,336 of record NC_059432.1, on the reverse strand, counting down.
GCGGGAACCAGTGCATGTTGGGAGTTGCAGTCCTGACAGCCAGGCACACCTCCTTGGGGAAGCACTTCCATAATTTGTGGGCTACCACTGAAAAGACCCTTCCTCATCTCTGAGAGCCAGAAGCAATCTCTGAGAGCCAATGCAGGGAGATGAACAGAGAGCAAAAGTGTCTTGGAGGGAGGGGATCCTTAAATCTGCAACTGTGTGTGTGATTTGAGGCATTGTGTGCTTGTTTTTTTTGATATTTTGATTCTAATATATTCTGCTCTTTTCTTTTAGATTTCAAATCATACTATTGGTTCTCTGTTTGAGTAAGTTTTCAAAAGGTTATCCATTTGATCATTACAGACCTGACCACCTCATCTTCTACATCAGTAGAACTTCAGTAACATCTTATTCATTTTAGTAATAAGTTTATCATCATTTGTACGTAAGTTACACTCAAAGTCTGTCAAGAGTCCATCGTTCTGAACTGCTACATCCAGGACAGCTCTGGCGGATGGCTTCAGGCAGGCACAGAAACGGCAGAGAAGTGAATGTCCATAAGAAGTGGGCATCCTCGCTGCAAAAAGTACCGGAGCTCTGCCAGAGAAGACAAACTGGGCTGCACCAGACGAGGCACATGTAGCAAGAACATGGCCAATGTTCTTCTTACCAGTTTGGCAGGAAAGCAGATATTGCTTCCCCTGGGTCTCTGTTGATGGCGGATATTTGCTATGACATTATTTTAAGCACATGCCATAGGGAGGTCTGAATAACAGCTTAAAATGAAATGGGGGGAATGAAATGAAGGCAGAAAAGAGGACATATGAGCACATACAGAAAGATTCTGTTTCTGGCATTTATAGAACCAATGAAGTCACGTATTAAGCTAGCCAAACCTGAATCTTCAAGCAGTCTCTGTAAATTGCAAAAGACATTTTGTGCCATGTATGTTTTACAATACAAATGCCAGATAGCTTTCCTGCTTCATCTCTCCTTTGCATTACACTGTATATATACACATCAAGATATTAATGTACTGGTGCCATACCAGCTCCTCCGCTCGCTCGCACAGAAATGTCTCCAATTACTGTTTGCTGCTGTGTTAATAATTAAATTGGCAGCTTTCCTTTGTTTTTCCTCTGATAACGACCTGGGGCCTTTCCAGAAGAAGCAGGAGTGGAACAGAGGCAGCTGCCGTGCCGAAGAAACACCGAACCCTGAGCAAGGGAAGAGCGGACGCCCAAGAGGGACAGGACTGCTACCAGGATCACTGGTTTAGTGACTTTCGAAAATCCTGGGTTGAGGGAAATAAAATGGGGCAGATTTGTTTTGGGGACGGGACCTGTGTGAAGCCTTCTCCCCAAATGATTTTTTTATGGCATCCTACTCCCATTATAATTGCCCTGTGCAGTATTGACCACAGGTATGGCAGGGTGTCGGGATGCCTAATGGGTGCTGGGAGCTGCTTGCAGTTCTGGGCTTTGGAGGGATGGGAATCATATGGTGTGTCTCTGTTTCTACCGCCAGGTGTTGGTCAAGGCCAGCTCTAGTGGACTCTTGCTCTTATCTAACTGTCTGCATATTTTTTTGCTCTGTTCACCGGGGGGGGGGGGGGGGGAACCTAGAAGATATTACTGCTGTTCTCTGTTCTCTACAAGGTGTTGTTTCAATCATTGGGGATCTGATATTAAGCCAGAATTCCATTGTGCTGAACTTCATGCTCCAATCTGGTGCTGAAGTTTCGCATTTGAAATAATTGCATTTCTTCAAGGACTTTCTGGGCTCCCTTTTGATCTTCACTTCATGGAGGCTGTGTCTGGCCAGACAGAGGAGGGGGAGTCCGGTTCTGCTTTGGACTGCATCAGTAGGGTCGAATACTCTTCAGATGGATAAGTCGGGACTGGCTGCCCGTGACCCCTACTTGGGTTCAGCTGAGGCTGGTCAGGCGACTTCATCTCCTCTTCAGCCTGTTGAGAGTCCTTCGGCTGGAGCTACTCGTTTTCTCTCTGCACCGTTGCAACATGGAGTCAGTTTGTCGGAAACTGACTTCTACAGTGCCTGTTGTGCCTCTCTTGGATCTTGACGAGGGTCCTGTGTGGGCTACGGCCCCTCTTACGCGGGGGTCTGTGGGACCCGATCCACCTGCCGATACTACCAAGTCTGGCGAAGCAGAGATGTGGCGCCTCTTTCGTGCCCAAGAATCAGCTTGAGAGTCTGAGTTTAGAGATGGATCCGTCCAAGGCATTTGATGTGGTAAGTTGGCCCCCTCCCCGCACATGGAAACAGCTTCAATCATTTCTGGGATTTGCCAATTTTTATCGGGATTTCATACCAAACTTTGCTGAACTAGCTTTACCAATAACAGATTTACTTTGCACAAAAGGCAAAGGACCTAATGCTGCCCGTCCTAATGCGGAGACCGGAGGTCCGTGTTCCTAGCGAGTCTCTCGTCTGCCGGTTCCTGGCACCTTTTATTGTTACTCTATCGGGGGCGTGTAGGAGGGAGGACTGGGGGGAGTTCCGGGAGGCGGGAGGTCGGGAGATCATCATGTGATGCATGATCTCATCTGGCTACGTGCGGAGAGGGGCGTACGCGTCTGAGCCTAATCCTCACCTGGGGGCAAGACCATTGTCCCTGCGCCCGGTGATTGAGCCAGACAGTTCATGACCCGTGACTCATGGGGGGATGAGGAGTGGGGGTGCGATGCGACCGGCAAGGCCGCAGGTCCGTTGGCGTCCCAACGTTCCACTACGGCACTGCTGGGTCGGCAGTGCACTACTACACCCCCTTAACTTGGTCTGTGAATTGTCAGCAGGCGTTCGATGCCCTTAAAGCTGCTTTTACTACAGAACCGATTCTACATCACCCTGATCCATCTTGGCCTTTTGTAGTACATGTAGATGCTTCAGATAAAGCTTTCAGGGCTGCTCTTTTACAGAGGGGACCTGATGACCAGTTGTATCCATGTGCCTACCTGTCCAAAAAATTTACTGGATCTGAACTCAATTGGACTGTTGGGGATAAAGAAACTTGCGCTATCAAAACCGCCCTGTCGGTCTAGCGCCATTTTTTGGAGGGGGCGGAACATCCTTTCCAGGTCTGGACTGATCACAAAAATCTTGCCTCGCTCTGTACGCCTGGTCGGCTCACTGCCAAACAAATCCGTTGGGCTGATTTTTTCAACAATTTTTCAACAATTTTTGCTTCACCGTGCATTTTTTCCCAGGCAAATCAAAAAAACTGGCTGATGCCCTTTCCCGCCTGCCTGAGGGGGTGGACTCTATTGTAACGGTCCCAATGCCTCGTACGATTCTATCCCCCGCCCATTTGGGCAGGGCAGTGACTCGTTCCCAAACCCACCTTCAGTCAGTTTTTGTTCCCCAGCCTCCATCCGCCCTTCTTTCTGCGTTTTTGGAGGCGGGCACCCATGAGGTACCAGTGGAGGAAGGGGGTAGTTCTTTGCTGTTGAGGGATGGACTATAGTGTAAGGGTGACTTGTTGTATGTCCCACCTTCCTTACATGCAGAAATCATCAGACTGGGCCATGATTCCAAAGCTGTTGGCCATTTCGGATTCATAAAAAAGTTGCATCTATTATGCCAGCAGTTTTGGTGGCGAGCCAAGCGTAAAGACATTGAACTTTATATAAAAGGCTGCCCAGTTTGTACCATGGCGAAACAGGTTCTAGTAAAATCCCCAGGCTTACTTCAGCCATTAGAACCCCCGGATGGTTCTTGGAAAGTGATCTCAATGGATTTCATCACTGACTTACCTCTAAATAATGGCAAGACAGTCATTTGGATGGTAGTGGATTTATTTTCCAAGCAAGCCCATTTCATACCCTGTACTTCAATCCCCACTGCCCAGAAGCTAGCCAAGCTGTTTATCCAACATATCTATCACTTGCATTCTGCTCCTGACAAGATAGTTTCCAACCAGGGCAGTCAATTCATTTCTAAGTTTTGGAAATCAGTTCTGCACCTGCTAGGTATTGATCAAGCCCTCTCCTCCCCCTACCATCCTCAATCCGATGGAGAGTCTGAGAAATCCAACCAGACTCTAGAACAGTATTTAAGATGCTATGTTAACTAACAGCAGGATAATTGGGTGGATTTACTTCCTTTTGCTGAATATGTGTACAATAATGCGGTTCATAGCAGTACTGGCAAGACTTCTTTTGAAATTATCTCTGGTCATTCTGCAAAACCTATCCCTTTTCTGCCTCAGGGTTCGGCAGTCCCTCCTGAACTTAAAGAATGGATCCACAGTCTGTCAGAAGTGTGGCCTTCCATTCGGAAAGCTCTTCAGAAAGCACAAATAGCTTACAAGCGTCAGGCTGATAAGCATAGACGGGAGCTTCCTCTAGTGGTTGGAGATATGGTGTACCTGTCCACTAAGAACTTAAGAGACATTCACAAGCCTTCTAAATTGGGACTCAAGTACATTGGACCATATAAAATCATTAAAGTTATTAATGGTGTGACTGCTGAATTGGATTTCCCTAAAGCATTACATAAAATTCACCCTGTGTTTCATTGCAGTTTGCTCAAGAAAGCACCTCCACCTGATTTATGGCATCCAGAGTCTACTACAACTCATCTGGTTCTGATTAATGGAGAAAAGCACTATGAAATGTCTGCTATTCGCGATGCTCACATTTATCGTAACCACTTGCAGCATTTGGTGTCCTGGAAAGGATGGTTACCTGGACATGAGTGGGTGAATGCAGAACACATCAAAGCATTGAAACTCATATGGGATTTCCATCATTCTTGTCCAAGCAAACCGGGGGGATGGCCCTAGGGGAAGTAAAGTGTCAGGATGCCTAATGGGTGCTGGGAGCTGCTTGCTGTTCTGGGCTTTGGAGGGATGGGCTTTGGGGTCTCTAACTGTTTCTACCGCCAGGTGTTGGTCAAGGCCAGCTCTAGTGGACTCTTGCTCTTATCTAACTGTCTGCATATTTCTTTGCACTGTTCACATGGGGGGGACCCTTGAAGATATTACTGCTGTTTGCACGGGGAAAAGCCAACTCTGGCTTTTCAAAGCTGTCCTCAGGATGAATAAACCTCTGTTCTCCACAAGGTGTTGTTTCAGTCATTGGGGATCTGACACAGGGTTATGACCTGCTGTACATAGAAATAGGTGGGGACAGCAACAACCAAGAGAAAGCTAATGCCAGTTAAAATGGGATGAGTGTGCAGGGATAGCTCTGTACAGAGAACGATATATGTGTGAAATGTAATGCTAAGGAGAGCATTTTTAAAAAAGGATCAGAAGGGCAGCATTGCAGAAAAGCTTTTATAAGAGAACAGGGCTGCGGCCTACTGCAATGTTTACTGTTTGCATCACCTTCCTTTTACTGCACTGTTTTCTACTTTTGTAATCCATTTTCTATATTATGGTATATCAGGTTGTAGGCTGCTATATTATGCTGTAATCCTATTGCACTGTTTACTACAGGGCTCCCCAGTGGGGTCTGTGCTAGGAGGCCGAGGCTTTTGCAAAGGAACAGCAGCTTACACAAATATGGAATTCCCCCACCCCGCTTTCATAACAGCCTCTACTTATTCACGAGAGAGAGGGGGGGTGCATGTCTGGGTATTTGTGTGTTGCACACTTGCGTGTGTGTGCAGGAGCAGGCAGTTGGCAGCAAGACAGGCCCAACCCTAATTGGAACGAACCTGGCTCTCCTCCTCACAGGGGCATAAACTTTCACGAGCGATGCTGCCTAGGAAGAAGCAGTGATGTGGCTACCACCTCCCCACCCCACCCCCTACTCCCGTAGTGTCGATACAAGCAGCTAGAGAAGCAGGAAGGAGACAACAGTGGGGAGGAGGGCGTGGGGGAAGCGTGCAAAGCAGTGTGAGGGAGTTGAAGAAGAAGAGTTTGGATTTATATCCCCCCTTTCTCTCCTGTAGGAGACTCAAAGGGGTTTACAATCTCCTTGCCCTTCCCCCCTCACAACAAACACCCTGTGAGGTGGGTGTGGCTGAGAGAGCTCCAAGAAGCTGTGACTAGCCCAAGGTCACCCAGCTGGCATGTGTGGGAGTGTACAGGCTAATCTGAATTAGCCTGTACAGTTTAGTTGAGGGGGGAGACTAGTAATTCAAGTAATTTAACAACCGGTTCCGGTGGTGGGATTCAAATAATTTAACAACTGGCTGTTTATAAGCACCATTTTAACAACCGGTTCTGCAGAAGTGGTGCGAACTGACTGAATCCCACCACTGGGTGAGACGAGGCAGGCTGGCTGGCTGTCGGCAGAGGAAAGAGGTCTGGGGCAAAGCAGTGCTCACTGGCGAATCCGCCCAGCTTTGCGCGAAGCAACATTAAATTCGTGCTAGAAGTGGTCTCACTTGCTGAGGAGAGAATAGAAAGTGAAAGCGGGGCTTGAGGAAATAGGTCCATACAAGAAATCTAGCGGCAATTGCACATTTGCCCCCACCACGCATAAGATGCCTCGTGCGGAATCAGCCTAAATGGCCCCGGCTGGTACACAGCGTATTTGTCTGACTTTGCTAACATTCTTTAAATTTTACTAACACTGTTTAAATATTTAATTATTCATTTACATTTGAAACATAAAATATTCAAACTTAGATCTTCCTGGAAAGCCCACATCACTGAAAGAAGCTTAACTAGGATTTAGTACCGTATCTGGATTGACAACCCACAGGTGTGGACGGCATTCTACCTGCAGAAAGGTCATTTCGTCCAGACTCTGTGGAATGGCTGTGGGTGAGAAACAAAAATGCAGAAAGACTTACAATCTAGGAACAAAAAACAGTGCTTGGATTTAAAGCTTTGCCAGTACAAACCACAGTTTGCAGAGCCAGCCAAGAGCCAGCATGGAATAGTGGCCAGACTAGAATTTGGAAGAACCAAAATTAAAATCTCTGCCTGGCCATGGAAGCTCACGAAGTGACCTTGGGTCAGTCACACAAACTCAGCCTAAAATGGAGGACAGGAGACTGAGGTGAGTCACTTTGGGTCCCCATTAGGGAGAAAGGTGGGGTGCATGAAAAATAAATGACTGTCCTGAGGAACACCCTATTTTATTGTCTTTTAGGGTCCAGGGTAAAGCACAACTTTTACCTGGACTTATAAGTAGGGGTTTTACCTTATCAACTTTTCAGTACTCTGCTTCTGTTTTAATACCACTTATGTCTAATGGCATATTTTTGAATTGCTTGTTTTTATATTTTCAGGGGGAAGTCATGTTAGTCTGCAGCAGAACTGCCAGATTCCAATCCAGTAGCTCCTCAAAGACCAATAAGATTTTTGAGGTCTATGCTTTTGAGAGTTAGAGCTGTCTGATAAAGTATCTCACAAAGGGTAGCCAGCACCCCCGAGGACAAGGTCAGAATTCAAAATCACCTGGACAGATTAGAGAGCTGGGCCAAAACAAACACAATGAATGTCAACAGTGATAATACAAGATGCTACACTTAGGCAGAAAAAAATGAAGTGCACAGATATAGGATGGGTGACACCTGGCTTGACAACAGTACAAGTGAAAAGGATCTGGGAGTCTTAGCAGACCACAAACTGAACACGAGTAAGCAGTATGATGCAGCAGCAAAGAAAGCCAATGCGATTCTGGGCTGCATCAACAGGATCAAGGGACATAATAGTACCACTCTATTCTGGTTTTTTTAATTAAAATAATTTTATTAGTAATTTAATTAAAATACAACAATGCGGAATCAAGAAAAAAGAATACAATTTGAACACACAATAAACAACACATATTTGTTGTAGGGAATTGTTCAGAAAAAAAATTAAACGTTTTCACGTTATCATTTCCACTCTATTCTGCATTGGACACGCCTCACCAGGCATACTGTGTCCAGTTCTGGGCACCACAGTTCAAGAAGGATATTGACAAGCTTGAACAGGTCCAGAGGAGGGCAATCAAAATGGTAAAAGGTCTGGAATCCATGCCCTATGACAGTGGTGGCGAACCTTTGGCACTCCAGATGTTATGGACTACAATTCCCATCAGCCCCTTCCCACATGGTCAATTGGCCATGCTGGCAGGGGCTGATGGGAAACCTTGTAATCCCTGTATCTGAATTATAAGGAAGTGCTCCTGCAACTAATGAGGAGAGACCTATGGAGCTAGGTATGTTTAGTCTGGAGAAGCATAGGTTAAGGGGTGACATGATAGCCATGTTTAAATATTTGAAGGGGTGTCATGTTGAACGTGGAGCAAGCCTGTTTTCTGCTGCTCCAGAGACCAGAACAAGGAGTAATGTGTTCAAAGTACAGGAAAAGAGTTTCCACCTAAACATTAAGAAGAACTTCCTGAGGGTAAGGACTGTTTGACAATGGAATATGCTGCCTCGGAGGGCAATGGAGTCTCCTTCTTTGGAGGTTTCTAAACAGAGGCTGGATGGCCATCTGTCGGAAGTGCTTTGATTGTGGCTTCCTGCATGGCAGGGGGTTGGGCTTGATGGCCCTCGGGGTCTCTTCCAACTCTATGATTCTCGAAAGCTTATGCCCCCCCAATCTTGTTGGTCTCTACAATGCTGCTAGAGTCAAATTTAGCTGTTTTTATACTGTGATTCTTGGTTGTGAGCTGCTTTAAGCAGGTCTCTGAAGACAGTAGGCATTTTCTAGTTTTTAGAATGGAGGGGTGGGATCAGAGAAATAGCACAGTTGCCTCCTGCCTATTACATGAATCCCAAACTCACACCCACCACTAATGGAATTTCCATGGTAATATCCACACTATCAAGAAGTATTTATGTCTTTCTTTTCAATATGCAGGTAAACCATCTCTGACCAGGACAGCACAGCACATTTGAGCACAAAGCAACGTTTACTTACTCCCTGGTAAAATAAGGTGGGGGAAGTTTCCATTCCGTCTATTTTCCAAAAGTTATTTTTTTCCAGATGTGCTCAATACATTGAAGGAAACCATTGCCCCTCTCAACTTTGGTCACATATTTCAAAGGGGTCTTTTGACACCAGGCCTGGCTTTTAACAGCTGCCAAAGAGATACATTTCTCATTACCCAAAATAAGCAGCAGGGCCATGTCTGACACATACACAGAGACAAACAATGCTTCCTATTATGGCAGTCAGGCGAAGCTGCTCTCTCCTCCCTCTGGGAAGATCTTTGCTTTTCAACCTGAAAAATATTTTCTTGGAACTCTCATCTTCTTGCAATTTTACATATCTTAGGCCTGGTAAACATTACTTCACTGGCTATATAAACTGCATTGAGCCTTCAGGGAGGGCGGTAGGTAGGTAGGTAGGTAGGTAGGTAGGTAGGTAGGTAGGTAGGTAGGTAGGTAGGTAGGTAGGTAGGTAGGTAGGTAAATAAATAAAGAAGAAGAAGAAGAAGAAGAAGAAGAAGAAGAAGAAGAAGAAGAAGAAGAAGAAGAAACAAGTTCTGACATTAAACGACCCAAGAATGCCTCCAATTCCTGTCAGAACAGCGAAGGAGAAATGAGAGAGCTGAGAAGGGCCATTGCAACCATCAATCCATTAAACTGGGAATTCAAGAGCAGCCGCTTTACAGCTTTAGCAGTATCCAGTCATATTAGCTGTTCAAGGGTTCAATTACTGTCAGCCTTTTTATTACAACACAACAGCCTTTTTGAAACACGTTATTCTTATCAAGTGTACGCAGCTGCTTTTTGGTTTAATTCAGCAAGGAATGCTTTCTGTGGCGAAAGGATGCCAATTCAGATGGGGGAGGGGGTAGAGCTGCCAGGTCCAAGTGGGGAAGCTCCTAGAGATGTGGGGAGGGTGCCTGCAGAGGACAGGGCCCTCAACGGGGTCCCACGCCACAGAGCATCCATTTTCTCCTGGGGAATAGATCTCTGTATTCTAGAGATGAGCTCTAGTTCAGGGGGATCCCCAGGTCCCCCTTGGAGGTTGGCATCCCTTGGTGGGCACCACACTGGGGAACAGTATGGCTTAGAAGAGCCACAGGTGGTATATCCTGAGCCCCCAAGTGAATCTCTTTTACTTTGGTATAAATACTCCTGTGGGACTTCCTTCTGAGCAAACATGAAACGTAGTTATGGTGAGTTTTCCGGGCTGTGTGGCCATGGTCTGGTGGATCTTGTTCCGGAAAACACCAGGATCTTGTTCTGGAAAACCTACCACAACCAGTTGAATCCAGCCGTGAAAGCCTTCGACAAAACATGGAAAGGATTGGGCTATAAATCTTATATGGCAAGAGCTACACACACACAATCTCTGTCTGATCATGTCCTGAACGGTTTCATCAGCACCTGCAGGAGATGACAACAGGCCTTCAACATCTGAAAGCTTACCAGGAGAGAACATAACTGAGGGTACTTGAGGAACAAGAAACCTGTCAGGTTCTGAACCTAAACAGCATTTGTGTCTACAAGTGTGGAAGGCATGGATGTGCCTTTGGTTGTGAAAGCTATCAGGGCCTCTGTGACATCAACAACCAATACACCAACACTACCACAGACTTCTGAAATGACTAATAACTACCTCATGCTAAGGAAAAGGATAAATTCTGGCCAGATTTAATAGGCTTTTAGAAGAGCCCTAAAATTAGCAGCAACTAGCACTGATATTATCTAGAAATACAGCCACCAACGAACACTGTAGAACCTGTGGAAGTTGTGGCACATTCTCCAAGGTAAGGATGGGCACCTGGAATTAAAAATGGTATTTTTCAGGTTTGGGGTTTGGGAAGAACATAAATACCAGTATTTGATTATATTCAGGTCCCCCCTGCAGCACTGTAAGATTTGGGTTTAGGTTTTTCTGGGGTTCCAGAATTATTCTGGTTCCATTACTCCCAGGGGAGGGGGGCTTGGGCGTGGAGTGACTGTTTTTAATCAAATGACGTCAAAATTGCAGGGGAACAGGTGCTGCCTATTCACTATGAATGCCCAAGTTGCAGTGAATTGGCCGAAGAGGGATCCAATTCTATGGGCTTTTGAACAAGGTGCGCCCGGCCATCCTACTTGCAGGAATGGGGGAATGCACAGACTGCGAAAGGGTCTTACCCCACAAAAAGAGGGAGGGAAGGAGAAGGGGTCTCAATGAGAAAGGTAGGTGAGACATTAGCTAAATACATAAATGTTGCATATTACTTCCCTCTGCTACAAGGACAACATCTGACCCACTCCAAAGTGACAAACAGCAAAACACAAGTTTACAGTGAAGACAACCCAAAGGGCTGAATGAATAAGCAGTCCAAATACTCCTGTCTGCTCCAACGAAGACATCCACTTCTCAAATCCCACTTCCTTATTGCACCAGAGGCATCCAACAATGTATTCCACAGCAACCAAGACAAACTGACACGGCAGAAACAGGGCTGAAGGTGGAAACTGTCCCTTGTGGCACATTTTCTTCATGCAACAAGTTGTCTGTTCAACAAAAGCACTTCCACCTGAGCAAAACTCTTTATTTAGAAGCAGCAGTTCAGGGGGAAATATGGCAACAGACGTTTATTGACAGAACTGGGAAACCCAGCCAAAGTCCCCTTCACATGGGACAGAGGACTCACCACCCTAGCCCAAGCCACACCCCCAGCAGTCCTATCCCAGAGAAACCTGACTCTTCCCTCTCATCAGGAAAGGAGTGCAGCTGGGGCCTCCTTATCGGTTCCCCTCCATCCAAGCCAACACAGGAAATAACCGCAGGTGTCTGACAAACACAACAGGCTGTGGATTCCCAGGACTGCATTCGAAGGGGGGAGGGGGAACAGGACACAAACTACCACGCCCACCTCCCACCAGGAGGGGAATTATAATCAGGCCTGGTATATGACTGGGCATGACACAGGTATAAAACAACAAAAAAGCACCCATTCAACAGAGTTCCTGGTTTCTGAGTCTAACAGCATAGTGCGGTAAACAGTCCGCCCAGGCCTCCAGTTCCCCCTTCAGCAATGCAGCTCAGCTGGATTTGGGAACCTGGCCAGGGAGGGGAGGGTTGGCTCTGTCTGGCTTCACTTTGCCTCCCCAAGCACCAGAGGCGTATCTGGGGGAAATGGCACCCGGAGTCAACTCGCTCTCCGGGCGCCCTGCCCCCCCATGGGCTGCACCCACGCAGCCTGGCAGCAGCCATCCCACCTCCATTAGAGGCCCCACGGGACCTCCAATAAAGCTGGGGAGGGCAAGCCGACGGCAGCCACCCCCTCACGCCCGAGAGGAGCTGCCCAGTTTCCCTCCTTTTTGAGCTGCTCAGAGGGAAGAACAGCTCGGAAAGCAGGGAAAAGGCCGCTGCTGGAGGCGCCGTGGCGGTGCCAGTGGCGGAGGGCGCTGTTGGAAGCGCCGGGGGAAGACTTGCTGGTCATGTGGGGGGGGGGGCAAATTTTGTGCCCCCACGTGACCAAATGGCGTGCGCCCGGAGACATGAGTACCCCATGTCACTGGGTCAATATGCCTCTGCCAAGTGCTGCCTGACATCTTCTTGGTGGCACTTGCGTGCTCATACCGGCCCCCCAAAGAACCCACGGGACTAGTTTGGGGATGCTTCAAGAAGTGTCTAAGGGCCTATGGATTATGGCAGACACAGAGAAAGTTTGCAAGCAGAAGTGTTTCAACCCTGGCCCTCAAGCCTGACACACTCTGGGGGTTCCCTTGCTTCAGCCTCTTGACTGGCTTGTAAAACTGGCAATGGGCCTAAATTATAACCATGAATCCAGTTCTCTGCAAACCACACTGGCTCTAGCCATGGCCACACGTCATGTCTGTCTCAAAGCTAAACATGGATAATGCTAATCTGGGTTTATCTTAAAACCACTTCAAACACTGTTTTCAAAACCTCAGGTTAAGATGGAAAACTATAGTTAAGGCCAACACAACGTTTAGCTTTAATTATTGTCTGTCCTTACAAAGAAAGGGTACAGGGAATTGATGCTAGGAATAGGGTCCCCACATCCAATCTGCAGTTTGTAAACAATGATTTGCAGGGAGCCAAAAATAGTTTTGTCCCAGGTCACGGAGGGAAGTTGACACCTCCTCTTGAGAACTGGGCAAGGTTCCTGTGCTTGATCATCCGCCTCAGCAACTCCTTCCCTAACCTGGACCACTGAACACACTAATTTGAGCTATCCTTAAATCTGGGAATGTAGCTAAAATCATGGCCCTACCTAAAACAGGGGATGCTTTTGGTTAAATTGTATGCACATGATATCTCTCAGGCATCCAGCCTGATCAATTGTTTGAACAGCTGATGGGTTTGTTAGGGTTGTGCTCAGAGGGGTGAGGCGGGTAAAATGTATTTACTTCATTTATGCCTCACCTTTCTCCTCAATGTATTACAACAGTCGTCTCCCATCCATTTTATCCTCACAATAACTCTGCGAGGCAGGCTAGTGGCTGGCCCAAACTCACCTGGCAAGCTTCCGTGGTCAAGGGAGGGTTTGAACCCGGCTCACCCACATTGTACTCTGACTCCCTCCTAACCACGGCAGCTAGTTGAGGTTAACTTGGACTATTTTGACTATTTACCCTGGATGTCTGGATTACGTTGTTTGAAGGACTGTTGCCTTCCTTGATGATCTTTGTATTATTGATTCCACTAGTACACTCTGCAGCTATATACATGGCTCTAGGAGTCTTACTCATGAGTACTGGAGTTTTTATGTAACCTTAAGTATTTGGATTTGCTGTTCCTTTACCACTACACCATCAATTTAACCAAGGGAGCAATTCTAAGCTAGTCTACTCATATATGTCCCAGTTTATTCTGTGGAGCTTACTCCCAGGAAAGCAGAGTTAGGACTGTAGTCCAAGTCAAATTTTATTGGCTTAAAAATGGAAATGAAAGGTGAGTGAGGGAGAGAAAGCAAGATGAACTTTCAGTATTCACCACTATCCCATGGAAATGAGCTCCAATAAGATAAATAGGACTTTGAATTCTAGAGGACATAACTCAAATCCATAAAACTTTCACAGCTATTTAAAGAGGTGAGTGTAGAAGTCAGGCTCTCACCTATCAAAATAAATGTCTTCCCTAAAATTCCTTTCCTGAATGTTCCATTTTGAGACTTGCAGTCTGATTATTTGATTCATGGTAAAAATCGACTCCATCTAGGTGAGTCCAATCTATGTCAAAGCACAACTAAATTGCAGGCACGGAGGAAATGCATTTCTTGAGTCAGAACAGATATTTTGGCTTTTTCCCACAACAGATCTTGAATTTAAATGGCTGGCCAAAAATGGAAATGGAGGACTTGCCATTAGACAAAAAAGGCTCCCTTCACCTTTCCAGAGTCCATCAGGCTGAGCAGACAAGCATAAACACCTCAGACGCTACCATCAAAACAGGCCAGTCATGGAAAAGGCAGGAGCTAAACAGAGCAGGAATATTATTACCATACTGCAGACACACGACTGGTTGTCCATTTCTTACCAAGCTTAGTTGAAGGTACTGGCTATCACATGGTCCTGCTCCGTCTTATTTACGGGACCACCCCTCTCCCTACGCATTGCCATGACAACTCCACTTCTGCAAGTGCAAGCCAGCAAATCAACATCTGTCTTCTCTGTTGTGGCCCCGCCTTGGCGAACAGTTTGCTCAGGGAGGTCAGGAAGTCTCCCCCTCCTCTCCTGGCCTTCCACAAATTTGTGCAAAACTGAACCATTCAAGAGGACTTTTCTCTGCAGGTAGCAGGATTGCACTGAACACAATGGTTCAGAAACTTACTTGGATAAATGATTGGGACAGGTGGGCTATACTACTGTATACAGCATATTATAAGTAGGATCCTACCACATAATTTCTGTACCACTTAATGTGTCAGAATAATACTTATGCTATACTTCTGTTTCTTTCTGGGGGTTCCAGGCTTCTAATATCCTAATGCATTAATTATTAAACAATTGCTCATGCTCTGAGAAGTTCAACGTGGGCATATAATCCTTTCCTTTCCTTGTCTCATCATAACAACCCTGGGAAGTACGTTAACCCAGAGAGAAGTGTCTGGGCCACCACTGCACTGCAAGCTTCATGGCAGAGCAGGAATTTGGACCCAGACGTCACACATAGTAGCCCAACAAATCTGTTTGTACGAGCATTCCCTGTTCATGAGATATGCAGATGTTTCTCATGTATTAAATGCCATATATAACATATTTACTTAAATACTTTAAAATGCATTTAAATATATGAATGCATGTATTGCAGCCAGTTGATCTGAGCTAGGATTTTTTTAATGTTAGTTGATGCTGTTTCATTTTCCTCCTGCTTTTTATTTGCTTTCTCAAACTTTCCACTCACCAAAACGTCAATGAAATGTTTTTAAAGCAGCAAAAACTAACAAAGCATTGGGGACATTTTGGCACAGAGCAGACTGTGCCATTTAAGGAATTGTGCATCTGAATCCCCAGGGTGAGCATGGAAAACATCTGCCCAATTATCTCAGGATCTATGTAAAGTGGAGTTCTAAGCTGCGAAGTGTCTCTGGGGAATAATATTCTAGGATGTCTATTTCCCCCTCGAATTCCATATGAAATAATTCTGCCTATAAGCTCAAAGGATTCCGTGCGTCTCCCAAAGTGCTGTCAGGACTGAGCCTGTCAGGGCCAGATGGCGGGCAGAGCAGGGGGAGGAGGTTTACCATTCTCTGATATGGGGCGAAAGTCCAGTGTCTTCCCCTCAACGCCCCAGGACATCCCGGACACAGATCTTATCAAAGGAAGGTGTGAATTGTTCCCAGGCTCGCAATGCTTTGTGGTAAATACTTTGTAGTGGGATAGTAGGAGCCATTTGGCTAGGTGGGAGGGGGCAACCGGATATAGGTGGTGGGTTTGCACAGGAATCACGAGATTCCTCTTTGACAATGTTACCTATGCTCTGAAATAAAGGCTTTGGAACAAATCTACAGTTTCCATGATTTCCAGATCCAGGTCTGACAAATGCAAGCTTTGCAAAACAAATCTGCATTTGAAGAATCAAGCTGGAATCTTCGTGTCACCCTTGGCAACAGGCTCTCCAAATAGAAATTAGCTGGGAAATTTTTGCTGACGTGAACCTCGAACATTCTCCGCCTGAAACCTCCACTGGCGTGGCAGAGGCATTGGCATGGCAACGTGGCCGATTATTATATTTGCCAACTAACTGAAGGCTTGCTCATGTAATAGGGAAAATCATCTATGGGGGGAAAACCCTCTGGCTTTTCAGGAGCATTTGCATATTATTGTTTTGACGCAACATTAATGACCCAGGCACAAACACTCCCTGGATTTGTTTGAATTGAGAATCCACTGGCATGACACTTGCGGAAAAGCCTTCGCTTAGAAGCATGCAGCAGTAAACACAACAGATGAAACTCCGGGGCAGCAATTCTCAAAATTCAGTCACCTGAGGGACCCAGTTTTGATTTACGATTGTTAATGGGCCTCGAGCCTTTCCCTCTCCTTCCACAGCACCTGCCATGGGGCAGAGAGCCCCCCTTCTATGCAAAACTGAATGGTTCAAGAGGGCTTTTCTCCGCAGGCCATATGATTGCACTGCATTCAATGATTCACAAAGTTACTGGGAAACATTATATTACTGGCCTATATCGCTATGTATAGCTTGCTGGAATTAGGATCATACTATGTAATTTTTGTACCATTTAATGTGTCATGTTAATATTTATGCTTTGCCTTAGTTCCCAAGTTGGTTCCACTACCCTAATTTTATTGCATTGCTTATGGAATGTACCATCCTGATGACTGTATTGACTCGCTCTGTGTTATCCAACTCAAAGTCTCAATGAGAAAGGAAAGCAGCAAATAATGCTAGTAAGTAGGTAAACAAATAAATACCATTTCAAGGTATACAGCAAGCTGTGCATTTCCCCAAAACATGACAGTGAAAACCACAATAGCTATACTTTAAAAATTTAAGTTAAAGTAAAAGTAAAATGTTTGTTTTTGTCTCCCAAGTCAGATCTGAGCCGACTCTATAGGACACGATTTAAAAGGACCTGACCTAAATTTTAACTTCTCTCATTCCATGCTTGGAAGGGATTTTGAACAAGAGACAACAAAACAACTCTATGGTGGTTAATAACTTCTAGACAAAGGTTGGCAGAGCAGGGGTGGGACGGAGCCTGGGGAAAACACTTCCCGAGCTGCTTACAGGAACGGAAACATCAGACAAGACCTGAACTCCCAACGGTCAGCTGTGGACACCAAGAGGCATCTCTGCTTCTATGCTGAAATCCCTTACCTTGAAAAACAGACAGTTCAATTTTACACCAGAAGTAACGATGACTATTGAATTAGTGGGACTGTTCCCCATTTGGTGCTGTTTAATCCATTAAGAATTCTGATCACTACTTTCCAGCAATCTCTTCCCACATCTTGTGGCCAGTGTTTAAAGGTGACCAGGATGCCCACCACTTGTGGGCAGAAAGCGTTCTGGGAGCTCCCACAATTCAAAAGAGCAGCAAGCCAGTTTGGCCTCCTTTTCTGAAAGCACAGGGTCCCCACCCCCATTTCTAGGAAACTAAGAGGGCTCCATTTTCATGTCAGCCAAGCGGACATGGGAAGGACTCGCCCTGTGTCTTCATGAACATGAGTCAGACCCCTAAGGAGTACACTCATGGACCCGAATGAGAAACTATATTCTACAGTAAGACATCTAAGTCCTGTGGAATCACATTAAAATCCCACAGGACTCGGGACTCAATAGACTGGTATCCACTAACTCAGGGCCAGATTATATGCTAAAATAAAATATAAGCCAGTTACTGATAACAATAACAAAGGAGTAACACTAAAACCGTTAGATTTGTGTCTCGTAACACCTAATATTGTTATTATAACTAATTTGACTTTTAAAAGGTGGGCCTTCCAAACTAATCCTTGGTGTTCAGCTAACTCATGAACATTCCTTCATTACTCAACAAAAGCAGTGGAAGGCGGGAAAAACCAGATGACAATGATGTGACAGGAAAGTTGTCCATCCAGCAAACTACATTGATCTCACCACTGGCCAAATTCTGTGCAAAGTATTTCCACCAATCATTGCAGTATTTTAGTAACCCAAAGAGGTTTTTTTTTAGATTTTACGTAAACTGAAGCAGCTCAGCCACTATCCTGCTTGTGGTGGTGGTGGTGGTGTTTGGATTTATATCACCCCTTTCTCGCCTGTAAGGAAAATCAAAGGGGCTTACAAACTCCTTTCCCTTCCCCCCCCCCACAACAAACACCCTGTGAGGTGGGTGGGGCTGAGAGAGCTCCGAGGAACTGTGACCAGCCCAAGGTCACCCAGCTGGCGTGTGTTGGAGTCACAAGCTAATCTGGTTCCCCAGATGAGCCTCCACAGCTCAAGTGGCAGAGCAGGGAATCAAGCCCAGTTCTCCAGATTAGAGTGCACTTGCTCTTAACCACCACACCATGCTGGTTGCATCACTAGGGTGTTGACTGTTACATGGCAATAACATTTTACTGTGGCTTGTATGAAAGACGGAAAATTTCTGTGAGCTTCTCCTCTTCCACTTCCACCCTTTCAATCGTGCACCCTGCGTACAAGCCTTGGTGTCATGGTGTATTGCTCTAATATTGTTTGCAATGCACAGAAAGCAAAGAACAGCAAGTTATTGTGCACTTTTCACAGTGAGTACTCACACAGCATATGTTAGGTAGTAAAGATTTTTGGAGGAAAGGTCCATCAGTGGCTGTTAGTGATGATGACTGAATGGGATCTCTGTGTTCAGAGGAAGTATCTCCCTGAATTCTAGTTACTAAGGAGGGGCGTTTGTCCTCTGTGCTTCTCTTGACCACTGTGAGGTACAGAATATTGGAGTAGATGGACCATTAGTCTGGTCCAATAATGTTCTGAGATAACCCAGCCTTACAAGATTGGAAACAATATATACTGCTCTCAGCTACTTTGGGGGGAGGATGGGTTTCAACACAGGATAAATTAAAACAAGATGCTGCACAAAAAGTGAAAACTATTTTGTGCAACAATTCTTTCATTGTGTTTTGGAACAATACATTTCATAACGGAAGACTTTTCCCCTTATTTCTTTGCAAAGGAAGTGAAAACACCCCTCCTCCAAAATAAAGGCCAAGGTTTTTTAAGTTGCTTTTCCAGACAAGAATGTCTACTCAACACAATGCACAATATTTAAAAAACGACCATTGGTCTTACCTGTGAAGGGTTATTCTCCATTGAGCAAAAGAGGACATCTGGGTATTCTTGATCCACCAGTCAGGGAGGCAGGAATATTTAATTAATTTTCAGCTTCCTTGGTCTGTTGTGGACTGCCCCTTTGCCTTCCAGTTCAGAGTCTCCGCCTAGAAGTGTAAGGTACTTTCCCTTATATTAACAAACTGAAGACAAACTCATAGGGAAGTTGAAGCAACATGGAAGAACTCCCAACAAACAAGAGAACATTTATATAACTCAGACCAGAAAGCTTAACTTGACAACGTGCTGCCTTGCACCAGGAGAGGAAGTAACAACGAGCATGGGGGGAGGGGGGCAGATGTCCTCTTTTGCTCAATGGAGAATAACCCTTCACAGGTAAGACCAATTGTCGTTCTCCATTGAGCCAGAGGACATCTGGGTGACGTTCCAAAGCAATGTCACTCCTTACAGGGTGGGATCGTAATCCTCTGCTATGATATGTTCCAATATTCTATGACTGTAGACTACATCTGCCAAACTGAATACATTCAGCCTATAATGTCTCACAAAAGTTGAAAGTGAAGACCACATTACTGCTCTACAGATTTCTTTCACTGGCACATGATTGTTGAATGCAGAATTGGTGGACATATTACATACCAAATGGGCCATGACTCCAGTGGGCACTGGTCACTTCTGTGCTTTGTAGATTTCGGTGATGCATTCTCTGAGACACTTACTCATAGTCTGTGACGAAATCTTAGTCCCTCTATTGTGGTTAGCCACTGAAACGAATAACGCTTCTGTCCTTCTAAACTCCTATGTTCTTATAAGGAAGGGTTTAAGTGCCCTCCTGACATCTAGGGTATGCCAGTAAACCTCTTTAGAATGCTTGGGTTCTGGACAAAATGTAGGCAGGAAGATTTCCTGCTGTCGATGAAAACTGGAGTTAACCTTGGGAGTGAAGGTCGGATCGGTGCGTCAAACCACTTTGTCTTAGTGGAACATGCACAGGGATGATTTTGCCAATAAAGCTGCCAACTCTGAAGCCCCTCTCGCAGATGTGACTGCTATGAGAAAGATTACCTTCATTCTTAGATGTTTGAGGGAAATGTCCATAATCGGCTAGAACAGTGCCATGTAATACCAGATGTAGTTTCCATGTTGGAAAATGGTGTCTGATAGGCTTATCCTTGAGTTGAGCACCCCTAAGTAACCTTCTGATGTGAGGATGGGCATTCAGGTGATGTCCCTCTATCATTGGAAGCACCGAAGTGATGGCTGTCACCTGACGTCAAAGGGTAGAAGACCTCAAGCCAGAAGCCAGACTATCTTGGAGGAACCAAAGCACATCAGCTATGCTTGGATATGTAGGCTTTCGTTGTTTTCTCCAGCACCACTGAATGAATGCCTTCCAGGTAGTGTTGTAAATCTGCTTCATGGAGGCTCTCCTAGATGCCATAATGGTGTCTGTATGGCATAGCCCTTGTCCTTTAACCCCATATTTTCAATTTCCAAGCCGTTAAGTTCAAATGTCCTAGATCTGGGTGAACAGTACATTGGACTCTTACCTGAAGGGTAAGAGTCTTACCTGGTAAGCAGGAGGACATCTGCTGTGGGTGATTCTCCACCCCTTCACCGGGAGGCCGGAATTTTTTAATTCACTTTCTTCCAATGCTGAGCCTCGGCGCCATTTTAGTCAGTATGCCATTGTTCTAGCAGTAACTAAACTATATTTGAAAGAGAATAACAGCTCAACACAGAAAAACCAGAACACCACCAACAACAGTATAACAATAACAGAGGACCGTCATGGCTGACGGTATGAACTCTGACAATTGAACGAACTAACGATGACAGGGAGGGTCCAGATGTCCTCCTGCCTACCAGGAGAAGGACCCTTCAGGTAAGAGTCCAATGTACTGTTCTCCTGGAGGTGGAGGGCATCTACTGTGAGACCTCCTAGAGCAGTGTCCTTGAAGGGCGGGACATTGTTAGTTGATAGAAACATAATCGAGAACTCTACGGCTGAAGGCCGTCTGAGCAGCTGACCAGGATTGGATTTTATAATGTCTGACAAATGTGGAAGAGGATGACCAGATAGTCGCTCTACAGATTTCTTTCACTGATGCCTGGTTGCAGAAGGCAGCAATGGTGGCTGCACTTAGAATGGAATGTGCCGTTATGCCAGAAGGCACAGTCAAGTTCACTGCTGTATAGGCCTCTACTATGCAGGATTTAAGGACCGAGGTAATGGTTGCGGTAAACGTTTGTCTTCCTAAGTTGGGTTTAGAAACATTAATGAACAGACGTTCTGTTTGTCTAATATCCTGTCTGGAGGATAAAGGCCTTCAGGGATCTTCTAACATCTAGGTTATGCCAGAGTCTCTCGTTATCCGTCATAGGTTGAGGACAGAAGGTTGGCAAAACAACAGGCTAGTTGGTATGGAAGATGGAACTAGCTTTGGGTCTGAAGGTGGGGTCAGTCCTAAGAACCATCCTGTCTCTATGAAAAATACACAGGTTAGGATTGATAGATAGGGCGCGCAGTTCAAAGACCCATCTGGCTAAGGTGATGGCCACCAGAAACAAAACTTTCATATGTAGCCATCTGTGGTGAATGGATCTGATGGGCATAAATGGTTAGAGTTGAGAGGACAGAGTGCAGACACCAAGACAGAAACCTGTGCTGAATAGAAGATTGTTACTGGGAAACGCCCCATAGGAAAACCTGGAAACATCAGGCTGTTGGGTGGCTGGAATTCCATGGAAGAGGGGCTATACCATCGAGAGGGCAGCTATCTGGAGATGAAGGGTGCTGCTGCGCAGCCCATTGTTGAAACCGCTTTGGAGAAATTCTAGCATTTGGGAGATGGAAGGTTCCTCTGGATTGATGCCCTTGGGACAGAACCAACACAGGAAGGCCTTCAACGAAGCGTTATAAATTCTGGTAGTGGCCAGGCATTGAGAGGAAAGCAAGGTCTTGGTCACTTTGGAAGAGTACCCTTTTCTTAACAGTTGCCGCTGTTTAAGAACCACACGGTCAGCCGCAGCCAGCTTGGGTTGGGATGACATATGGGTCCTTGCATCAGAAGGGCTGGTATCTGAGGGAACGTGTATGGGTCCTCCACTGATAGTTCCATCGGAGCGAGAACCACGGACACCTCGGCCAGTAGGGGGTGACCAAGGTGACAGTTGCTGCCTCCTCGGATATCCTCCTCAGTAATCTGGGGATAACCAGAGTTGGTGAAAAAGTGTATAGAAGTCCCTGAGGCCAAGGTGCTGAGAGAGAATCTACTGCAAAGGCCCTTGGATGATGGAATCGGGACATGAACTGAGGAGTCTGTGAGTTGTCCGCTGTGGTGAACAAGTCCAGTTGAGGAGTGCCAAACCTGCAAGTTATCTCCAGGAAGATGGAGCAGTTGAGGGACCATTCTGCTTCCATGACCTATTGTCAGCTGAGTCAGTCCACTTGGGTGTTGAGGCAGCCCTGGACGTGCTCTGCTTGGAGGGATGTCAAGTGACATTCCGCCCAGGAGAGGATGAGTACCACTTTGTGATGCAGTTGCATTGAGTGTGATCCCCCAGTTGTTGATATAGTATTTAACGGAAATATTGACCGTCTGGACCAGGACATGGTGTCGTCTGATGCATGTCTGGAAGTGTTGGAGGGCCAGAAGAATCGCCTGGGCTTCTAGGATGTTGATGGGAAGATGGGACTGGTCATCTGTCCATGTGCTTTGGGTGATCTGGTTCCCCAGGGTGGCCCCCCAACCGTGGAGGCTTGAATCTATGAAGATTTGGACCTGATTCTGAGGAGGATTTTCCCTTGACTGAGATTCTCCCCCAAAGTCCACCAGTGAAGACTGTTCCTTAGGGTAGGTGTGATGGTGAGCAGATGGTCCCATTTGAACATGGTGTCCGCTTGGTACGGGCGAAGGAACCGTTGAAGAACTCTGGCATGGAGTCGTCACCAGTGCACCGTGTCTATGGAGGCAATTAGCAGGCCCATGAGACTGGCCAGTTGGAGAAAAAGCACCTTTCGGGCTGAAATGACATGGGTCACGAGATTTTGAATTTTTTGGATCTTTTTTGCTAGAAGGAAAAGTGCACTTTTGGTGGTATCGATGACGGCCTCCAGATGTTACATTTGCTGGAACGGTGCCAGCAAGCTTTTTTCTCTGTTCGTTAAGAAGCCGTGTTGATGCAGGACCAACATGACCTGGTTTACGTCACTGATAGCCTGTCCCCTGCAGTAGGCCTGGACCAGGATGTCGTCTAGATAGGGGAACATATTAATGCCTTGCTCGTGTAGAAGGATGATGGGTGCTAGCAGCACCTTGGAAAATACTCTTGCTGCCATAGCCAGGCCAAAGGGTAGTGCCCTGAACTGGAAATGATGCTGACCTACTTCAAAGCAAAGATACCTGTGGTGTGCTGGATGGACAGGGACATGGAGGTAAGCCTCGGTTAGTCTAGTGATGCCAGGAAGTCCCTTGGAGATGCTGCAAAGGGTTTCCATTCGGAAATGCTTGAGGTGGATGTGCTTGTTCACATACTGTAAGTTGAGTATCACCCTCCAGTCCCCATTTTTCTTTGGCACCATAAAAAAGTGCGAGTATACACCTGAGAATTTCTCAGGTTTGGGTACCACCTCTATGGCCTGAATGCTGAGAAGGTGCCATATGGCCAACATGGTCCTTGCTGCTTTGTTGGGTCTGTTGCTGAGAGGAAATGGGAAGAACCGATGTTTTGGTAATCTGGAAAATTCTATGACATAGCCAGTTGCCATTACTTCTTTAGTCCATAAATCGGTATGATTTCCGGTCCAGAGTCGGGCAAAGAGTAGAAGGCAACCCCTGACAGGTACATGAGGATAGTCATTGTCTGGTGTTCTTATCTCTCCTGAAGAACTTGTCCGGTTGTCCTGGGGGACGAAAATTTCCTCGTCTGCAAAAGGAATCCTGCTGGTTCCAGGGGCAACGACCACCCCTGTTGTTTCTCAGGAACTTCCTTTGATTTCTGAAAGTAGGTCTGGAAAAAGTCTGAGGTCTGTGTAGATCAGGGGTAGGGAACCTGCGGCTCTCCAGATGTTCAGGAACTACAATTCCCATCAGCCTCTGTCAGCATGGCCAATTGGCCATGCTGGTAGGGGCTGATGGGAATTGTAGTTCCTGAACATCTGGAGAGCCGCAGGTTCCCTACCCCTGGTGTAGATGAACACTTTTCAGCATGGTCTTCTTTTTGTCTCTGGATTCAATAAGAACTTGATCCAGCTCGCTGCCAAAAAGGATTCCCCCTTGGAAGCTGTGGCCTGCGGCCACCATCTTCAAGTGTAGGTCAGCCTGCCAGGTGTGAAGCCAGAAGTTGCGCCTAGCAACCACCGAAGAAGCCATAGATTGGGAAGCCAGGACCAGAGCATCCAGGATGCCAGGAAAGAAGCTCCCACCATCAGGTGCTCTATACCATCTCTAATGGCATTATCTTTAGGGGGTAGCAACTCAAGAACACATCGGAGCCAGACGATCATGGCTCTGGCCACAGACGAGGAGGATGCCAAGGCCTTCATAACCATAGAGATCCATTCATGTGCTCTGTGAAGGGCCACATCTGCGCATCTGTTCATAGTGTCCTTGACACCGCCTTCTCCGTCTTTGTTGACCAGGCCTCCTGACTGGAGTGCTGCTACTGGTCTGTCAACCAGTGGTACCTGGAGAATCTTTTCGTAGTGGGGGGAAACCAGAGACAAGCATTTGGCCAAGGAATAAAGTCCTTTGCTGGTAGACGGGGAAGCCCACTCCTTCCTGATCATGTTTTCAAAACTTTAAGGGATGGGAAAAAATTGTCCGTTAACATCAGATTGAGGAAAATAATCAGTATGTCCTTTGGGATGACCCTTAATGGGTGCTGAATGTGAGGCGGAAGTTGCAGGATCTGCAGCGTCTGCTGGGTCCTGCAGATCGAGAGCTGAGATGGTTTTTGCAATGAAAAAAGGTAAGTCCTTCAATTTGAAGAACCTAAGGAAACGCTCTAAGGGCTCATTATCAAGGTCCTCTGTATCTGAGAATTGTTCTTGAGCATCCTGTTCTGCCCCTTCACACATCTCTTCTGTCTCTGGTGCCCATAACGGGTCTTGTTGAGAAGCATCCCCCCTGATGCTTGCTAGAGATGACTCTGGGGGAGATCTGTGCTGTTGAAAACTGGGGAGGTCAGGTCTACCTTCAGGTGGGCTAGGTCTACCTTCATGTTGGCTAGGTCTACCATCTGGCTGGCCAGATGAACCTTCCCTTGCTAAAAAGCACTTTTCTACCTCTTCTCTGACTGACTGCTGGAATGAAGAGACCAGGTCATCCCTTGGAAGTCCCTGCAACAGGCCAGGGCTACTAGCGGCTGTGGGGAGTTGTTCCTCCCCATCCTCCTCACTCCCAACTAGCAGGGGTCCTTTTGCCTGTTATTGGAGGCATGGGTCGTCACCGTTGGCACCTCAGGAACATCTGGAGCCCAGGAGTGGCTGGGAACTTTTTTCCTTTTCAGAGCGGCTGCCGCTGGAGCCGTCGGGGCTCGCAAGTGTTTGTGTTTCTGCACACACTTTCTCCCTCGCGGTTGTTCTTCGCATGTTGCTTCAGGCTCTGGGTTGACCTGGCAGCTGCCCTGCTGAGTAGCCCTGCCCTCCCTTGAGCCAGCCTGACGGCCTCTCGGGGGAGAAATGGTGCCCAACTCTGATGGCCTAATGGCCTCCGGAGCAGGATGGTGGGTCACGCTCCTCTTGGTTGGTCTGACAACCTCCGGAAGGGGTTGATGCTCCTTGGGCCGATGTGGCTCTGGTCGCTTCGGCCACAGATCTTGCAAAGCTCTCCTGTACAGGAGAGAAAGACCTGGCCGCCATGTTGGTAAGCGGAAAAAGGGCGAGGAAAAATAGCGGCCAGGGCAACCTGGTCATGAAAACCTCCTTCCCTTCCCTCAACACACAGACAAGGGGAGAGGGGAGACAGATTGGGGAAAAAAACTACAGAAAGACAACAAAAACACACACACACACTCACCAAAAACCAGAAGAATTAGGGCGCCTAGCCTGAGTTCATGCGCTCCCTGAGAGGCAGGAAAAAATACTGACTAAAATGGCACCAAGGCTCAGCATAGGAAGGAAGTGAATTGAAAAAGTTCCTGCCTCCCAGTGAAGGGGTGGAGAATCCCCCACAGCATTTGTCCTCTGCCTCCAGGAGAGGGACTGGGCCCTGCTGAAGCAGATCTCTGTTGTGAGAAAGGTTCATTGGTTTGCGTACTGACAGACTGATGATGTTTGCAAACCATGGTCTTCTGGGCCACCAGAGGGCTACAAGGATGACATTGGCTCTCTCCTCCCTAATCCTGCGTAGGAGTCTGGGAAGTAGAAATATAGGGGGAAAGGCGTAGAGCAGACCCTGTGGCCAGACCATCGAAAGGGCGCCACCCCCTGCGCTCATGGATGTTCGAACCGAGAGAAGAAGCAGAGTATCCATCTGTTTTGGTGAGACGCAAACAGGTCCAGCACTGGCATGCCCAGCGACCAGGTTATCCTGAGGAACACAGCTCTGTCAAGAGCCCACTCTCCTGTATGTATGGTCTGCCGACTCAACCAGTCCACCTGGGTACTGAGGATCCCTCTGATGTGTTACGGTCGGAACAACAGAAGGTGCATTTCCGCCCACCTCAGAATGTTGATCGCTTTCTTCTGAAGTGTGGAAGATCTGGAACTGCTCTGATTATTTAAATATGCCTTGGCTACAATATTGTCTGTCCGGATCAAGACGTGAGAGCCCTGAAGAAAAGTCAGAAAGTGTTGCAGTGCTAATCATATGGCTCTCAGCTCTAGAACACTGATGGGCAACCTGGCCTCCACAGCAGACCATGTCCCTTGTGCATGTTTGTTCCTGACGGTAGCCCCCCAGCCTGTCAGGCTGGCATCTGTGACCACTTGCTTGGTGGAGCTGACCCAGAAATTTTTTCCCAGGGACAAATTGGTATTGGTCCACAATGGAAGGCTGGACCAGACCATCCGAGGCAGCTTCAGCAGTCTTTTTAAATTCTATTTTCAAACATTTCTGGTATTGGGAACCAGGAGGAATGTTCCTGTTCTGTTGGGAAGTAGTCCTTGCTACCCTTGGATCTTCCCCTAATGGTCTTGTTTGAGCAAGGTTCTGACCCAGGCGGTTCCTGTGCATCCTCTGCGTCCTGCAGTTCTAACATTGCTATTGCTTTGGTAAGAAGCAGTGGCAAATCCTCTAATTTAAATAGCCTGGGTGACTGCTCCGTGGAAACCGCCTGGGGATTCTCAGAGCTGGAAAAGTTTTCCTTCGAGCGCCACTCTGAGCAGTCGCTTCGGTCCTTGGCACCAAGCCCAATTTGGGAGCGTCCCGCCGAGGCGTGCACTGCTTGTGGGCCTGGGCGTCTTCTTTCTGCCTCTCAGCAACCGATCGGTTGTGGAGGCGGGGATCATTGCCCAACTTGTGGCCAGCCAACCAGCCGCCCGAGTGGGAGGGGAGATTGCAGAGTGAGGCAGACCTTGTTTCCTCCGCCGCCGAATTGGCAAAGTTCTCCCTCACGGGAGAGAATGAACTGGCGCCCATTACTGAGGAAGATTGAGTTTTGGCGCCAAACGGGCCCTGCATTTAAGTACGCGCTCCCCCCCTTAACACTCAACTACAGGAGGGGAAAGACAGGGAATCAGGGAGCAACAAACAGCACACAGGAGGATAAGACAGACAAACAAACCAGACAGGGCAATTAACAACTGACTGGAAACTTGTCAAGGAGCTGTTGAGGGTCCTTGTTCTCCCTTCTGAGGCAGGAAAAATACTGACTCAAAATGGAGGGCAATGACCAGACAGGAAGTTGAAACAACAAGTTCCTGCCTCCCGGAGACTGGGGTGCGAAATCACCCATCCAAGATGGCCTATGCCTCCAGGAGAATAACTTGGCCCTCCTATCCGCTGTGTCTTTAATTTGGCCCTGGCCATCCTTGGTAAATAAGCCTCCCGCCTGTAGGTTGTTCCTCCTCTCCCTGGACCGAGTCTGAATCAGAGGACTCGAAGGCCATGTAGTCGGGGCTGATCCTGGACTTTTTTAATGCAGCCTTGGTTTTCCAAGGAGTGGCGGCTCTCTTATTATCCCTGGGAGGCGGGGCAGGGCGGGGCGGGCTATTTATTCAATTCACCTTGATGGGAAGGGGATCCCCCCTAGAGCTAAGGTACTCCCTGAACATGGCTAGCATATCTGCGCGCATGGCTGCCTTTTCCCTGGAGTAGGACTCCTTGATAAATTCTAGCAATTTGGCTTTGAGAGAAGAAGGGTTCTTACCCATCTCTTCCTCATCTTCCTCCGTGCGTTCTGCTGGATTCGTGTCTTCCAGAGCCAATTCCAGGCCATCCAGGACCTGGAGAAGGGCTCCTGAGCGCATTTGGCTTTCTCCCACCAAAAAGGGTGGCTGTATCTGTGGCTGGCCTCCCCGCAATGGCAGCGGCCATTTTAGGCTTGACCGCAGTTTTCGAGCCTAAATCCTCTTCTCCAGAGTGTGCCTGAAGGCCTGACTCCATTGCGAGGGAGAGGGAGTGGGCCGCCCAATCCTGGGATGAGCCTTCCCTGGGCAGCTTGAGGCTAGATCCCCCCCCCCCGCCCCCCGAAAATGAGACAAATGGCCAGAGCTGGTCCCTCCAAAACCCCTTTCATGCTGCAAAGAATTCTGGTAACCTTCTCTTTTTCATGCCATTCTCCAAAATGTGCCAGACAGTATCCACGGCAAGGATAATTGAGGGACAACCTGCCTGCTACCTCCCGTCCTGTCATCAAACATCCATCCCTAAAAATGCACAGAATAACCGAGGAGTCCCATTTGAAGATGCATCAAAACGCCCTGATAGAGGAACACCAAATCACACAGAAATTCTGGACTATTTTAGTCCATTAGACTTGGCCTCCCAGTCCTTCCCCCAAGAGAAATGATAAGATTGCCATAAACTGCTCGATGCCAAGTGCACCCTCCAAGCTGTTTTCCCTCTGCTTTGCCGTTGCAAAAACATCAGATGCTTGGCACATGACAACCAGAAATAACCATGTCATGATAAGACTCTGAGAATTCGGGCCATTCTTGGAACAAAAGGGAAGTAGCTCACTGAGCAGGGAACATTCCCTTATCCAATGTAAGCAAAACAGAAATTATACAAAAGGACTGCAAAGGACTCTCTCTCTCTCTCTCTCTCTGACTGCTCAGCCAAGCTGTCACCTTGAACAGAACTTCACTGCAAGACAGAGCCCTGGAAATTGATGAACGTGCAGTCCGAGACACACGCTGCAAAAATCACAACTAACATATCTGTACAAGTAGCACAAAACCTTTATTAGACAGAAAATCCCAAAAGACAAAAAATCACAGCAGAAAAAAAGCCAAACCAATCAAGACGACGGGTTGTTGTGGGCTGTCCAGGCTGTGTGGCTGAAGTCTGGTATATCTTGTTCCTAACGTTTTGCCTGTATCTGTGGCTGGCAACAAGATCTACCAGCGAAATGTTAGGTACAAGATCCACCAGACCACAGCCGCACAGCCCGGAAAGCCCACAACAATCAGTTGAATCCGACCACGAGAGCCTTCGACAATACATTAAATCAGGACAAAATAGGTTAGCTGTATCTTACCATCAAAACCTGCCATAGAAACTGGGCTGTGTTTCCCGGCACCAAAGGAC
Organism: Sphaerodactylus townsendi; assembly: GCF_021028975.2. NCBI lineage: Eukaryota > Metazoa > Chordata > Lepidosauria > Squamata > Sphaerodactylidae > Sphaerodactylus > Sphaerodactylus townsendi. The sequence goes on along the minus strand of NC_059432.1, from coordinate 7,142,549 downwards.
CGTTACTATTCAGTAGTTTAAAAATGTGTAAACTGTAATAATTAAGGCATCCCTGAGAGGCTTTATATTTTGGGCAGCTGAACAAAATATGTACGAGAGTTTCAATAAGAGTTGGACGATGTGGACACGCTCCATCCGCCAGAGGGGAATGACTGAACCAGCCCTGTAGTAGAGCTGGGGGGGAGGGGGGGATTACATCTGGCTCTGGTAAGGGCCCATCAATGCCTGGGATGGGAGAACTGCAGTGAGCACACGGCCATCTTGCCAACCAAGGCATAAAGGGGAGCAACACATTTGTAATAGTTTACCTTCAAAAGGCCAAAACCAGGAAACAAAGACTTGAAATATAGCATAGTGGTTAGAGCAGGGGGGTCCCAACCATGGTGCCCACTGACACCTTTTCTGGCACCCGAGTGTTTTCAGGAAGTGGGTGGCGTCAGGTAGGGCTTCTCCCCAGCAAGGCTTCTGAATTCCCTTTGGAGGTTTGGCTGGCTGTGCAGATTTTCCTTTAAAATGTTGCTTTGGCAGCAGCTGCCACCACAGCACAAGGATCTGTGCTGGGTTACTAAAGTTGAGCTGTGGCAATCTTTTCAAGGCTGGCTCTACCTCTGTGGCAGCCATTCTGGGGGAAAGATTGAGAGCCAGCATGGTATAGTGATTAAAAGCAGGTGCACTCTAATCTGGAGAACCAAGTTTGATTCCCGGCTCTGCCACTTGAACTGTGGAGGCTTATCTGGTGAATCAGATTAGCTTGTGCACTCCCACACACACCAGCTGGGTGACCTTGGGCTAGTCACGGTTCTTTGGAGCTCTCTCAGCCCCACCCTCCTCACAGGGTGTTTGTTGTGGGGAGGGGGAAGAGGAAAGGAGATTGTCAGCCCCTTTGAGTCTCCTTACAGGAGAGAAAGGGGGGGGGGATATAAATCCAACTCTTCTTCTTCTTCCTCTTGCTGTGCCCTCTCAGAATTCCAAATGGGCCCTCAGGCTCAAAAAGGTTGGGGACCCCCAGGTTAGAGGGCCAAATCCCTACTCTGTCCTGGAAGCGTGTTGTCAGGCATACGCTCTCAGCCTAAATGACCTCACCAGGGTGCTGTGGTGAGGAGAAGGTGGAGAAGAGGAGAATTGTGTAACCCGCTTTGGGTCCCCATTGGAAAGAAAGGTGGGGTATAAATTAAGTAAATAAATACATTCTAGCATAGAGAAAGCCCAGGCAGATCCAGGGCACTTGGATGCACACGGGCCGTTCCTTTACCTCTTCAAACTTGGTTTTTTGGGGAGGAGTCACGCCAGTTGCAATGAGAAATAGGCTCCGGTGCTTCCAGAAGGCAAGTGTCATTTATAAACACACCCTTATAAACACACAGCACGCTACAGAATATCTCACATCATCATCCTAAGGGAGTGATCACACACAGTATTCGGCACCTTCCTTCAAAATACTCACAAGTTGCAACCAGGAAAGGATCAGCTCCTCCAGGCTTCTTTTGGAGGGAGACACACCAGATATCTCACATGCGCACTGCTGTTTTTACGCTTTGAATGTATTTTAACTCTGCTTTTAAATTGTTTTAATGCTGTATATTTGGGAAAGGGTTGCTTTTAATGGTTTCAAAATGCGATTTTATTATGTATGTTTTGAATTGTTAGCCACCTTTGCGGCTCATATAATGGCAGAAAGGCGGGATACAAATTTTGTAAATAATAAACAACAGGAAATACATTTAGAATTTACAATATTTTGTGAATATTTTCTTCAAAGAGACAGAGCAACCAAAGAGGGAAGAAGAAAAAGAAAAGTTTGGATTTATACTCCACCTTTCTCCTTGTAAGGAGACTCAAGGTGGCCTACAAGCTCCTTTCCCTTCCTCTCCCCACAACACACACCTTGTCAGGCAGGTGGGCTGAGAGAGTTCCGAAGAACTCTGACTAGTCCAAGGTCACCCAGGAAAAATCCCTCTCCAGGATCGGGTTTGTCCACACTGTAAAAATCAAGTGGAGACTATTGCTCACATTATTCTTGACTGTCCGAGATATGTGGGCATTAGGAATTTCTCTCCCAGGCTGGCCCTAAACAAATCTGAAAGTGACTCTGACTGTTCTGTTGTGGAGCTTCTGTTAAACAACACAGATGTCATGCTCTTGGAAAAAGTAGCAAAATTTCTTTTACAAGTGACAGTACTTTCTAAGTAATGTGTACTGCTATATACAGTCTTCCTGTCTGTGTTTTGAATGTACTCTTGATTTGTATTTCAAAAATGTCTGGCAACACTCTAGAACCTATTTTTAAATGCCAAATAAAGGTTGTGGTTGTTGTTGAAACGCATCTGGTTCACCAGACAAGCCATTGACTCTCAGGTGGAGGAATGGGGAACCAAACCTGGCTCTTCAAATTAGAACGGCCCATTGGATATTCACTGTGAAGGGTCCTTCTCCTGGTAGAAAGGAGGCCATCTTGCATAGGTGGTTCTTTACCCCTTCTCTGGGAGGCAGGAAACTCTTTTTTCTCATTTCCTGTCCTTCTTACCAGGCTCCATCTTTGCCAGTACTTGACCAGCAGTCTCTGAACACTAAATAGAATACAAGTCAAACAGGAAGTAACAAGTAACAGGAATAAATAGAGTAACTAGTTAGAACAAACAGTAGTAGTAGTAGTAGTAGTAGTAGTAGTAGTAGTAGTAGTAGTAGTAGTAGTAGTAGTAGTAGTAGAAAAGGAGGAGGAGGAGGAGGAGGAGGAGGAGGAGGAGGAGGAGGAGCCGTCTTTACCCCATGAATCCGTCGGAAGCCCAGGCGCTTCAGGAGTTTTTGGACCGAAACTTGAAACAAGGTTTCATTAAAAGGGTGACCAGTGATTTTCCCACTCCTGTACTGTTTGTGCAGAAGAAGGACGGCTCCCTTCGACTGTGTACTGACAATCAGGGACTGAACGCAGTCTCCCCGTGTAACAAATATCCGCTGCCCCTGATCAAAGACTTACTGAGTTGTTTGGGGAAGGGCAAAATTTTCACTAAGTTGGGTTTGCGGGAAGCCTACTACCATGGATTGCCAAAAGCTACAAACACCTGACGGCTTTCAACACGAGGCTGGGCCAGTTTGCCTACCGCGTCCTCCCACTCGGGTTATCTGGGGCTCCCAGAACTTTCATGTGTTTGATAAATGAGGTTATCCAGAATTTTCTGTTCAAGGGGGTGGTGGTGTATTTGGATGATGTACTCATTTACTCCCAGACGGAGGAGGAGCACGTTAAGATTGTGCGGGCTGTGCTACAGCGGCTCCTCGACAATGACTTGTTCGTGAAACTTTCCAAATGTGACTTTCATAAGGAGCGGCTGGACTTTCTGGGTTACCTGATCTCCAGCCTGGGGTTGGAGATGGACCCGGGTAAGGTGCAGGATGTGTTGCACTGGCAGGAGCCCCGCACCAGGCGTCAGTGGCAGTCGTTCCTGGGCTTTGCCAATTTCTGTTGGGACTTTACACCTGACTTTGCCCGGCTGGCTCTCCCCTCACTGATTTGCTGCGCACGAAGGAGAAGGGGCCGGTGGCAACCAAGCCTTCCAGGCGCTTAAGCGCGACTTCACGTCAGAACCTATTCTATGCCATGGCGACCCTTCCAAGCACTTTATTGTGCATGTTGATGTTTCGGACAAGGCTATGGGTGCTGCCCTGCTACAGAAGGTTGTATCCCTGTGCCTATCTCTCTCGCAAGTTCTCAGGGGCAGAGCATCATTGGACAGTTGGGGACAAGGAAACGGGGCGATCAAGTGCACTTTGACTGCCTGGCGCCACTGGTGCTCCGGGGAAGTTGTCCACCAAGCAGCTTTATTGGGCTGACTTTTTCTCCCATTTCAGCTTCACACTGCACTTCCTCTCTGGGAAGTCAAATTGCTTGGCTGACGCCCTGTCTCGGTTGCCCGATCCTTCCCAGGGGGACCCCGCTCCGGTCAGGACAGTGTTCTCCCCATGTCAACTGGGCTTGGCGGTCATTACCCGTAGTCAGGCAGCATGCCGCCCCAGTCCCCCCGCCGTGCCCACTTCGCTGGAGGAGACCCTCAGGGGGGTGGGGGCCCTTGAAGTGCCGCAGGATGAGGGTGGCGACCAACTGGAGAAACGGGGGGAGTTCTGGTGGAAGGGGAATCGACTCTATGTGCCTCCGGCGGCGCACCTCCTAGCTTTGCAGGGATGTCATGATGTAAAATCGGCAGGTCACTTTGAGTTTCTGAAAACTTTGCATTTGGCCCATAGACAGTTTTGGTGGAGGTCGTTGAGGGGAAATGTGGAGGCTTATGTTAAAGGTTGCCCCACGTGTGCAACAGCCAAGAGGGCGCAAGGGAAGGTGCCCGCCCTCCTCCAGCCCCTGCCAGTACCCTCCGCACCCTGGAAGGTGATTTCCATGGATTTCATTACCGACCTCCCATCCAGCAAAGGGAAGTCGGTGATCTGGATGGTCGTGGACTTGTTTTCGGAGCAGGCGCACTTAGTCCCTTGTGCATTGCTGCCGATAGCGAGCAAGTTGGCCCACATGTTTATAACCCACGTCTACCGGCTGCACGCTGCCCCTGATAAGATCGTATCGGACTTTGGTGGACAGTTTATTTCGCAGTTCTGGCGGCACTTTCTGAAGCTGCTGGGCACAGAACAGGCTCTTTCCTCAGCGTATCATGCGGCAACCGATGGTCAGAACGAACATACGAACGCGACTCTTGAACAATATTTATGGTGTTACATTAATTTCCATCAGGACAATTGGGTTGACCTGCTGCCTTTCGCTGAGTTTTCCTACAACAACACGGTGCATAGCAGCACGGGGGAAAAACCCATTTGAAGTTGTTTCGGGCTAAGCAATTTCCATTCCTGGGGGAGGTCCAGCAGGAACCTGTGGAACTGCAGGAATGGATGCAGACCATCCAGCAGGCGTGGGGACCGATGCAGCAAGCCCTGGAGAAGGCTAAGCAGGGTTACAAGCAGCAGGCTGATAAGAAATGGCAGCCGTTCACCCTGGTGGTTGGGGATTGGATGTATTTGTCCACCAAGAACTTGCGGGGTCTGCAGGGGTGTAGAAAACTGGGGGGGGGGGGAATATATTGGACCTTTTCAGGTGCTCAGAGTGATTAATGAGGTGACGGCTGAGTTGCAGTTGCCTAAAAACTTGAAGTCTGTACATCCTGTTTTTCATTGCAGCCTCCTCAAGAAGGCGCCTCCCACGGACGACTGGCACCCTCGGCCGGCAGGGCCAGCCCCTGTTGCGGTGAGGAGCGAGCCTCACCACGAGGTGGAAGAAGTGCTAGACTCTCGGGTGCATCGTGGGCGGCTACAGTATTTGATCGCGAGGACCCATTTCCCAGCTGGGGACAACGAATGGGTCGATTCAGAACATGTCCGAGCCCCTCGCTTGGTGAAGGCATTTCACCAGGCTTAACCCGATTGGCCGAAACGGGGAGGGAGGTCTTAAGGGGGGCAGAATATCAGGACCATGCCTGTCAGTACCTTGATGTCTTGCTGTATGTGATTTGTGATTTGTAAATGTTTCCCTCTTCCTTTCCTAGCAATCTCCTGGCGCCAGCCCATCTTCAAAGAGGTGTGAAAGGTTCCAGGTTCTATGAAGCTTTGTAGTGTCTTTGAAGTAGAAACTATAGTGGACATTTGGTGTGGGGCGAAATGTGGGGGATTAAAAGATGTAGGTCCTGGATCTGAGCTCTCTAGCTCAGATCCTGCTTTACTTTGTTACTCTTCGTATCACCTGGAATAAAGTGCTTTTGGACTTTCCACGTTCGAGAGTCTGACAGTCTGAACAGGCTCATTGACAAAATGCTCAGAAACTCTCTGCCATTATTTTCCATTTAGTTCCTCTCAGACTGTTTGAAAGCATACAGTCCAAAAGTTCGTATAAGGATGATTTCTGGCATGATTAAGCTGAAAAATTGCTGATAGCAACAAATTGGGGAAACAGTACTGTTACTATCAAATTCTAGATTCAAAAAGTTTCAGGCATTGCAAAACTACCAAAAATTCAGAATCTACTGTCGAAGGCTTTCACGGCCGGAATCACTGGGGTGCTGTGTGGTTTCCGGGCTATATGGCCGTGTTCTAGCAGCATTCTCTCCTGACCAAACCACCAAACGCGTAGTTCAGACACGAATCAAAGAACACGAAAGGCACTGCAAACTATTTCAGCCAGAAAAAATCAGCAATAGCAGAACACATAATAAACCAACCTGGACACAGAATATTATTTGAAAACACAGAAATTCTGGACCATTCTGACAACCACTACGTCAGACTACACAGAGAAGCCACTGAAATCCATAAGCACATGGACAATTTCAACAGAAAGGAAGAAACCTTGAAAATGAACAGAATTTGGCTGCCAGTTTTGAAAAACACTAGAGTCAAGACATTGACTAATCAGCTCCACACAAACAGAGGATGACTATAGACAATCAAAGGGAACAAAGGCCAGACTACTTCTATTCAGATGCCTCACCTTATTGACCTTGCTATCTCCATTGTTACTCACTTGCCAGGCCACTCCTATTCAGATGCTCTCACCTATTGACCTTTACTCACAGGTATATATGCTCCACTTGCTTTCCTTTCCTACTATCAGATCCTCTGAAGATGCCAGCCACAGATGCAGGCGAAACGTCAGGAGAGAATGCTGCTAGAACACGGCCATACAGCCTGGAAACCACACAGCACCCTATTGTCAGAATCTGTTCAACTAACAGCCCAGTCCACTACACAGCTGCCTCCAGAGGGCTTTCAAGCTATGCGGGGAAACAAAAAGAAAAATCCCCAGTCACCTGGAAAGCCCTCCTTAGGGCTTAAGGGAGTTAAGCAAGGGTGTTCCCAGCTCAAAAGGTGGAAGTCAACCAAAGTCACCTCCACCCCAGGAGGAGGAGGAGGAGGAGGAGGAGGAGGAGGAAGAGGAAGAAGGCGAAGAAGACAAAGACGAAGAAGAAGACGACGAAGAAGAAGACAAAGAAGAAGAAGAGGAGGAGGAGGAGGAGGAGGAGGAGGAGGAGGAGGAGGAGTTTGTATTTATATCCCCCCTTTCTCTCCTGTAGGAGACTCAAAGGGGCTGACACTCTCCTTGCCATTCCCCGCTCACAACAAACACCCTGTGAGGTGGGTGGGGTTGAGAGAGATCCAAAGAACTGTGACTAGCCCAAGGTCACCCAGCTGGCGTGTGTGGGAGTGCACAGGCTAATCTGAATTCCCCAGATAAGCCTCCACAGCTCAAGCAGCACAGTGGGGAATCAAACCTGGTTCCTCCAGATTAGAATGCACCTGCTCTTAACCATTACACCACTGCTGCTCCCCCCACGGGAATGCCCTCCCCCCATGCTGATGGGGCTGGCTGCAAATTAGGAGCCCTGACCAGAGCTCAGAGCACTGCAGCATCCACCCACGGGCATTTTGGCCCTGGAGAGGGCAAATCCGCCAGTGTGGGCCCACATCATATCCAGTAGTCAGTTCCCGCCCTTCCCCTGCATGGTGCTGAGTGAGATAGTTGCATTTTAAAAAAAATGTGTTTTTCTGATGGTTGGAAATCCTTTTTTGAATTTTGGAGTGAGCAATTAAATATGACATGAGGCTTGCATAATTCTGCCTCACTTTTATATTAAACAGGATAACAGAACTGAGTAAATAGTTAACACTGTATTTGATTGAATGTTGTGTTAATAAGCTTTAAAGATGCAGTTGTAACATGGTAATACTTTTTTATATTATTTGAGGGTGAGTTGTCTCAAAATAAAAATTGGCCTGACATTGTGTTCTTTTTGAAATAAAGATCACTTTGGGGGAGTGAATTATCTGCCATTATAAGTTTGCAGCTACTGGTCTTCTATGGGAGATATTCTCCAAGGGCACTTCCTTCCCCACCTTGCCTTTGGAGGCCAAAGCCCAGGGGCAGATGTGCTGTTAAAATCTCCCCACACCCCAGTCCCTGATGGTTCCGGAAAGCAGCCTCACTGGCCCATTGGTCCGGCCTGTTACAAAGCATAGTCTCCTTCTGCAGTGGACAAGCCTCCTGGTCTGAAAACCATGACTTCTTTGCTCTCTACCTTTCAGCCTTCAGAGGAAGAAGGCACCCTCTTGGGCTTCCAGTTTCCTTAACGCTATGATACAGCTGAGAGAGTTCAAAAGAGAACCCAAACAACTACAGCCCAGTCAGCCTGACATCAATACCAGGAAAGATTCTAGAGCAAATCATTAAGGAAACAGTCTGTAAGCACTTGGAAAGGAATAATGTAATCACTGAAAATCAACATGGGTTTCTCAAAAATAAGTCATACCAGACTAATCTTATATCTTTTTTGATAGAGTGACAAACTTGGTAGATGAAGGGAATTCTGTGGATGTAGCATACCTTGATTTTAGTAAGGGCTTTGACAAGGTGCCCCATGATATTCTTGTGAGAAAGCTGGACAGATGTGGACTAGACAATGCAACTGTTAGATGGATTTGTAATTGGTTGACTGGCCAAACATAAAGAGTGCTCATCAATGGCTCATTTTCATCCTGGAGAGGAGTGGTGGAGTGCCACAGGGTTCTCTCCTGGGCCCACTGCTATTTAACACGTGTATCAATGACTTGGATGATGAAATAGAGGGCACGTTAATCAAATTTGCAGATGATACCAAATTAGGAGGGGTAGCTAATACCCCAGAGGACAGGGGCAGGATTCAAAATGATCTGGACAGATTAGAGAGCTGGGCCAAAACTGAAAAAATGAATTTCAACAGAGATAACTGTAAGATGCTACACTTAGGCAGAAAAAAATGAAATGCACAGATATAGGATGGGTGACACCTGTCTTGACAACAGTACATGTGAAAAGGATCTGGGAGTCTCAGTAGACCACAAACTGAACATGAGTCAGCAGTGTGATATGGCAGCCAAGAAAGCCAATGAGATTCTGGGATGCATCAATAAGAGTACATTCTACATTCCTCATGACCCCTTTAGAACTTCAGCATAGAATTATAGAGTTGGAAGAGACCCTAAGGGCCATCAAGTCCAAACCCCTGCAATGCAGGATCTGAGCAAGACCTTTGTCAAAGCACTCCTGACATATGTTCATCCAGCCTCTGTTTAAAAACCTCCAAAGAAGGAGACTTTCACCCCCCTTGCAAGCCTAGTCCACACCCAGTGCTTCTCTGTAGGCACATAAGGTCCATCACATGTAGAAAAACTAAGGATGTGTCTGTTTCTTTAATACTGCTTGAATGAGACCCAAACAAAAATGTTAAGCTTGAAAAGAAATAGAACTGGATATCCCCAGTAGTTTCTGTGAAAACCTCCCTGTAATCTCCCTGCAATAAAAAGTGGCCCCAAAGAAAAGTTGGGCAAGATGAATCTGCTTCCCCGGGCCAAAATCCTGCAGATATCTGAATAACAAGTTCAGAATAAAGACTGCACAGGGCAGAACAGTCATACCAAACACACAAGTTTCATTTCAGCACACAACTGCAATGCCTTTGGCACATTAACAGAAGCTTCAGCTTGGGGCTTTAGAAAATGCCCAGCCCAGCAGATACCATCACAGAAAGCCCCCCAGAGACTGCTGTTCCGAACAACGGAGTCACTCCATCCAATCTCCCCTTGTGCAGGAACACAACCCAAGATCGCAGCTCCTGGATGGCTGTTTTGCAACTTCTCACTAGAACAGCAGCAGGAGACCCGGCCCATACATGGCGTGAAATGCTTCCCCTGCAGCCACAAGCCAAGTTCAGTTCTGGAATGACATCTAAGTTAGTATAAATAATTCAGAGAAAAATGTAGAGCAGAACAAAGCAGACGGCACTGCATACGATCCCCCGGCCTCCCACATGAAGTGCCAAATGAAGCTGCGGACGCCTTTGTTTCTTTATGCAAGAGTTCTTACGGATTTATCCACCCTAATCCAAGGCATAATTTCATCCCACCAACATCACATCACAGCCAACTTATGACGACCCCAGCAAGGAGCTTTCCAGGCAAGTGAGAAGCAGAGGTGGTTTGCCATCCTTCCACTGCAAAATCTTCCTTGGTAGAAGATCCATCCAAGTACCAGCCCTGCTTAGATTCCTAGATCAGGCGACACCATGCCTCCTTCCCTCCTCGACCAATACTAGGCCCACTAAAATGGATACGAAGGGGGCCCATTTCTTGATGGTGGAAGAAAGTTCTGTCAAGTCACAACCAACGGATGGCAATCCCAAAGAATTTTCAAGGCCATAGGTGTTCAGAGGTGGTTAGCCGTTGCGTGCAGCCTTGGTGCAGCAATCATGGACTTCTTTAGTAGTCTCCCATCCAAGAACTAGCCAGGGCCAACCCTGCTCGCCGTCTGAGATCTGACGAGATCAGGCTAGCCTGGACCATCCAGGTCAGGGAACCTCACATGAAGTTCCCAGGAGCCCATGTTACCTGCATGAACGTGTGCAAGAGAGAAAGGGGGTGGTGGTGAAAGTAGGTGGGGCTTTTGTCCAGCAAAGTCACTGATTGGGCACCAGAGATCTGCCAGATGCTGCCTGGTAAGCACTTCTTAGCTAGCTCAACAATCCCACCGTGTTTCCCCGAAAATAAGACAGCGTCTTCTATTCATTTTTGCTCCCAAAGATGCGCCATGTCTTCGTTTCAGGGGATGTCTTATTTTTCCGCTCCACAGCTGCATGCTCTGGTGTTCTGTTCGACGGGCGCGCTTACAAACAAAAACTTTGCTATGTCTTACTTTCGGGGGATGTTTTATAATTAGCACTTCAGCAAAACCTCTACTACGTTTTATTCTCAGGGGATGTCTTATTTTCGGAGAAACGGGGTAGTTATGCATCTACAAGAAAATATTTTGAAGCAATATATTTATATTAAAAAGTGTCCTCTTAAACAGAGCTTCTGTCTGAAATGCTGAAGAGCTACAATCAGTATAACCTTACTCCGACATTTGCTGTGACTGACTCCAGTTTCTGCAGCAGCCATTTTGTGGTTGCACCCATCAGATTTTCAAAGTGCCCCCTGGCGCAAAACAACTGAGGACCCTTGTCATAGTCCCTCCATATTTGGGATGAGGATGTTGGTGACCACTCCTCCAAATTCAGGATATGTTTCAGAATCCTGCCTTTTGCTGAGTCAGTCCGTTCATCTTGTCCAATATAACCCTTTTTGATGGACAGCGCCTCTCTCAGACAAAGGTCTTGCTCAGCTCTGTAACTGTTGCCTATTTGGACTGGCAGTTGCTCCTCGGGGGCTTAGGAAGTCTGAGACCCTCTCAGGTCAAGGACTTCTTGCTCAAGTGCCGCATTCAACACCATGACAAGACTGCTGAGCTCCACTTTGGCAATGGATGGGCAATGGATGGGCAGAGCCGGCTGAACAATGTCACAGAAATGTCTGCCAGAGTGAAACACAGCATCACGTTCCTGACCAATCCTCAAAAACAATACGAGAGGGGCAAATTTCTCAGAAAAGACCCTCAGTTTTTAAGCTTTCTGCTGTGCCTCTCCAGTTCCTGGTGACAACTGAAAATGGAATTAGTGATGAAATGTGGCTATGTGGCTGGCTACTTATCCCTAGCTAAACAAACTACACAATGTATGCAGTGTGTACCAGGATAGACAACTCTGCAGCAAACCGATAAACAGACAAGAGTCTCCTAAGTTTCCACTAGGGAACTACTACTTGACCACTGGTCAACCACCCTGTCCCCACCCCTGGTTCCTGAGACTGCTTTATCTGTTCTGCCGGACAGCCTTCAGAATCCGACACGTCCCAAGCCCCTTCTGACTATCGTGTGGGGCTTTGCATCCTTTCTAGAGAAGCTGAAGTGCGACGGATGCTTTAACCCCAGTGAGAACTATCTGGGAATGCCAAAAACCACACAAAACACACACTGACAAATCAGGCTTGCTCGTAATCTAATCAGTTTTCCGGACTCTGGGATGTGTTCATTGCAAACAGATGTTTCAGGCAACCAACTAGACAACTGTACGTATGGACGTCACCAGATGGCCAATACAGAAGTCTAAAAGATTACACGATTGGAAGCAGTAGGTGGATAATTACAATAAAGCTGAAGAAAAATGACAAGAATGTTCATAGTGCCAAAATACAATCTAGGCAACATACCTGAAGAGTTTAAAGACCATGAAAAGAACAGATTTGCATTACTAAGTTCAAGTGACTAGAAGTTAAACTTACTAAGCCAAGGCTATTATGTTATGAGAAAGTCAAAGTCACAGGAAAGGACAATAATGGTAGGAAAAGCTGAAGGCAGCAGGAAAAGAGGAAGACCCAACAGGAGGGGGACTGACTCAGTCAAGGAAGGGCGTGGCCTTCAGTTTGCAAAAGTTGAGCAAGGTTGTTAACAAGAGGACTTTTTTTGGAGGACCCGGATTCATCGGGTGACCATCAGTGGGAAGAGATTTAACAGAACTTAACTTTGGAACAGCTGACATGTTCACAATTTAAAATGGGATCTATTCCAATCTTATCTGGGAAGTCAGTGGCATTAATCACTAATCAACAAGTCAGGCAGCCCACCAGCTGCTACTGAGAACATACTTCACTGCGACCCCATTTCTACTCGGAACATACTCTTTCGCTGCCTTAAAAGCAGCACCCAGGGTGCACGATGCCTTGATGAGTCACGGCTGCTCTGAATTTCTTTCACTTCTGTCTCACTTACATGATTGACACTTTTTCGGGACCCATGAACCGGAGCTGCCTACTACTCTTTCCCCTCCTGGAGCTACCTTGCCAAGGAAATACAGGTTGCTGGCTAAAAGAAATCAGCACCTGCAAGCAGCCAGTCGTGGGGAGGGACTGACAAATCCCAGGCCCAAAGCCACGGTGGCCCCTCGCATTTCCAGTGATTGCTTTATTGAGATGAGAAGCTTCTTCTTTTAAAAAAAAGTTTTTATTGTATAGTTTGAAATTTCATTACATTTATACAATATATGCATTCTTGTTTTTTTATAGATTTTTATTATATAGAATATTTATACATTTGTTACATTCAATATCTTCGTTTCATCTATACATTTTTCTATTTTCCTCCTTCTATTTTGATTGTTTTTTATGCAAGCAGTATGAGGATCTATCTTTTCTTATTCTCTTATTCCATAGTTCTTTGTTAACCGCTTCTTCCATCCATGTTTCATCACTGTCCATAATTTCATAATATCTTCCATCTTTTCTTCCCATAGTTTATTTTTTTGTCGTCTCAAAGATTCTAGCTGTATTTGTTCCCATATGTATCTCCATCCATTTTGACACCTCGGTCCATTTTTATTATCTTTCCTAACGTTTCACACTCGCGGTGCTGCTCTTAATCATTATTTTATACATTGGTTCCAAGCTTCTATTCACTCTTTTATCGTCCATTATCCCCACAATTAATAATTCATTGTTTATGTCAATTTTTACTTTTACTAATTGTTCTACATATTTCAATATATTTTCCCAAAACTTTTATATATGCATTCTTGTTGACATATTCCAAACGATACTTTCCCCCTCCCCACCTCAATTTTCTTTCCCATTTATTTAAGTAAGCAGCAGTAAGTTCATTCTTTGTACTCTCTTCTCCCATATTTCTTCTTTGACTCCAATGTCTTTCATCCAGTCCATAAATTGTGTCCATCTCTTCAAAATGTCTCTCTGTTTCTCTTGCCATAAATTATTTCTTGCCATTATTTCAAAAATGTCCAGTTGTATTTGTTCCCATATATACTCAAGCCATTTCAAAATAGTCCAATTTTTCTTATCTTTCCACCCCAATGCTATTACTGCATGTGCAGCTCTTATCATCCTTTTATACATTAAACCATATTTTTATCTATTTTATTCTCCTCAATTATTCCTGTAAACAGCAAACCTTTGTTTAAATCTATTTTAATCTTCACAAGTTTCTCTATATACAACAGTATTTTCCCCAAAATTGTTTTACCTCTTTACATTCCATCCACATGCGAGTGTCGTATGCCCCCAGTTCTCCACAGTGCCACCATTTTGAACGAAGCCTTCTAATCACATGAGCTGGTTGCATTGGAGTTCTGAACCATTTAAGTATTATTTTTCTTTCCATCTCTGCATACTTGTCTATTTTTATATTGAGATGAGAAGTTTCTCGTCATTTCACATTAGAACATGTTTTGTTGTGTGGCATAAATATACAGGTAGCTGAAGTTGTCATTTCTTGTTTATATGTAAACTTTATGCAACTCAGCAGCGGGGTTTTTTTCTAAACTGGCTCCAATATTCAATTAATTTGAGGGTTTAAAAAATTAATAATGGAATTATCAGACATAGGACAGAAGTTAGTACAGGATAAGGGATTAGCTTTTCGCTCTTGCAATGGCAACCATTTATTTATTACACAATGCTTCTGTTGTAACTTCAATAAAATGATGAGAAACGAGTGGTAGTTCATATACCAAACTTTGAAGACTGGAAAATGAGCCTGGCTCCTGAATTTTCAGGCTACCTTGAGAGTCAAAGAAAATTTGCCCATGCCTGGTTTAAGGCTTGCATGGTTACCTTGGCAATGCCTCCTCTCTCCCCACAACACAAACCACAGTTCCAAAGTCACAGTGTAAGGCCGTTTTTGCATGGCGAAATTGTACCGATGTTAGCACGGGGAATATCCTAGTGCAGCCTGTAATTCTTCACGGTCCACGAAGCTGCACTGTGTCTACCCTTGGTTGTATCGTCATTTTCCCTTTCCCCTGCGGCTTTCAAAAACTGCCAAATTGGAGCTTCTTTTGAAATGCTCCTGTGTGACTCGGATTGCCTCAGTGTGCTTCCGCTGCCATGGAAACTGTGAAACAACAAATCACAGCCACAGCCAGAAAAATTGAACAATATGAAGCTAGAGTCATACAGTACAAACAAAATCAACTTTTTCCAATCTGATCAAAGGCGGTTCTACCAGACTCTGAATCAGAAAACGGCTGTGAAGAATGAAAAACCAGAAAAAAACAGCTACAAATACATTCTGGAAAGATTTGTGGGAAACAGAAAAAGACAACAAAAAATGCTGGGTGGATAAAAGACTTCGAAAAGAAATTTTCAAAGAACAAAATGAGAAACTTGGAAATAACAACAGAAATGATCAGTAAAAGAGTAAAGAAAGTCAAGAACTGGACATCACCTGGCAATGATCAGTTGCATGGATTTTGGCTCAAATATCTGATCAGCCTGCACTCAAAAATGGCCGAACAATTCAATGAAATGTTGCAAACTGGAAACATCTGTGAATGGATAGCAACTGGGAAAACATATTTGATACAGAAAGATTCAGCAAAAGGGACAATACCAGGAAACTACAGGCCAATAACGTGTTTGCCTACAATGTTCAAACTTCTAACAGGCATAATAGCTGATCAAATCCAAGATTACTTGGAGGCAAATAATGTCTTGCCAGTAGAACAAAAAGGCAATTAGAGAAGTAGGGGCACCAAAGATCAGCTTCTGATTGACAAAATAATACTGGAGAACTGCAAAAGCCACAAAACAAACCTATATACAACTTGGATTGATTACAAAAAAGCATTCGACTCACTGCCACACAGTTGGATCATCAAATGTCTGGATGTCATCGGGGTTTGTGAAAATATTAGAAAGTTTACTGAAAATGCAATGAAACACTGGAAAACTGAGTTGTTTGTGGGCAACCAAAGCTACAGAACTGTCAACATCAAGAGAGGAATTTTCCAAGGTGACTCACTGTCACCACTGTTGTTCATCATTGCAATGATCCCACTATCAGCAATTCTACAAAAGACAAACCTGGGTTGTCAAACTGCAAGAAATTCACCAAAAATTTCCCACTTGCTGTACATGGATGATCTAAAGCTTTATGGAAAATCACATACTTAGCTGCTGCAAGAAGATCGTGCAGACGGACTACAAGCAGAGGCATAATACTGTTGCTCAGATGATTCACTGGAACTTGTGCCATGACTACCATCTGCCTGTGACAAAGAACTGGTGGAATCACAAATCTGAATAGGTCACTGAAAATGAACACGTAAAACTACTCTGGGACTTCCGAATTCTGATTTCTATCAGACAACGTTTTGGAACACAATACTCCTGACCTCACGATTGTGGAAAAATGAAAGTGTGGATAGTCGATGTTGCAATACCAGGTGACAGTAGAATTGATGAGAAGCATCTGAAAAAACTTACACGATATGAGGATTTAAGGATTGAACTACAAAAACTCTGGCACAAACCAGTAATGGTGGTCCCAGTGGTGATCGGCACACTGGGTGCAGTGCCTAAAGACCTTGGATGGCACTTAAAAACAATCAGCGCTGACAAAATCACTATATGTCAGCAGCAAAAGGCCACCCTACTTGGCTCTGCACGCATTATTCATCGATACATCACACAGTCCTAGATGCTTGGGAAGTGTCCAACGTGTGATTTAATACAAAATCCAGCATAATGATCTTGTTTGCTGTGTATTACTGTTTTTGTATATAATAATAATAATAATCATCATCATCATCCACTGGAATTTATGCAAGAATTACAACATAAGAACAGCTAAGAACTGGTGGGAACATTGTCCAGAGAAAGAAATGGAAAATGAGAAGGTCAAGATCCTGTGGGACTTTCGAATCCAAATGGATAAAGTGTTGAAACGCAATACATCAGACATCACCGTGATCAAGGACAAGAAAGTGACCATCATCGACTTAGCAGTTCCCGGTGACAGCAGGGTCATTGAAAAAGAACGAGGTCACTAGATATCACGACTTGAAAATTGAGCTTCAGCGTCTATGGCACAAACCAGCTGAGGTCGGCTCTGGTAATCGGCATGCTGGGCGCCATCCCAAAAACACTAGGGCAGCACTTGAAACATTTTCGAATTGACAAAATTAACATCTGTCAAATTCAGAAGGCAGCCCTGCTGGGATCCACACGAATACTACGCTGATACATTACAACTTCCTAGGCTTCTGGGTGAGGCTCGAATTGTAATGAAGGCCAACAACCAGCTAAAGATCTGGCAGCTGTGAAATCTACAACAACAACAACAATAATAATATGAGGATTTAAAGATTGAACTACAACTGGGTGCAGTGCCTAAAGACCTTGGACAGCACTTAAAAACAATCGGCGCTGATAAAATCACCATACGTCAGCTGCAAAAGGCCACCCTACTCAGTTCTGCACGCATTATTCATCGATACATCACACAGTGTGATGTACTATGCCGATACATTACAACTTCCTAGGCCTCTGGGTGAGGTTCGAATTGTAATGAATGGCCAACAACCAGCTAAAGATCTGGCAGCTGTGAAATCTACAATAAAAATAACCTCTGGACTTGAGTAACCTGTATCTGAATAACCTACACATTGCAAAGCTATGAAGTCCAGTTTATCATGCACCAATCTGACAGGAAGCAGACAGTAGATCTCATCTGGGATATGTCACAATTCTGGAATTCCTTGTCTCTCAATATGCAACATGTTCATTGGCCTGAAGTGAATATGTTGGCACTTCTGACCTCGCCAAAACCAGATTCAGTGCGGACTAGGGCCCGGGAGAGCCAGGTTCAAACCCCTACACTTCCATGGAAGCTTGCTGAGTGACCAGTCACATCCTCTTAGCCTCGCCTGCCTCACAGGGTTTTTGTGAGGATAGAATGGAGGAGAGGAGAACAGTGGTGTAAACCATTTGGACCCCCTTAGGGGAAAAGGCAGGGTAGAAATGAAATAAATAAATAAAGGAAGGAAGGAAGGAACCAATTCTCTCAAAACAGCATTTGCAACACAGACGGCCAGCTGCGTAACAATAGCCTCCACTAATTGTGTGCATTTAGCTTCAAATGATTTTTCTTTCGGCTGTACCATTCTGAAGAACCTTGATGACTCTCATGTGTTCACACCACATAACCAGAGCTTTGAAATTGCAACTGGACTTGAGCTCAGGGGAACATAAATAAGGGGAAATAAGTCTGCTCGGTCACTCCTCCCTCTCTTATTCACTCGCCACTGCTTTGCACCCAGCCTGTCTTAATCTTGCAATAAGCCCATGGACAGACACCCTTTATCAGCCAGCTCTATCAATTGAGCCGTGGAAGAACACAGAGGCACTCCCTGCATTTCTGTGTACACACAAACACAAAGAGGCTCCTGCACTAATCTGCTTTCAAGATTAAAAGCTATCATGACAGCAGATGGGGAAAGGATCTCCCTCAATGACTGGTGTGTTTGTTTTTACAAGCTGTTTCTAGGAAAGGCTATTGATGCTCAATGACATGTGCAATGTTGCTTTACCACAACCTGTTCTGCTGACCTTTTTTAAAAAAAAAAAAAGTCACAAGGCACCAGCCTGCTTACCGTTTCCCCCCAGGTCAATTCTGTATTACATTTGTTAAAATTTCAGACAGGGGTTCATGGACTTGTTAGGAACAGGGGTGGACAGGACACCCACTTTGCCCTAACAGGACACTAACTGAGTGCCTAATGAGTGCCTAATGAGACAGAAGGGTTTCCTCAAGACTGCCCCAAGAGGTGCTGACATTTTTAAGTCATGGAGTCAATTGGGCCCACAGCGCAGTGTGCCGAGGCAGTCTTGTTTTCCCCATGCAATTTATCAAGCATCAAAACAGTCTCTCTCTCACACACACCCCTAAAGTTGTTTGGCCCTTGAAAAAGAGGTGGAGAGCCGTTGCAAATGTGACCAGAATAAAGTTTCACATATTTTTAAATGACTCTAAAATGGTGGCAGTGCCCTCTTGGCAGCTGTGCAGATGTCGCCATGTCCAGATTGGCCCTGAGGCCTCATTCTCCCAAAGTCACAAAGCGGCTTCCAGTTCACGCTGCAGTTTGGAAATACTCACCAAATTGAAGGGTTTTCCCCCCCCATAAATATGGAAAATCAGTAAGTCATGAAAAAGGTGAGAAGAACCCTCTTCTGCAGTACAGCAGCTTCCTATACAAAAGGATTTGCATGTAAGGAGCAACACTCCATCACGTGACATGCCTCAACCTGCTTTAGTGGTTCAATCCACAATGGATTCACTTGAGGGAGAAGGAGACCCCAGAATCCACTCGGGCTGGAACCAGGAGCTTGGAAAGAGCCTTTGGGGCTCTCAAATAACCTACCTACAAAAATTCTCGTAGGGGAAAGCTATGACTGTGAAAAAGACGGATCTTGTTGAAACAGATCTGTGTCAGGAGGCCTGTTGTTATGGGGATTTTGCTATTGCTGCTTTCTGTATGCTGGGGGTGGAGGAATGGGTTAAATGCATTTCTAACTGACTTTCAACTGTCTTCTGTGTGAGGCTATACTGCACCAGGTGCTGCTCAAGGTCAGTGCCTGGCTGTATTCACCGTTATCTCTTTCACAGTTCCTTTTGGGTGCACTTTCCCAGGATGGGGCGGGGGGGGGGGTGCAGTCTGTTTTAACTACTGGGTTTGCGCGGGCAAACCTCAGTTCTGGCATGACCAGAGAAGATCCTCAATACTCAATAAACTACTGTTCTTTTACATGAGTTTGTTTCAGTTTTTGGGATTCTGACAATATGTTAATGGACAAAGTACAAAAACATAACGGGTTGCTTCCTTACAACAGACAAAATGAGACTGCAATTGACTATAATTGATTGCATATCCCAAATATAAGACAGACCAGGCATCTTCCTGCACGTATTGCCAGCAGCTTTCAAGACTGGAATCAACTGGCTGTTGTGGGCTTTCCCGGTTGTGTGGCCATGGTCTGGTAGTTTTTGCTCCTAATGTTTCGCTTGCATCTGTCCTGTTGCAGCCTCTCAGGTGCATTTAGGGTTCCCAGCCTCCAGGTGAGGCCTGGAGATCTCCTGGAATTATAGCTGATCTCCAAATGAAAAAGATCAGTTCCCATTGAGAAAATGGCTGCTGAGATCGCTCCTCTCCATACATCCCACCCTTCTCAGGTTCCACCCTCAGAGCTCCAGGAATTTCCCAACCCAAAGATGGCAACCCTAGAAGCATTCTGTAACCCAGCCTAAACAGAGGGGCAATCTCATGAATAACTTTACCTATTTATTTTCATTCATCCTGCTATAATTCAAAGGCCCAGGGGTTCAGATTCAAATGCCTCAGATCAGGGACTGGGAAGCAAATTAAACTTTATTTAAAATAGTGCTCTATTTAATTTTAACAGAACACTTTCCAGAAATTTTATGGAAGTGTTAATTAAATACAGGTGTTTGAGTTTTTGAAAAACTCCAACAATCTCCAAGCAGACCTAATTTTCCTTTTTGATAAAAAAAAAGGTTCCGTATGTGTATTTTCTCTGGAATGAGAGCAGAATTTAAATTGGTTAGGCCCTGTGAGGAATCTGTTGGGGAACAAACATGCCACATGAAATAGCACATAGGAAGTAGAACAATATCTCAGAATGTCCTTCCCTTCCACCTATCCATGCCTAGGTAAGAGCCACCTCCAGGTGTATACAACTTTGATTTGTGTGAGATGCCACCTTTTAGGGAATGTAGTATTTAATTGACTAGACCTCTCCCAACTGTACAATAAATCCTGGGTGTTCACAGTGGAAACAACACAAGATCCAACTTTGCGGTTTTAAAAACTTGATGACAGAGGTATGACAGACTGTGATATGTTGAATTTACTTGTTTTTTATCTGTGTTATGTTTGGTATACTGTCATCAGGCAGTTCATACACACACACACACACACACAATCACAGAGTGCAATCATAACCATGTCCCATAAAAATGAATCCAACTAAAATAATTCTGGATGCACTTCAAGGCGTTTGTTTAGAACAGCCAGCCTTAAGAACATAAGAACTAGCCTGCTGGATCAGACCAGAGTCCATCTAGTCCAGCACTCTGCTACTCGCAGTGGCCCACCAGGTGCCTTTGGGAGCTCACATGCAGGAGGTGAAAGCCTTAAAGAGTTAAACTGTTGGGAAAGTATATTTGTTCTACAGTACATTACAAACCGAAGACATTCTGTCAAGGGTAATGTGATTTCCCCATTAAATTGAAAACAGACAGCACTGGAGGCCATATTTCTGTTGTCTGCTGTTCTGCAGCTGCAGATAATTCTTGTGCGTATGTTCCATTTATTATAATGACTTTATTGTGTGTAATTAATTTATTTAACTCTTGGTTTTGATATATTTCTTTGAGTGAATTATATTCCAAATCTAGGCAGATTCAAAACAAATCCCTGGAAGATGGAAAACCTTGTTCTCTCCTCTAACCTTATCTGCTTTACAGAGAAAGTTGGCTTGTACACGGAGAACACCACATACATAGAAGGGCAACCAAAGAGATTTCCAACAGACCTCCTCTTATTAGCTTATGCGGCTATTGTTTTTGACTACTTTTTTAACCAAGTGCTTTCAAGGAATTTTTTTTTTATTTGCTTCTATCACAAAATGTATTTTTATACAAACAGGAGCTTCATGGGACCTTAAAAACCAACAATATTGATTGACCAAGGTCTCCATCAGCAAGTGACCCCCTGAGCATGCCACTGGAAGTCATATGACATTAGAGCCACAGGACAGGAAGAGGAGCAGTCAGAATTATGACCCGAGTCGATTCCCCACCCACCATTAGATGCGCGCTCCTCATGTTCATTAGATGCGCGCTCCACCCGGGGTCCTGCAGCACTCCCCACTGCACCAGCAGTGACAACGCAGCAACAACGCAGTCACCCCGATTCTGCCGCTCCTCCCACCCCTCAGCGCGTGTCATTTCGGATCCTGGTCGGAAGTACACCTTTTTGAAACCACGCGCCAAACACGGAGCAGGGGTCCCCTCCACTTTCACTGTTGAAGTGGGGAAAGGGCCATAGCTGGTTTCAAGCCCAAGATCGTAAGCGTGAGACAAAAAGAGACAGAGGCAGAAAACACAAGCTAAATACCAGGAGGAACAATATGCTGAGAAACCAGTTTGGAATCAGAGTCCAGGAGGAATCTTCTTCGTTGGTGATTTATCCCACCATCTCTGCAAGCTTGCAAAGAAAAGAATAAGGCCACATGACACTCTGGCTGTCTACAAACATGCCCCTCCAAGAGAAGTATAAGTATCCAAGAGACTCCACAAAGCCCTCAGGTGCTGCCAGGCTTGACGCTTGCTGTTCTGCTGCAGAGCAGCACAGCTACCCTCTGAAAATATCTGAAAGGAAGCAAGAAACTTTAAAAAGTAATTACAGCTAATTTAAAGCGAATCAATTTTAGATTTAAAAAAATTAAGAGTGGTTTTTAAGGCTAGGGTAACAGAATGCTGAATTATCCTAAGGTTTCCAAAATAAAGTGTTGGTTTCAAATACCCAGAAACTTAATTTCAAACGATCCATGCACATGAGTGGACCATGAGGGAGGGAAAGTATAATAGGTTAGAGAGAAGGGATGTTTTAACCTGAGTCCAATGACATCACGGGCTGCTACCATAGAGCAAGCTCGGGCGCAATGAGCCCCTGACTGGCAGAGATAAAGGAAGCAGGAGTGAGTGAGCCCTTGACCCACGGAGGTCTGAGCAGCCGGGGGCTCTTAACAAATTAGATTACCAACGAGGATAAAGCTTTGTTGTACGAGAAACAAATTAACTGACTTCTGAATCAGAAAAAGAAATCCCCTTAATTGGATGAAGTTCCTCACCTACATAGTAGACTAAGCAAGGCCATCTGGGAAGATCCTGGCTATTTATAACCTGGGGTAACAAAGCCAGCAGCAAGTCAACTTCTGAGAAGCGGAACGGGACCAAGATATATTTGGAATTGCAGCATGAGAATCAAAGTTCTAGGCCTCGTGGTTGCTGAAGCAGAGCAGTGGGATTACCTAGAGGGAAACTGAGCAGCAAGATTGTCATGATCGGTTCTCCCTCTGTATCGGACAGCAAAGACGAAAGCAGCCTACCACACACCCCTGTTAATCCCTCCACTGACAGCGAAGGAATGTTTCAGGAGTGGAGGCGTGAGAGCAGCTGTTCATCAGAAGAGGATGAACCAGCTGTTGATCCAGAGTCCTCTGTGGGGCCCTCAGCACCCCAAGCAAACAGTCCTTCCGGTTCACCCACCCCGTTAGAGCAGCATCGCCAATGGTTACGCCTTGAATTAGCTGAGCGTAGACGATCAGCTCGACTGGCTGTTCGTCATTTGTAAGTTACTAGCAGGACCAGCTCCCTGAAGCAACGTTCCTTCAGCATTTCTGCCCTCACGCTGATAAGAGACAGCTCACAGCTGGTGCGTTTTTGCAGAAGGCAATTTGTCACCTCGACGGCTACTCTGCTTTGGTTCTGTGAATTGCTCAGAAAAGCCTCTTTCCGGTAACAACCTTTGGACTTTCCCCCTGGACCTGCTTTTTGGATTTGTGTTTTGGATTGTGATGACCTGGTGGACTGGTGAGCTTGCTTACTGGTTCTCAGACTGAACTCTAACCAGTGTCTTGTCAGGTGCCTTAAGAGACATTTCTGACCTGTGTTTAACCTGCAGTAAGGATCTATCAGCTGCACCCTGTTTTCTGTCCGTCCTTGACAGTCAGCCTGTAACAAAGAAGGTGGCGGGGCACTGGAGGTAGACTCCTTCAACCACACTGTTCACTTATTTGTGGTTGATTATGCTATGGCACCACGCTGGTAAACAGCACTCTAAGTTCCTGCTTCTGCATTGTCCTGAAACTATCAATTTTTTTAAACAAATATGCCACAGCAGCATATCATGTTTTGAGAAACTGTTATCACCACAATTTTGCCTCTATCGTTTTTTCAGGTTTTTGATGTATTGAGTATTATATTTTCCCAGGGCCTTCGTTACTGAAACTGTTGATTATGAAGCGCATTTTTTAGCTATATAAATGTTATTTTTGTTGCAGCCTACTCAGTATTAAGATTTATAAATTATATAAGGGTTTAAATGTCTCAGTAGCTGTTTTCAGAAAAGAAAAAAGTCTTTTTTTTTATAAAAAGGGAGGCTTTCTTATAGACCCTGTCTTAAAATTATATAAAAGTAAGGTCATCCTCACCTCCTATATGGAGCGGAAGTGTGGGAATGGAAAGAGGATACTTTAGCTAGTTTAGAAATTATTCAAAACCAATTCTGAAGGCGTATTCTGGTCCTCCCCAGCTGCCCAATGAGAACAGAAAATGGCCTCCTTTCTCTTAGGGCGCGTGCACATCTAGCTGTACTAAAATTATGGGGGCGAAAACAGAACAGCTAGATTAAAATTGTTTAGCAGTCAGGGGTGTATTGCCCATTGGGCAAAGTGGGCAGTTGGCCAGGGCGCCCCCATGTGGTGGGCGCCCAAAATGCAGGGTTTGTTTGTGGTGTGTTTTTTTGGTATTATAGTAGGTTTTCCATTTTTGGCCTGTAGGGGGTGCAGTTTTTAGGCTAGTGGCACCAAAATTTCAGGGATGTTTCGCGAGACTCTCCTGATGCTATCACCCAGGTTTGGTGAGGTTTGGTTTAGGGAGTCCAAAGTTATGGACTCCCAAAGGGGGTGCCCCATCCCCCATTGTTTCCAATGGGAGCTAATAGGAGAAGGGGCTACACATTTGAGGGTCGATAACTTTGGACCCCCTGAACCAAACTTCACCAAACCTGGGTGGTATCATCAGGGGTTTCTCCTATTTATACCACCCAGGTTTAGTGAAGTTTGGTCCGGGGGCCAAAGCCATGGACTCCAAAGTGGGTGCCCCATCACCCATTGTTTTCAATGGGAGCTAATAGAAGATGGGGGCTACACCTTTGAGGGTCCATAACTTTGGATCCCTTGAACTAAACTTCACCAAACCTGGGTGGTATCATTAGGAGACTATCCTAAAGATACTGTGAAAGTTTGGTGCTGCTAGCTTAACAATTGCAGGCACCCCCCAATTTTCCCCAGATTTTCCTTTTAAATCCCCCCCTTTGGCATGGATTTAAAGGGAGAATCTGAGGTCCCCAGTTTAAACATTAAAAGTGATGCTGTTTACGGGTGGGGGAGAATCAACCTCAAAATAGCATCACTTTCAATTTTATTTAAACTGGGAACCGCTGGTGGATTGAAAGGTGGATTGAAAATGATACTGTTTGGGGGTGGATTCCAGCATCACTTGTTTAAACTAGGGAGCCCAGATTCTCCTTTTAAATCCACCTTAAAGGGAGAATCTGCGGTTCCCAGTTTAAATAAAATTGAAAGTGATGCTGTTTCCCCTAACTGGGGGGGACTGGATACAACACCATAAAATGTTTTCATAGCAGTAATATAACATTTTGAAAGCATTTTGAAAATGTTTTCAAAAAAATATTTCTGCTGTGTGGCATGGGCTATTGCTGTGTTCAGATTTGTGAGTTGGGGCATGTTCTATAATGTGATGGTGACTTTGAAATGACCTGGTCACGGTGGGGGAGGGCGGCTGCCCATGGGGGGCACCAAACTCCAGTTTGCCTAGATACGCCACTGGGTGTAGCTACAAGAGGGCCAGGGGTGTGTGCGTTGCATCAAACCCAGGCGTTGCATCAAACCCAGGTTTTGCCCAGGGCTCCAGTTTGCCTAGTTACGCCACTGTTAGCAGTTAATCATTTAATCTTATGTGATCTAACATGCCTTGATTTCCTTAATAGTATACTATCCAAATACTCAATTCCAGACAACCTTCTAGAGTCATCAGAAGACAATTCCCAACTTAAAAGACTGGGTGGTGAGCTTTCTACATAGACAATGGCAGATTATGCACAAAGTGTCCGCTGCACAAAGTCTGTAGCAGCAAGATTTCTTGTACAGATGTTTTTCCTCAAGCCCCATTCTCTCCATGGCAAGTAACGTCACTTCTACTGCAACTTTTAATTTGCTTAACTGCCAGAGTGGGTAAATTTGCCAGTGAGAACAGCTTTGCCCCAAACATCTTCCCTCCGCCCACGGCCAGCCTTCCAATGGGAGCTAATAGAAGATGGGGGCTACACTTTTGAGGGTCCATAACTTTGGACCCCCCGAACCAAACTTCACCAAACCTGGGTGGTATCATCAGGAGACTCTCCTAAAGATACTCTGAAATTTTGGTGTTGGTAGCTTAACAATTGCACCCCTGATAGCAGGCACCCCCCAAATTTCCCCAGATTCCTCTTTTAAATCCACCCCCTCCGGCATGGATTTAAAGGGAGAATCTGAGGTCCCCAGTTTAAATTTTGAAAGTGATGCTGTTTCAGGGTGGGGGAAAATCCACCCCAAAATAGCATCACTTTCAATATGTAAACTGGGGACCTCAGATTCTCTTTTTAATGTAGATTTAAAAGGAGAATTTGGGCTCCCTAGTTTAAACACCATTGAAAAGTGATGCTGTTTGGGGGTGAATTCCAGAATGGCAGCGGCTGCCCATGGGGGGGACCCACAAAACTCAGATTTTGCACCAGGCTCAATTTTTCCTAGCTATGCCTCTGCTTGGAGGGGAGGGCAGAAGTGACTGCCAGTTGGCGGCTAGGGGCCCAGCCGGGGGGGGGGGGCAGGGCAGGCAGGCAGAGCAGGAGAGTCTGCCGTCCCTGGTCTCGGAGAGCTGCTTTTATAAGCACTGAGGCTGGGACGGAGCTTCGGGGCATGGCCACGCCTCCGAACCCCCCATAAAAAATCTATACCTACGTCCGTGGGCCCAGCTGCCGCAGGCCTTCTCCCAAGGCTGCCCTGGGTCCGCCCCCTGGTTCTTAAGGGCAGCCTCGCACTGCCGGCCAGGGCTGGAGCACTCGTCTGGGCCTGGCTGGTGCCCTCTGATTGCTGCTGTGGGGGTTTACCTGGCCTTCCTGGCCCCCTCTGGGGCCTGCACAGCTCTGCCTCCCCGTTCTCCGCGCTGCTGGCGCCCCTTGGTCGGTCATCCATGGCCCCACTCTGCTCTTGAGCCTCGCCAGGTCTCCCACCCGCATCTGGTGAGTCGGGGGGGTTGTGGGGCAGCGGCAAGCTCGGGTGGTCTTTTGGCCATCCAGGGCTGGGCTTGTTTCCTGGGTCAACTTGCGGCCCCTTCCTGGCCCTGGACAGCTTCTGCAACTGATCACTTCTGCAATTGATCACTTCTGCATGTTGTACATTCTCTGCTCATCAGCTTGAAACATCCCAGCTGGCCATAACATATTCCTGTCCAGTCCAAGTATATAGTGTTCCCTTTTTTCCAGTTAGTCTCAAAATGGAATGCCACAGGAGTTAACCAACCAAACATTTTGGTAGCACCACATACCTATCAATACCTAGCAGATAATTTAAGGGGAGTAACTTCGCCTTTGGTTGCCATTGGCTGTTATCCTGTACCAGATGCCTGAATACTTGTCAGGAGGAGGCTTATCTGAGTGAAAGGGGTGCATTCTTCAATTCATGTAACCAGCTATACGTAACCATTCAATGTCTCTTTTTATATATATATATATATAGGTAGCCCTGTCATATGTAACCGCTGCTATCTATGCATTCTTTCCTTGTAGTGAAATGGGCCTCCCCTGCTTCACCTGTCCCATGAGAAAAGAGTTACAACTGTTAACTTGTTGTGGGCAGGAAGCCAGGTGGATCCGCTGCTATCTACTGCTGACCTGGGGGCAGTCTCAGTTCCAGATGCTGCCTCTGGGAAGTTGGGAGGGGGGCTTCACCAAGGATGGTGCTTAAATACGCTGATGATGATTACTTCCAAGTCCATTTATTGGCTTAAGGTTCTAAGACCTAACATTACTGGAGGAAGGGGAGGTATCGGTAGACGACTGGTAAAACAACAACAATGTGGCTCTCTAATGCTGCCGATGGCAAGAACATGCTCATTGAAAGGTTTTGAAGCATGCAGACATTTCTAAAAATGGGCGCTCAAATTGTATTCATGGCTTTGTAGCATAAGGCCAGATATGGAAACCTCTCCCCAAACTAACAGAATCTCAGCTTTCAGAAGGGCAAGACGCTATTATAAAATGCCCCAAATTGTCTGCTGCTACATTTTTGTTATTTGGTCATTGCAGGAATTCCAGAAGATTTTTTTCCCCAGTAAGCATATCCTTTGTGAGGAAAATTCATTATCTCAGCAATGAGCTACAACATTTTGGAGCATGGAAAATGTGACTGCCGGACAGCTCTCCGCAGCCAGCAGGACCACTTTGGACTGGAGTGGCACGGGGGCTGTGGGGCTGCAAGCGCCAGGGGGCTATCCTGCTCTCGTTCCCTTTCCTGAAAAGTTTCCAGAACTTTTCAACATTTCCTTTTTATTATATTATTGTTTCAGTGGAAGATTTCTAGAGGGATAACCATTTTGCAGTGACAAGAAACTGGAGTCTAGTAGCAATTTAGAGATTAATGTTGTTATTCTACTATAAAATTAGGGGTTGAAAATGTATGTAAGAATAAAAATAGAGCTGGTACAGCCCGGAAACCACACAGCACCCCAAAAATAGAGCTGGTAGAAGTCTCCTGTTTACTCCTCAGAAAAAATTGCGCAGCCTGTAGAAAACAGAAAGAAAAACACAGCAGTGTTGTTCAGTCACACATAAGGCCGCATCATTTTGTGATTTTCAAAGCCCCACCAAACAACAATAATCTCTCTCAATCTTTTCTGTAGCGTTGCTTGCCCTTGAGAATTCTGCAGGCTAAAGAGGGGCAGGAAACTTTGTTCAGCAGGCTATACCATTATACCACATTTCAAACACTAGTATAAACTCAAAAGAGAAAATGAAAACAAATAACTCTTTCCAGCAACCCCACCTAAATCATTGTGTGGAGATCGGGGACTGTGTTCAGAACCCTGGATCCAGGCGAAGTGGACTTCAGTTCCCCTGGCTACTGGGTTGGGGGTGGCTTTGTTTTAGTCATCTGGAAGAGCCCTGATACTGCAAGAGAAAATGCTGTAAGATCAAACACTGGACACACACACAAACGCCCACACACACTGTTGTCTAAGGCATCTCAGACACTGGTCGCTTCTCCCACTAGATTCATGCAGAAGGGGAGGCTGTCCGTGTGTCCAGAGACAGCTCTGCGCTGCTGACAAGCTAAAGGTCCGTATTTCTTTCCACAGGCCTTCCTCTGCGGCTCCTAAAGGTTAAGATTCCATCTTTGAACAATACAGGCTGTTTCTCTGGCCAGAAAAGAAAAAGATCATGCATTACTTCACAATACCAACAAAGCAGCAAACTGCCAAACTACACTGGGTAGACCATGTATTTGGTACAAAAGTCACCAGTGCAAATCAATCCAATGAGACAATATTTCTTTACAATATTTAAAATATTTCTTTAAAAAAATAGTCTGATGAAAACTGAAAGTGCTCCAAAAGGGATTACAACAGCTGAGTGTCAGCTAAAAGGGAGAAAAGTAAGAGAAATGAGCCTGCTCAAACCCTCCAAATAAATTTGCTGGTCAATATTACAAATTGTAATTAACTTTTCATGATTCCTAACCGCCAACCCCCCTCAAATTCTAAATGGCTTTTCCTGAAAACTCACTGGCAGTTATTTCAGTTATCATTTGGGGGCGAAATAAGAGGGGAACAAATGTGAATTTCAAATCTGTCATTGCACCATAATGCCAAGGTAAATAAAAGGCCGAGAACAGTCGCTCTGAAGGCTTTTAAAGCAGAAAGGCAGGACATAAATTGTTTATATAAATCTTAAAAAACAAACACACTTCAAAAGAAACCTTGGAGGCTTGCAAAAGTAGGTCCAGTTGCTAATGAGCAGAGCCACATTAGCATTCAAGGTTTTTCTTTCAAAACCCCATTGTTTGACTTTTGGCATAAAAAGCACCACTAGGGAATGTCACGTTCATGTTTTGCACGCTGCGCTCACAGGAAGACAGCTCAAGAACAAAATGCTATCAAAAGCACGTCAGCAGAATGTCTTATCTGGGGCTGGAACCACAATGGCAGGTTGGAAGCGCTCTCTCTCTCCTTCTCCAGCCCACTTCTCATTCACGTGCATTCTGTACAGAGAACCAAAAGGAATTTCCTATGGAAGACAGTCCACTGTGAGGGGGAGGCACAAGGGTGCCACTCCATGTTGAAGTGTGCTTCTCAGTGGATCCACCAACTTGCATGCCAGGAAGTCTAAGCAGAACTGAACTCAACACAGTGGAGCAGGCCCATCCATCCTCCTGGTGCCTGGTGAAAAGTCGCATTACTAGAAAACCCTCTATGGCCCTTTTCGCACACAAGGTTTGCTCTGGAATTACTGCAACGGCCATTGACATCCCAACCTTTTCGATGCCGGTTCGTCGCTCGACATCATTCGCACTTCAGCCGGTTGTTCTGGAACCGCATCTGAACCCAGAAACCCCGATAGTTTGCATTGCTGTGGAATGCAATGCAAACGAGAGTTCTGATTGGCTGCTTGGCTGTTCCTGGGTGTGTCGTTTGTGATGTTTGGCCCTGTCATCACGCTGTCACGCTGTGACGTGGCCACGAGATGACAACACACCAATCTTCCCATTGGCTAATGTTACCTCAAGATATCTCGCGTTGAGTGTGCCAAGGTCTCTTTACGGTTTCCTCCCATTGGCTATCCATCGTGCGGACGTGTTCTCGCGAGATCAACTTCCTGTGTTCTCGCAAGATCGCTTCCTTCAGCAGGGTGGTTCCTGGTTTCCAGCACCCGGTTTGTTTCCTTGCATGTGGTGAGCATATTGCAGACTCAGACATGCCTCTGCAGCCAGACAAGGCAGAGCTGCTGCTCATGATTCTGCTGCTTCTCGCTCAATGGTCCCGGCTTAGGGCTGCGGCACAAGCCGTGATGCAGCAGATGATTGCCCATGGCAATGTGCCAGAGGGATCTGACTCCGGATGCAGGTCACACACATGTCGGAGATGGCTAGCGCTAGCTGCTGTGCCTACACCACGCCGCTTCTGGGTCTACCCCCATCGGAGCAGAGATTGGTGGCACAACTGTGTGTGGTCCTCCTGGAGCGATGAGGTGTGGGTCAATAATTTCCAGATGACCAGAAGAACATTCCTGAAAATAACACAGAGCCTTGAGCCAACACTCCAGCGGCAGGACACTCGCATGCGCCCTGCGTTGCCTGTTGAAATGAGAGTGGGGATGGCAATATGGTACCTGGCCAGTCCAAACTCTTTTCGAGAGGTTCGGCAACAATTTGGAGTGGGGACCACAACGGCTTTTGAGGCAGTCCATGATTTCTGTGAGGCTGTGAGAGACATGCTCTTCAAGAGGGTCGTCCGTTTTACAGATCCTGTGGAAAAGATTTGCTTCCACTCACGGTCATGTTATTCCAGAACAGCTAAATGCTGAGAGCTGTGGATTTATTTTAATGGTTCTGTTGATGGGGGGATGCCTGTTGGAGGGGAGTGCTACGCAAGGCTGCCCTGACGCTGTGTTTGGACACTCAGCCAACAGCAAAAATGGCCATGTCTCGTTGGGGGGAGGGGGCACACCTACACTGCTCATGTAGGGTGGCATGGCCTGTCTGGGTGTCTGTTCCCTCCCACACAACTGTCCTGAGACCCAGGCCTGCATGGCCCATAAGCGCAAAGATAGTGGGGCCATGACAGCTATGGCCAGACAGTCCACCCGTGAGCTGTAACGCACACAGCCTTCTGACAATGCCATGTGAGGTGTTCTTAGATTTCTCCGATTTGTTATCCTAACTACGGTTTCTCTGTTTCCGCACACCCCACAGGTCATGCGTGGATTCGCATGCCTGGGTTTCCCACAGTGTGTTGGAGAAATAGATGGATGTCACATCAAGATACAAAACCCATCGGACGCCCCCGCAGACTACATCAACAGGAAAAGGGTGTCTTCCGTTGTCCTCATGGCTGTGTGTGACAACAAGGGTCGCTTCTTTGAGGTGGACATTGGTCACCCAGGAAGGAGTCATGACGCACACATATTCACATGGATGCCATAGAGATCTGTGTGGCATCATCTTCCAGGGAATTGCTGAGGTCAGAGGTGGAGACTGTGGGAACACAAGATCAATGATTATGATGGCAGAAGATGAATATCGGAAAGCGTGGCTGCCTCCCTTAAGGCTCAACCTGTGGCCAAAAGTGGCATCAGGTGGCACAAGCGGCTAAGGGCAGTGACATGTCTCTTTCCCCCCCAGCCCCCCTCACACATCGTTTAAAACATACGGCTGTATAAAGAAGCAGATGCCCCCCCCCAAAATGGTGGCCAAAGATTGGAGAGCAATGTATCATCTCTCCGCAGGCCCCCCACCCCGCCTTCTCCAGTAAGCATCCATAGCGGGTCCCTTGAAAACTTATCCTGTGAAAGCGGAGATGGGGTGGAGACTTGCAGGGGGCGCGCATCAATTGTTTCCAAGTCCTTGTGCGACATGGCAGCGCTGTCCCTCGACACAGCGTCGGCAGAAGCGCCCACTACACATTCCGTCGCTCTGAGCTGGTGCGGCAGGTTAACGCTTCTCCCCCCCCCCACACACACACACACACAATATCTGCTCCAGCTCTTCAAAGTAAGGCACGGTCCGAGGACCATTACCTTGTTGTGCTGATTAAGTCTTTTGAAGTCACGTTTTAAAATTTTTGCTTTTGTCCTACACTCAAGGGCATTTCTCTTGTGCCCCCTGAGGCGCATCTCCTCCACCACCTTCTCAAAAACATCTAAGTTTCTGTAGCTGGACTTTAGGGAGCGCTGTACTTCCTCCTCCCCCCATACTGCAATCAGATCCCTCGTCTTGTCGTTCCGCCATCACACACCCCTACCAAGAGCTTTGTCTGAGTTGGCGGCTGAGCTCTTCGGCCCATCCATTTGATCTCCCTGGGCGCGGACGTAACGCAGGCAATGAGCTGCCGATTAAGCGTTATCTCACAGTCTCACGGCACCGTTGTGCAGAGATCTCGTTTTCGTGAGATCTCGCTGCAGCGAGACAATTCAATGCCTGACCAAGCATGAGGAGAGGTGGGAGGCAAGTGAGACGGAAATGGAACAGTAAAATCTGCGTGCGCAAATGGCAAATTCCTTGCTCCTCCTGATTGGCTGGGAGAAATCACATCACCACGGGGGCGTGATTCTTAAAACCTGCTCGGTAGCGTGACGTTTCGCACATAGGGGCAGAAATGTGGAGGGAAACCGTTTTATCTGAAAAAGTTGCAGAAGCATCGAGCGACAGGAAAAATGTGAGGCGACGCCTCGAATGGGCGACAGAGTAGGGGTCGAACCGCATTCCAGAGCTAGTATGTGCGAACAACAAGCAGAAACCGTGACGACCACAAATATTTAATCCAGAACAAACCGTGTGTGCAAAAAGGGGCTATGAAAGCCATGAAAGACAGGAAGGATTTTGCCCTGCTTTTTCTCTACCTTTAAGTGGCTTACAGTCACCTTCCCTTCCTCTCCCCACAACAAGCACTTTGTGAGGTCAGTGGGGCTGAGAGAGTTCTGAGAGAACTGTGACTGGCCCAAGATCACTCAGAAGGCTTCATGTGGAGGAGCGGGGAAACAAATCCAGTTCTCCAGATCAGAGTCATCTGCTTTCAACCACGACCCCCCATGCAAGTGATTACAGAACTGGATAACTGTGATAAGTTCTACAAACAGAAAAGTCAGGGTATTAGGAAGAAGAAGGAGGAGGAGGAGGAGGAGTTTGGATTTATATCCCCCCTTTCTCTCCTAAAAGGGGCTTACAATCTCCTTGCCCTTCCCCCCCACAACAAACATCCTGTGAGGTGGGGTGGGGCTGAGAGAGCTCCAATTGCTGCCAAACACCCACCTTGTCTCTCACTGGAGGCTGGTGTCAGTCCCAGGGCGATGGGCCGTGTCTCAGTGGCACAGCAGGCAAAAGATCCCAGGCTCCATCCCTGCTGGCATCTCTCACTTGGAAGACCACAGTAGGTGACACGGAATACCTCATGGTGAAGAGTCACTCCTGGTCAGGGGAGCCAATTGTGACCAAAGATCTGATGAGGTAGAATGCCTCATTTGTGTTCATGAAGTCTACCAACATCACTTGACATTCTTTTATTTTGGCTACTCAAATGTCAGCGCAGCTTTACAGTGTGTTCCATGGTCCAAAATGCTAGTCAACACTGGAGGTCATCCCGCTACAAACTGGGAAAACAAAAAATTGCCAGGGACAGAAACGCAGCAAAGCCAAAATTGCCTCCAAAATGAAACACTTCAAAATTGTGGTAGATACAAGGTTAAAAGATGCATGAATGTTGGTTTCAATGGAGCAAATTCAAATTCAGTTATAGTTCCCTTTGGTTTATGGTGCTATAAAAGATAGCTACCGGGGGTTCCCCTTCAAATAGTCGCTGCAAACTCTATACACTGGAAGATATTAAAAGCTCAACTGATAAGTCTACCTATTAAATCACTGAAAGAGAACTGTCTTTTTATTCATGGTCCTTCCAGGAAGTCCACTGAAATGCATATTCTGCACAGGTTTCCTTGTTCACAGATCAGAAGCATTTATAAAATTTAAATACCACATTTAAAAAATGCTCACAGTCAGGAGCAAAACAAGCTTTAATGGCAGCCAAACAGGAGCAACCAGTGCTGTGTAGCCGCTACGATTAGAGGACCAGGATCCAAAAGACCCCAATTTGGCCCAGATGACCCAAGCAAGTCCAAATGCCAGATCTCAGAAGCCAGCAGGGCCAGCCTTGGTTAGTACTGTACTCTTAGACCTCTTGCCTTGAAAACTCAATGGGGTTGCCATAAGCTAGCTGAAACCTGCCATGACTTTAGTCTACCCCTTGCTTCCTGTTGCCTTTTTGGAAAGGATTCAAGTCACTGGCCAGGACTTGCAAAGCATTACACAGTTCTTTCTATCTATGCCCTCATGTCCCTTCGTGACCACAAAGATTGACAGAGTGCACCCTGGCCCCTTCCGCACATGGAGAATAATGCACTTTCAATCCACTTTCAATGCACTTTGCAGCTGGATTTTACTGTGCAGAATAGCAAAATCCACTTGCAAACAATTGTGAAAGTGGATTGAAAGTGCATTATTCTGCGTGTGCGGAAGAGGCCCCTGTCACTTTTATCATCTACGCGCCAACTAAGTCTGCAAGGATGCAGAACAAGGCATTCTCTGCCCCTCGCCTGTGGAATGAACACTCTTCCCCCGGCGGATGAGCGTCTTCCTCACTTTGCAAGGTCAGTGGGCTGTAAGGCGGCCACCAGCCGTGTATCTTTTCATTAAATTTCAATCCACTTACAGTAACCCAAGATAGGGCCATGTTTTTGCATGTGTTTCTGCTATACAATGGTATGAATCTGACACTACGCTGTTCTTTGATGTGCCACCCCCACTCCAGTTGTCACAGCCCACTAATAAAGGATGTGAAGTCACTTCACCCACTACTGAAAAGTAATTGTAAAATATTTAGCAGAGTCCTTTAATAATTCATTGTCTCAGGGATGGAAGGATACTGTCTTTGTGGATGGCGCAGTAGAGAGCAAAGCAAAATAACATTTCCGGGTGGTAAAAGGAATTCCTGTTGCTTTTCTACCTTCCCCCCATTTCCACCATGCAGTAAAAAACACCGTTCCACCCATTCACTTTTCCTGTCAGTCCGTTATTTGACTGAATGTTGTCACTTTTCTCCGGTTCTCTCTCTAGAATGATTTGTGACACCAAAGCAGGCTCACAGTTGGTTTCTTCTCGAAGAGAAGTCACAGGAGCAAAAATGTTACTCAGCTTAAAAGAGGTCTCCAATATGGCTGTTCAAACTATGAAATATCAAATAAAAACATAAGTAACCATGAAGTTTTACCTCAGAATAGAAGCCCTTTGCTTACTAAGACACCAGATACTGTCAAATGCTAAACACCACAGCCTGCCTGCTCTCAAATAGCAAGAACCATTGCAATATGGCAAAGACATAAATATTTTGTGGATTCCTGGCAAATGAAACGATTCAACAACCATGTACAGAGAATATTGAGGGGGCAAATACGTCTCAGTTCTGAGTCTTGCTGATACTCGGAGGAGTAAATAGCAGCCATCACAATATCAGATTGTGAATACAGCCATTCCGGTCCCCTTCTCCGGTGACTCCTACCCAATTCAGACACAAGGTTTGGCACACGGCCTCCACAACGGTGTGACTGGTTGCGATGCTTGGTCCAATAAGACTCTGAGGGCTCCATTTCGTAGCCATGCCAGAACGTGGCCCCGCGATGCCAGCTCGGACCTGAGCCAGGACTGCACAGCCTTTAGTGCTGGACTAGGGTCAGGGTAAATCTGATTCAGTCAGGAAGCTCAGTGCGTGACCTTGCGTCACCCCCTCTTTCCCAGCCTCACCTGCCTGACAGGGCTGTTGTTGACCTAAGGATAAAATAGAGAAGGCAGCGTCACATATTCCACTCCTTGGAGAAGGGGCTGGATAAAAACGCACTAGGCAGAAAGGACAGATCACATCTACGTTCTCCCTTCCCAAGGAGATCAGGAGTATGCCTGAGGGAGCGCCACGTCGTCCTCCACAACGAAGACAACAGTGGGGCTTCCTGACTGAGCAAGGACTAGGCATAGGTTACCTGCCCTTGAACTAGGTCCTCAAATCCAAGAAGCCTGCTCTGCATAGTGTTTATTCCATTTTATTTATAACCCACCTTTCTCCTCAATGGGGACCCCAAATGGCTTGCATCATTCTCCTGTCCTCTACTTTATCCTCACAACAACCCTGCCATATACGTTGGCCCAACGTCACCCAACCAGCTTCCATGTCATAGCATGACCCCCGGCCTGCCGGGTCCTGGTCTGGCATTCTCAGCACCGCGCCCGCTTGGCACGCCCGTTGCTTTGCAAGTTATGAGCACATCAGACTTCTGCACTTTGTGCCGGTTGCTATTTGTCGGCTCCTGCCAAATACCACACAAAGGTGGGGAAGAAGCAGGTGGTCTGGCCATGCTTAGGTCAGCTCTCAGCTGTGCTGCCGGCCGGCCAGCCTTTCATAGCACAGCATGCAGGGAAGAGATAAGGCCAGATGCTGGGTCCTTCTGTCTCACTGTCCCAATGATATGGCAAGACAGGAAAGCCCCGGGAAGCAGAACATGCAACACCCATGTCCTAAAATCCCCCAAATCCACACACACACACACACACACACACAAGAGGAGAAGCGCACAGAGCTGAAAGTGTCTAACATTTTATTTTTCTGCTCATACAACCAAACAGGCCAGCTGTATTCCAAAAGAAAATATTACTTTAGAACATAAGAACATAAGAACAAGCCAGCTGGATCAGACCAGAGTCCATCTAGTCCAGCTCTCTGCTACTCGCAGTGGCCCACCAGGTGCCTTTGGGAGTTCACATGTAGGATGTGAAAGCAATGGCCTGCTGCGGCTGTTGCTCCCGAGCACCTGGACTGTTAAGGCATTTGCAATCTCAGATCAAAGAGGATCAAGATTGGTAGCCATAAATCGACTTCATAAATCTGTCCAAGCCCTTTTTAAAGCCATCCAGGTTAGTGGCCATCACCACCTCCTGTGGCAGCATATTCCAAACACCAATCACACGTTGCGTGAAGAAGTGTTTCCTTTTATTAGTTCTAATTCTTCCCCCCAGCATTTTCAATGAATGCCCCCTGGTTCTAGTATTGTGAGAAAGAGAGAAAAACTTCTCTCTGTCAACATTTTCTACCCCATGCATAATTTTATAGACTTCAATCATATCCCCCCTCAGCCGCCTCCTCTCCAAACTAAAGAGTCCCAAACGCTGCAGCCTTTCCTCATAAGGAAGGAGCTCCAGTCCCTCAATCATCCTCGTTGCCCTTCTCTGCACTTTTTCTATCTCTTCGATATCCTTTTTGAGATGCGGCGACCAGAACTGAACACAGTACTCCAAGTGCGGTCGCACCACGGCTTTATATAAGGGCATGACAATCTTTGCAGTTTTATTATCAATTCCTTTCCTAATTATCCCCAGCATAGAGTTTGCCTTTTTCACAGCTGCCATACATTGAGTTGACATTCCCATGGAACTATCAACTAAGACGCCCAAATCCCTTTCCTGGTCTGTGACTGATAGCACTGACCCCTGTAGCGTGTATGTGAAGTTTGGATTTTTTGCCCCTATGTGCATCACTTTGCATTTTGCTACATTGAACTGCATTTGCCATTTCTTAGACCACTCACCTAATTTATCAAGGTCCGCTTGGAGCTCCTCGCAATCCTTTGTGG
Source organism: Sphaerodactylus townsendi (assembly GCF_021028975.2). Classification (NCBI taxonomy): domain Eukaryota; kingdom Metazoa; phylum Chordata; class Lepidosauria; order Squamata; family Sphaerodactylidae; genus Sphaerodactylus; species Sphaerodactylus townsendi. The sequence continues at coordinate 7,104,504 of NC_059432.1, read as the reverse complement.
TTCTCACCACCCTACATAATTTGGTATCATCTGCAAACTTGGCCACCACGCTACCCACCCCTACTTCCAGGTCATTTACTTTCCACCTTAGAAGAAGAAGAAGAAGAAGAAGAAGAAGAAGAAGAAGAAGAAGAAGAAGAAGAAGAAGAAGAAGAAGAAGAAGAAGAAGAAGAAGAAGAAGGAGGAGGAGGAGGAGGAGGAGGAGGAGGAGGAGGAGGAGGAGGAGGAGGAGGAGTAGTTTGGATTTATATCCCCCTTTCTCTCCAACAGGAGACTCCTTGCCCTTTTCCCCTCACAACAAACACCCTGTGAGGTGGGTGGGGCTGAGAGAGCTCCAAGAAGCTGTGACTAGCCCAAGGTCACCCAGCTGGCGTGTGTGGGAGTGCACAGGCTAATCTGAATTCCCCAGATAAGCCTCCGCAGCTCAGGCGGCAGAGTGGGGAATCAAACCCGATTCCTCCGGATTAGAATGCACCTGCCCTTAACCACTACGCCACTGCTGCTCCCTTAGCTATCTAAGGGGCCACAGCAGCCTGCTCCAATATCCCCCCGTTGCTCTTCATCCCTCTTCCTCATGAACATGGCTTAGTCAACGGCAGATCAAGTCAGGGTTTTTTACTACATCTTTTACTGTATCTTGTCCAATCCCCCTCTCATTTTCTGCCCCTGTTCCACGCGGCTTCTGCCTACGAAGGCCCCGTGATGGGTGGTCAAGGAAGAAGCGAAGAGAAGGGAGGTACAGGCTGTGGCTGAGTGGTACAGCTTGGCATGCAGGAGTATGTGCCAGTGAGGCAGAAGACCCGTGACGGAGACCCCGAAGAGCCACAGCTGGTCTGAGTAGACTCTGATGGATGAAGCGTTGGATGCAGTGTGAGGCATTTTGCTGTTCAGGAGAGTTCAGACTCCAGAAAGGTGGGCGACAAGGGAGTGGCACAAAGGGGACAGGAGTTGCCTCCATCCACACACGGGATCCCTGGGGCCCAATGCATGCATGGTGGAAGGGGGCCAGGAGGCTGCCAGGCTGCGTTTGCCTCCTACTTGGCATCCGGCAGAGCAGAAGGGCCTTTCCAATAGCTGGCTCTGAAAAGGATGCCAGCAACCAACACCAAATTACCCCATGAGCTTCATGCGCGAACAGGGGTTGAGGGCTCACACCAGCCACCTGAGGGACACATTTTTGTGCACCATACGAGGGGTCCAAGCACCTCAATTCCTAAGGGGACATCGCTTCAATGGACTTGTGGGTGGGTTACAAAATGCTGGCAAGGAAAGCCAGAAAAGGAGGGCTTGAGAGGTCACAGCAGAGATGAGTTGTGAGCACACACCCTGCCAAAGAACTCGGCTGCAGAATGTGGGACCTTGGAATTATATCCAAATAAGGGAGCTTCTAGTCCTCACGTCACGTATAAAAGTATGCATCTGATGCGCACTTACAGCATTAGAAGCAGAACTGCCTACAGCACCGGAAGGGTATTTATGACACTCGTGGTGCCATAAGTCAGAAATGACTCAGCAGCACAGAACACTGCTTTATTCTGATTTTTCTCCAAGTGGCTCGGGATTCAACATACATTTCTCTCTCTTTCCCCAGCCCAATTTCATTAGCAAGATCAGGCTGGCCTGTGCCTGGCTCCAAATCATCCCACAAGCTTTATGCCCAAGCAGGGACTTTAACTGTGGCACTGCCCAGCCTCTCTGCACACTCCACAAATGTGCGGGTTCAACGTGACTGGGGTCCTTGGTCTACTTTTTTTTAATTTAACCTCAGAGTTGGGAAGTTCTACGGCCCCAGGAGGGAGACCGTTTCAGAGGCAAAGTCTTCTTCGGATTCAGGCCAAACCTCCTTTGCTGTAGTTTGGATCCTTTTGCCCAAGGCCTGTCACCCAACAGGGCCAAAAATATGTCCGCCCCACCCTCCGCATGGCTTCCTTTTAGGAGTCAGACAGTGGCAACCAGACCACCTCGCAACAGTCTCCTCTTCCATCCAGAGATTCCCAGCTCATTCAGCTTCTCCTGAGGTTGGTCCCCTGGAGACGCAGCCGTGCAAGGAAAGGTTGGGAGACCTGGGAATGTTCAGTCTGGAGAGGAGGAGGTTGAGGCCGGAGGACCTGACGGCTCTCCTGAAGTATCTGAGGGCAGAGAGCGGCTCCTGTTTGGCAGCAGAGTGGGGATCAATCACCGGGCAGGAATTAGGATTTTTTTGTAATGGCGAGAAAAGTTCAGCACTTGAATCGGCTGCCTGGGGAGGTGGGGAGCTCCCCCACTCTGGCAGTCTTCAAGCAGTGGTTAGACAACCACGTGTCTGGGATGCTCTAGGCCAGGAGTGGCCAACCTATGGCACTCCAGACGTTCATGGACTACAATTCCTATCAGCCCCTGCCAGCATGACCAACTGTCCATAAACATCTGGAGCGCCATAGGTTGGCCACTCCTGCTCTAGGCTGATCCTGCCCTGAGCAGGGAGTTGGACTAGATGGCCTGCAAGGTCCCTTATGATCTTATGATACAGCCTTGGCTACAAACCCCTCACTCGTTCTGCTGCCTGACCCTGGACTCCTTCAGGCTTTCTGACATCCTTCCTAAACTGTGTTGCCCAAAATGGAACACAGGACCCCACATGAGGTCTAACCAAAGCGGTGTACAGCAGCATCAATTACTTGCATAATCTCAACACTGCACTTCTGCTAATGTAGTCTAAGATTGCATTAGCCCTTTTTACTACCACCTCACACCACTGGCTCATATTAAGCTTATGGTTCACTAGGGCTGTTCCTGCATGCCGAAATTGCTCCTCTGTTGGCACGGGGAATGCCCCGATGCAATCAGGAGTTTCGCACAGCCCTCGGTGCTGCAGCGTGGCTGCCATGTTTCTGCCCCGGAGCTGCCATGCGGCAATGGCTTTGCTTCACGAATTTCCTGAACCGCAAAGGTTGAGGCCCTTTTGAAATAACCCTTTGTCCCTCCAGAGGCTTCCACCGCCGTGCAAAACTCCGCCATAGCATAAACAGGGCCAGTTTTCCCATTCTGTCGCTGTGGCCCGCCCCACCAATGGATGAGCGCTGAGAAGCACCCACCCACCCACCCCCGTAAAAAAAGCGGAGGGAGAAACCTTGCTTTTTAGAAAGGAGGGAGAAATCTTGAGCAGAAAAGCAGTGTATGCAGGCGCCGCCAACGGGAGGGTGGTGATTTGTTCTCACAAGCAAGGGTTTTAGATTTACATTTTAGATAGAGGAGGGGTGGAGGATGGCGATCCCGTAGCACACGCATGGATTTTAGATGGGGGGCAGTGCGGTGCAGGGCGCTGATTCCCAGCACCTGATTTGCCATCTGCAACTAAAATAGTGAAAGTGAGTGGGGGGAATGGGGCAAGATTCAGCCAATCCAAACGCAGGAAACGGAGGCTGCCTGCACATGCACGAAAGGGACTACAGAAGAGCTCGCAGTGCTTAAGCAGTGCTTATGGGAAAGCCCTGGGCTTGTGGCGAACCATTCGGGGTTTCCTCGCCAGCCCTGACTCGAGCGAAGGAAAGAGACGGGCAGCAGCAGTGGGGAACTACAAGCAGGGTGAGAAGCCCCGCAGCAGCTACGCTCCCCGGCTAAGCCACGGAGCATTTAGAAAGTGCAAAAACAGCCTCAAACCCTCAAATCCTTTCCACAGGTGGTTCTTCCACCGGGCTTCACACATCAGATATTTATATAGTTGATGTTTACCATACAAGTACAACAATTTACATGAGTCCCTATTACATTTAATTTTATTTGTCTGGGTCAATCCTCTATTCTAGTGGTTCCCAACCTTTTTTCCGCTCATGTGTTCCTTGGCAACCCATTTCCCTAAAATTGTACGCCCACATTAGGAAAGCCATTAAGTAATTTTTTTCACATACTTCCAAACACTTCACAGTGTACCCCAAGTTGGGAACCACGGCTCTATTCTATCCAAGTCCAGCTATATCCTATTTCTGTCCTCTGAGGTGTTCACTGCCTTACCTAGTTTAGTATCATCCTCAAACCTGATGAGCATCTTCTAAACTCCTTCATTCGAGTCACTTATAAAGATGTTAAACAGCACTGGGCCCAAAACCGAACCCTGGGGCACCCTTGGTTGATGGGGACCATGAACTAGCTGGCACCCTTTGTGTACAACTGACCTACCAGCCCTTCATCCACCTAATGGCAATGGAGTCCAACCCATAACTTACCAACTTACCAAAAAGGACCTAATGAGGAACCACATCAAAAGCTCCAGCAGGACCAGCCTTTCCTTTGAAGCTCGTGCTAAAACCCGGTGTGTTCTGGTACCTCCTGTGAGACAGCTAATTCAGCAGCAGATCCACAGAGAGGCGGTGGAGCCCAGCAGCAGATTTTCACCATGACTAAAGGCACATTTGTGCTGCTGTTCAAAGAAAATCTGCTGAATTGTGACTATGATCATACCAGTCAACACTTTGTCTACATAAATAGGAGGCACTATTGTTGTACACATTTGTGCAAATGCAGCACACATTCTGTTTGCCACATGTAGGCAGGGAGACACAAGACCGCAGCCGTTCTCTAAAAAGAACACATTTCATTCTCCCAACCTCTGGACTGACAGGCCAGCCCTGCAAAAGCCCTAGAAGGCCAGCATCCTGGTGAGTGGTGTTTTTCCCACCCAGGCCACTACAAGAATCGATATGTCTTGCAGATATTATGCATAAATAATAACTTCCCCCTTTCCTAGAAGCTGATAAGGTTATGTAAGGTCTTTCAGGTCACAGAAGGCTCTGGCGTGGTTATACAAGGTTCTTGATAGCAGAACCAATTATGAATGGCGTTCGTGATTAAATTGCATTTTGTAATAATAATATACACACAGAGCTACTTTGCTTCCTGCTTTGTTCAGCTGACCACCCTGCGGGTTCAGTGCCGCAGGTATTGCCACGTCTGGCTGCACTCAGGGAGAGGAAAATGACCTGCGGCTCAGTGGACTCTGCTGACATGTCGTCAGGTGCCAGGGCTGGTCATTTACAAGACAGGTGCTGGTCCCAAAGAGGCAGACGTGTCTCTTGCAGAACTGTGATTTGGCAGATGCTGCCTCACTCCCACCAACGCCCAAGAGAGATGGCTGTGAGGAGACATGGCAAAGGGGGCCGGCCGGATCTCCCCCAGGCAGATGAAACACAGTCCCAAGGCCTAGCCTGGGGGAGGGGGGGGGAGAGGTTTCATCCATTTCTTCTCAACTGTTGCTGTATTTCTTCAATGGGATTTTTCAGAACATCCCCAATCCTGATGCTGTTTTGTCCCTTCTTCAGACCCAGCCACTCTGATGTGAAGGAGCAGGTGAGGTCACCTGGCCAGTTAAACCTGACCCAGCCAGCTTTGCAAGAGGTCAGCTGAGCAGAACCTTAAGAGAGAAGGAACACAAGGCTCCCGCCTGTTGCCCATGTATGGCTGGCAGCACGAAACGTCCCAATGTTTGGGCCTCTGTGAAACTGATGCGCAAAAAATGTAAACATCAAAGCACTCCACTTCGTCTCTCTGACCTTATTTGCAACATAGGCTTCTTGAATGCCTTCTATGTCTGCAACACAAACCAGCAGGGAAGAACTCACCATTGGCAAAACCTACGAGCATCCATAAACCAAGGCTGCATTCTGCAGCGATTTGATGCACCCCAGCTGCAAGCAAGTGGAAATCTCCCCTTCTCCAGCATGAGGCTCATAAACAGAGTGACAGCAGATAAATCTGTACTTCTCCAGAGTTACTGTCGTGGCTGGTGGCTCAGATAATAGTAGGCTCTGATCTTACCACTCTGACGGATTTTAAATGGTAATGTACACACCACATGCAAAGGACAGCGCAAACATCCGAAGGTGTCTTCACCCAGCCCCAAAGAAAACACAAATGGCACAACCAGTGTCTTATCTGTGTGTGCTGACTTAGAAATAAGCTTCCACGGAGCTTGCTAGCTACCACACAGCCCAGAAAACCCACAACAGCCAGTTGAATCCGGCCGTGAAAGCCTTCAACAATACATTGCTAGCTACAGTCTGCTGGGGGGCAGCTGAGTGTGTGAACTGCGACCCCTGACCCACACGCCCAGTCCCAAGGGCAGCCCTATGCACCAAGGCCTCATCCCTCATCGGCCTGCCGCTCGCTCGTCTTGCTGCCTGGTTGGGCACCGGCCTCCACTTGCTGGGAAGGGGATCCGCAGACGGAGCTTCAGCGATTAAATGTCCAAGAGCTCAGGACTGGTCAGCCCCGTGGCCAGCATCTGGCCTACCTTAAAAAGCAGGGGATGTACTTCATGCCCCTCCTCTTGAGATTCAAATGGCTGTTATAGGTTTGTTTTATTTTAAATAATTGGAGGTAAAACGGGATGTAGAGGGAAGGCAGCTCAGCACAGCCTGATCTCCTCAGATCCCAGAAGCTAAGCAAGGGTCTGTACTGGAAGGGAGACCACCAAGGAGAGGCAGGCACCGGCAAACCACCTCTGCCTAAACACTTGCCTCGAAAAACCCCTTGCTGGGCTTGCCAAAAGTTGGCCATGAGCAACCTGACAGCACTTTACGCACGCACGCACGCACGCACGCACGCAACATGGGTTGCATGTCCACCAGTTTCAGTTCTGCGGCAGAGATGAAAGTACCGTTTTGATATTCGTATGAGCAGATATTGTTACGTGTCAGAAACATTAAGACATGATACTTAGAGACCCAGCAGGAAATGATGAGGGAAATTGGAATAACATTTGCATGCCCTGCATTAAAAGCATTGGCCAACGGTGACCACAGGGAGCACGTGGGGCCCGTTTGCTTTGACGTGTCCTGCTCGATACCTGATGTCTTCCTTTAGGTCTACCAGCACACGTTTGCCAAATTCCAAGCAAGCGTCACAGGGATTGTAATCGAAGCCCTCGAAAAATGAAACTGCAGAACGGCAAAGGGGTGGGAGAAGAATGGCAACAACTCCATGGGGGAAACCTGGCTGAAACTCTTGGTAAAATCAGAAGAACCCTGCTAGGGAGGTCCCACTAGGCCAGGGGTCTCCAACCTGCGGCTCTCCAGATGTTCATGAACTACAATTCCCATCAGCCCCTGCCAGCATGTCCAATTGGGGATTGATGGGAATTGTAGTTCATGAACGTCTGGGGAGCCGCAGGTTGCAGGCCCCTGCTCTAGGCCAGACTGACAGGGACCTCACATGGGTGGTGAACCAGTTCCTCTGAGCACCCAGGCCTTCCTCAGTGTTGCCTCCTAGCACTGCTATGCAGAGGTTGACTGCTCCTGCACATGGAAGCCCCGTCAGTGCCCACAGCTGGCAGCCCCTGACAAGCTTCTTCTCCCCCCCCCCCCAATCCTTTCACAGTCTATGCCTTGGGGGGGGGGGGGCGCCGCTGAATTCCACGTTTTGAACCCCCACCGAGTAAGAGGCCGCTCCTGTCCCCTCGTCTCGCTTGACAAAAGCCCAGCCCGGAGAGGCCGCGGATTGGGACCCCTCCCTGGGGAAGGCGCTGGGCAGCAGCAGCAGCAGCATGGACGCCCTGCCGCCCCCCCCCCCCGCCGCCGCCCCTCCGGGAAGAGGCTGCCCGCACGAGCCACGGGGACCCCCCGCCCGCCCGCCCGCCCGTCTGCGGGAGATGTTCGGAGCCAGACCCCGGGCATGAAGATGGCTGCTCCTCTCTGCTGCCGCGATGCCGCTAGCTGGGGGGTCTGGCCAGCGAGAGGGCGAAGGGCAGACCCCCCCCCCACCTCCCCGCCCCCGCCCCCGCCCCCGCCCGCCGCTGGCCTCCCGCGCAGTCCGGAGGGCGCCTCCCCCGAAGACCGCTGCAGCCCAGAAGGGAGAGCGCCCGCACCGGGGGTGGGAGGGGGGGGTGCGATGGTGGGGGTGGGCCTGCCACAAACCCTCCCCCCCCCCGCAACCCCGCAGGGGGCCCCCGGCAAGTGTGTCGTCCTCGCCCCCCCCCCCCCCGACCACGGCGAGGCGGCGCCGGACCCACGCGCCCCCCTCCGTTTCCCGGGCAGCCCCCCCCCGCCTCCGCCTCCCGCGCGGGCCGCGCCGCTCCCTACCTGGCTGGCGGGGCTCCCCCGCCCCTCCCGGGCACCGTTGGCACGGGCGGCCAGGAGCACCGCGCGCCGGAGAGGCCTCGGCGACCCACCGGGAGCACCGGCAGCAGCGGCAGCAGCGGCAGCAGGAGGAGGAGGAGGAGGAGCGCCGTCCGTCCGGCCCGCCCCCCCGCCCGGAAAGCCGCGCCTGGAGCAGCCCCTCCGCGCGGGATGCAGCCCCGAGCGAGCCCCGCAGGCCGCCCCTTCCTGCCCCCCCCCCCCCGCGGGAGGCTCCTCCGGCCCCCTCGCTCTCCGCGGCCCTACCTGGCCACAGCCCAGCAGAGCCCCCCCCCCCCCCGCGGGGCCCATTTAAAAGTTTTATGTGCCATCTTTCCACCCGAACGGGTGCCAGGCAGCAAGGCTTCAAAATAGTGGCAACACTGAAAGATGTGTGTGCATGCATACACACAAACTCATGCACCCCCCCCACACACACACAGATACGTATACACACACGCACCCATAGACACGTGTATCATGACAGTGTGATGATAAACCTATGAACCTGGCACATGTGCCTGAGATCTATGTGACATGATGTGCATCTATCAGTGAGTATAAAGTTGCTTCCTTCTGGTTCTGGTGGGTTTTCCCGGGGGCTGCGTGGCCGTGGTCTGGTGGATCTTGTTCCTAACGTTTCACCTGCATCTGTGGCTGGCATCTTCAGAGGTGTATCACAGAGGGGAGTCTGTTACACACAGTGTCCTTCTCTTGCTTCCTTCTGTTCCTTCTCTTGCTTCCTTCTCTTCATTTTTATTTGGCCTGGGGAATTTCAGCAATAACGTTGCATGTTCGGTGGCAACAGATTAAAAGCGGAACATGTAAGGTCGCCTCATCCTGCATCAGATTATTGGCCCATCAAAGGCCATGATGTTTGCTCTGGCTGGTAGCGGCCATGTTACAACCCCCATTACTTTGGACCCTTTTAATTGGGCATGGTGGGGGAATAGAACCTGGGACCTTCTGAACAACAAGCAAATCCTCTGCCACTGACCCACAGCCCCTGGTCTGGGTTAGTCGTTCTCCCACTTGGTCCCGGGAATAGGGGCAGGCCAAAATTGGCACCCTCCATCTTCTCACAGCTGCAGCCGTTCAGTTTCACCCCACCCCCCGCGCCTAGTCTGACACCTGAAGGGAACACGCTTGCCCTCCCATGCTGTGCGGGTATTGAGATTGTGGACAGGGAGGATGGAGATGAAGCATCATTTACAGTGGTCATCTGTCAGGATGCATTTGGGGTGCTGGGGCTGATCATAAAAATCTTGCCTCTCTGTGTACTCCCGGGTGGCTCTCGGCCAAACAAATCCGTTGGGCTGATTTTTTCAATCGCTTCTGTTTTACTGTGCATTTTTCCCCGGGCAAATCAAATAAACTGACTGATGCTCTTTCCTGCCTGCCGGAGGGGGGCGGACTCTGCTGTTATTGTGCCGGTTTCCAGGACAATACTTTCCCCCGCCCATTTGGGACGGACTGTGACTCGCTCCCAGACAAAGCTCCAATTGGCAGATGCTCCGAAGCCGCCCTCCTCCCTGTTAGCTACGTTTGTGGCAGCTAGTCTGGCCACTGTTCCAGATGGGGAAGGGGGTGGTTCTTTACTGTTGCGGGACAGACTTTGGTGTAAAGGCAACTTGCTCTACATCCCGCCTGCCATCAGGTTGGAAATCATCCGTTTGAGTCATGATTCTAAGTCAGCAGGGCATTTTGGCTTTGTGAAAACGCTACATCTGATTCGCAGGCAGTTTTGGTGGCGTTCCATGCGCCGGGATATTGAACTTTATGTGAAAGGATGCCCTGTTTGTGCTATGGCCAAGAGAGTTCCAGGAAAGCCATCGGGGTTGTTGCAACCACTGGAATCGCCTGATGGCCCCTGGAAAGTAATTGCAATGGATTTCATTACCGATCTGCCTCCTAGCAATGACAAGACGGTTATTTGGATGGTGGTGGACTTGTTTTCTAAACAGGCACATTTCATTCCTTGTGCTTCCATCCCAGCTGCTCAGAAGTTAGCTCAGATGTTCATCCAGCATATCTATCGATTGCATTCAGCCTCTGATAAGATCGTATCCAACAGGGGAAGCCAATTTATTTCTTAGTTTTGGAAAGCCTTTCTGCGATTATTAAATATTGATTAAGGACTCTCTTCTCCATACCATCCTCAATCAGATGGAGAGTCGGAGAGATCGAATCAGACTTTGGAGCAGTATTTACAGTGTTATGTGAACTATCAACAGAACAATTGGGTGGCGTTATTGCCATTTGCTGAATATGCCTATATTTATGCGGCTCACAGTAGTACTGGCAAGACTCCTTTTGAAATCGTTTCTGATCGCTCCATGAAACCCCTTCCTTTCCTGCCTCATGGTGTGGCGATTCCGCCTGAACTCAATGAATGGATCCGGGCTTTGGCAGCCAGTTGGCCATCCATTCAAAAGGCGTTACAGAAAGCTCAGATTGCTTACAAGCGGCAGGCTGATAAGCATAGATGTGAGCTCCCCCTAGCAGTTGGTGACATGGTATATCTCTCTACAAAAACACTGTCCTAATCATGACCCCAAGTTTGGTGCAGTTTGGATCATGGGGGCCAAAGTTATGGACTCCCAAAGGGAGTGACCCCTCCCCCATTGTTCCCAATGGGAGCTAATAGAAAATAGTGACTACCGCTTTGGGAGTCCATAACTTTGGCCCCCCCTGAACCAAACTGCACCAAACTTAGGGGGTGTCATCAGGACAGTCTCCAGATGATACCCTGAAATCCTCATGCCGATATGTCTAAAAATACACCCCCTGCAGGCACCCCCAGAAATTCCTCATTGACAGCAATACAGAAGTCGCTGGCAAAACAAAGAATCTCACAAACACAACACACAGACCTTCCCCTTCCCAAAACACCTTCAAGCATCTCTGAGGATGCCAGCCAGCCAGCCACACAGGCAGCCCAAACGAGGGGAGCAGCACCCACCCAACGAGGGGAGCAGCACCACACACAGGCCAGAACAAGATGCTTGCTGGAACTGCTTGCAAGTGGGCACACAGCCCTCTTGCTCCTGGTGGCTTCTTAGGCCACCTTCAAACACCTCTGAGGATGCCAGCCACCCACACATGCAGGCCAAGCGAGGGGAGGAACAGCTACCAGACCCCGGCCACGCAGCACAGTCCCCCAGGGATAGGGCGGTATAGAAATTGAAATAATAAATAAATAAATAAAATAAACTCCCAAAACACTATTGATGTGATCTTCCCTCGTGGCAGAGTGATTCCTCAGAAGGAGGCAGTCGCACAAAGAATTCATTGAAGTGTCAGTTAACCTTTATTGCAACTGCAGAACTCTTTTATACATTATAAGAAGACATCATATACATAAATACAAATAAACATAATATACTCAGCCCAGAAAACCCCCCACAACCAGTTGTTCACTGAAGTATCTCCGAACTCCAAAAGCACGTCCGCCAGCCTGTTGGAGGAGCCTGGGAAAAAATGAACTGTGAAATGGAAACGGGAAAAGAAATCCACCCACCGCAGTTACTTAGCAGCCAGGCGGCCAGGAGTACAGAGCGCAGCCAAGTTCTTATGGTCAATCCAGACTTTGAAAGGTTGGGCTGCCCCTTCAAGCCAGTGCCATCAGATAGAGAGAGCCAATTTAATCGCACTGGTTTCCTTGTCACCCACAGTCCAATTTAATCCCCCCCCCGAAAACTTTTTCGATAGATCGATGCATTGGTAGAGGCGGCCAGATGAGTCACGCTGAAGGAGAGCGGCCCCTAAGGCTTTGTCCGACATGCACAATAAATGGGCGTGCTGGGTCAGCATGATTCAAAATGGGCTCAGAGGCGAATGCTTGTTTGAGTGCCTCAAAGGCAGCATTACATTGAACCGTCCCGGGTAGTCGAGCACCAGGATGAGCTGCATCTGGACCCTTACCCTTTGTTCTGAGCAGGTCCGTAAGGGGCAAGGCCAGTGAGGCAAATTCAGGAATAAAGTCACGATAGAAATTGGCAAAGCCCCAAAAGGATTGCAATTGTTTGTGAGTGGATGGGGGAGGCCAATTCAGCACCGTGGCAATGTTATTGGAGTCCATCTCCAAACAAGCAGTGGAGACCCGATAACCCAAAAAATCAAGCCGCTCCTGGTGAAAGGCACACTTGGACAATTTTACATATAAGGAATTATCCAGGAGGCGTGTAAAACCTGCCGAACAAGGCGGATATGATCCTGTTCATTCTCTGAGTAAATCAAAATGTCATCCAAATAAACCTTTGAACAAGAGATCCTGAAGCACCTCATTTAGCAAGCTCATAAAAACACCAGGAGCCCCAGATAATCCAAAGGGCATCACTATGATATTCATATTGACCATAATGAGTATTAAAAGCTGTCAAATATTCAAAACCAGGGGCAATCAGGACCCTAGTAAGCCTCCCAAAGGTCCAATTTTGTAAAAATCTGCCCCTCTCCCAAAGAAGCCAATAAGTCCTTGATAAGTGGGAGGGGTACTTATTCGAAGTGGAAACAGCATTCAACCCTCTATAATCCGTACAAAGTTGAAGAGAACTGTATTTTTTCTTGACAAAAAGGACTGGAGCTGCAAAACTGCTTTTGGTAGCTTTGCGTATAAAATGCCAAGCTAGATTCTTATCGAGGAAGGCCCGTAGTTCAGCATCCTCAGCCCGACTCATGGGGTACAATCTGCCTTTTGGCAATTTCGCCCCACAAACGGGAGATCTGGGTCAGGGTGTATCAGGATAGGTTCGGTAGTAAAAGCTGATTTTAAAAGCTGAAAGGCTGTCTGACATTCTTTAGACCAGGAAAGGGGGGTCCCGGGCTTGGCAGCCTGTGGATCTTTACCCTTAGTGCGTAAGAGGTCTGTGAGTGGGAGAGTCAGTTCAGCGAATTGGGGTATAAAGTCACGATAGAAATTAGCAAACCCTAGGAAAGATTGGAGTTCCTTTCGATTGGTGGGGGCAGGCCATTGGAGGACTGCATCAACCTTAGCAGGATCCATTTTTAGCCCCTCGGGAGAGATCCGGTAGCAAATAGTGGAGATGAGAGTTTGGTGGAAACAGCATTTAGAAAGTTTAGTAATGAGGGAGGTGTTGAGCAAAGCGTTTCAATACTTCCCGAACCAATGCTTCATGCTCCTCCATGGTTTGTGAATAAATTAAAAGCGTCAAATAAGGTACACCACTACTCCCTTGTATAATAAATCATGGAGAACTTTCGTTGATAAGGGCCATACAAAGCTCCAGGGGCCCCACTTAACTTGAATGGCATTATTAAGTACTCAAACTGTCCAAATTTAGGTATTAAATGCAGTCAAATGTTCATAGCCTTCATGATTCTGACCCTGTAGTAAAGCTTCTCTCAAGTCCAACTTAGTAAAAATGCGTCCCTTGCCCAATGCATCTAAAAGGTCCTTGATTAATGGCAAAGGGTATTTATTGGACAGGGAGACCGCGTGAAGTCCTCGGTAGTCGTGTGCAGAGCCGTAAAAGATCCATCCTTTTTTTTTACAAACAATACAGGAGCAGCATGTGTGTGTGTTTGGTAGCCCGCCCGTACTGAACCCTTGAGCTTGAGGTTCTTGTCTAGGAAGGCACGAAGTTCCTTCTCCTCATTGGGACTCATCTCGCGGTGGAATTCTACAGCACTTTGGGCAGTTAAGCCCCTGGCTGTATTACGATTTTGCAGTCAGTGTCTCTATGGGGTGGCAATTGATGCAGCATTCTTGCTCCTGAAATACTCTGGCTAAATCCTGGTAAGCGATTGGAATGCCGGTAGAATGGGAAGCAATTAGAGCGTGCGCTCGCTGATGAAGCCAGGGGGGGGAGTATGTCAGGAGAAGCCGGAAGTTTTCCTCCCAATTTCATGTGTTCTCACGCCTTGAGGAGGAGTCAGTGAATTCTAAGATCCTTTCTTTCCAAATGAATTTTGGTTCATGCAACAACAACCATGGCATGCCCAGAACTATGGAGTGTTTGGCCACTGGCGCCAAAATAAAACTAATTTTCTCCCCAATGGTCGGCGCAGCGGAGGAGAACCAGTTGCGTTTTGAACTAGGCCGGTCCTTCGATCCCGAGAGGGCTGCCGTCCATTTGGGTGAGAGCGGTATGGAAGCTTAGCCAGGGGGGTTCGGTCACAGACCCTGGTTCCTCCATACCTGGGGCCGCGGTAAACAGTAGGAGCACCCAGAAGTCTACAAGGGCCGAGGCTATAATCACGAAATTATGCTTAGCGGGGTTGGCCAGAAGCGGCAGATAAGTAATGGGAGCGCTGCCTTCACTCACCGCATCTGGAGTCGAACCCATATCCGTAGGGGCTGAAGAGAGGCATTAGTAGCTGCTTCCCCCTCATCCGGGTCGCTTATTCTGTAGCTCCCTTAAGACAGCAGGCCGTTAGGGGCAGCCTGTTTGGATTCTAACGTGGTGGCAGCGGAGATGGAGTGTAGCGACCGGAGCGGTTGGCTAATGTTTCTTCGGGCAGTTGGCGGCTAGATGACCCGGTCCTCCATGATAAAGACACCTTTTGTCCCAGACGGCGACGGCATTTCGGAGGTGGTCTCGTTAGAGGCTGCTGGGGCTGACTTGGGGGTCGCCAGCGGTGGGTTTTGAAGTGATGGGTATTGCGACTTGCACGAGCGTGCTCAAAGCGAGATGCCACCTGGGATCTGAAGTCGATCCAATCAACAATAGTCGCGGGGGATCCGAGATTAGGAACACCGTTTCAACATGAAGTTTGCCGTCGACAGCATCCGAGGAAGTATTCACATTTCATGCGCTCAGGCCACTCAGGAGGGAGTCGAGCGGCCGCCTGAAATTCGCGGACCCAAATTCTGCAAACGAGCGGTTGCCTTGCTGAATAGATTTGTTGATGAAGATGCGGATGGCTTCATTTTCAGCACCCGGATCGCTGGGGGAAAGCTGAGCCCTTAAGGCTTGGAGGAACGCCGGCACCCGTCGCGAGTATCCTCATCTTACGAATTCAAAAGAGTCACAAACCAGTCGGCTATAGCCCCATCCAAGACAAGGAACCGATGTCCCGTCTTTTTTCGCGTTCAGACCGGTATAAATCGTCATAGTCCTCCATGTGGGCATCGAGTTGTAGGATGAAGTTGGGCAGTTTGGAAGCCGGTCCCATCCGAAGCGGGCAGGAATTGGAGGTCTGTAATATCCCTCTCTCCGCGGCCCTTGAAACCTGCTGGAAGGCGGTGATTGCGCATGAGTTGAGGCAATGGCGCGGGGGGGGGCGGAATCGGTGGAAGTGGAAGTACCAACGCCGGTAAGCTGGTGTTCTGGTGGGAACCGGATGCGGAAGGTGGCAGAATCGCGAGTAGCGCAGGACCCAGAAACTTTAGCGTCGCCCTTCTGGCGTTGGCTGTACCAGTGACAGCGTAGACTCCAACTTAGGGCATCCTGTTCTGCTGTTTCTTCGAAGTTCCCTTTCAAAGGCTAGCTAGCTCTCTCTCCTTGCGAGTCAATGCATCCTGAATTAAGCATGCAAAGCTGCTTTCTCTCGTTCCAGTTTGGCCAGTTAGATCTCGTTGAACAGCTGCAGTTAGTTCACTTTGCGTCACGCAAGGCCTGAGCAGCTTCAGCGTTGGCAGCTGTAGGAGTCCAGTTTGGAGTGTTCCAGGACTTTATCATGGGCCGGATAGAGTTCTGCACATATTGCCCGTTGCAGCGCGTCTTTGGTACGGTCCAATTCGAGTTGGATTTCTTTAGCGGCTGCTGTTCCCGGTCTCTTTGCAGGTTTTCAAACCACTGCTGCAGCTGCTCCCGTTCCTCTTCCCATAGCTGGCGTTCACAAGACATGCTTCTTGGGCATCCAGCAGTCATTACTTCCTCATCCCAGCTCACTAACGATGGGAGGGGGTATAGATCCAGGTAGAATGCAGGCTTTCTTAGGATTCCTCTTCACCAGGCGTATGACATAGTGTATACCGATAGCTCCACTGCGACACCTCAGGTACAGCTGCTGATCCAGGATCTAAGGGCCGCAGTGGATTCTTAAGAACATCGCCAAAATACGAACCAGGAAGATGATTCCATGGACTCCTGTGTTGCCGCATGGAAGAGTGGTCAGACCCGTCTCATCCGTGACAGGCTGCATCTAGGGTTTATAATCCACCACGGAAGCGGGGCGAATATCCGATCCACAGGCGCTCGATCTGGAGCAAAGCGCCCCAAAGCGGCTCCATAATAAAGTCCACGCTGATGCGTCTCCTCGTCCCTCCGTCCCAACGGAGTAAAGGAAGACTCGTGTCGATACGAGGACGGGAAAGAGTTACCAGCGAGACCCGTTCTCCCGCCGGTTCCTCTAAATCCAGAAGGGAAAGCTTCGGAGCCCTCTTTGGGGGCTACCGGACCTTCCACAGGAATATTCAACCTCGCCATGCCGAGACACCAGAGGTCCACTGCACTAGGAAGATAGATGAACTAGGATTCCTGCTGCCACAATGTAAGGAATTCCATAGAAGCAGAAATAAAAGGCTTTTGGGTTGTAAAAGACCGTTTTATTCAGACATATTAGAAAGCTCATTACCGCGCCGTGCTTGCAGGAATAAGGAATCTCCATGCCAGAGGCATGAGTTATAACTCTGTCCATCCCATCCCCCCTCCCGGATTCCCATGGGAACGGAGGTCTCATCTCCCTCGCAGAGATAAGGTCTCCGCGGCAGAAGCTGGCCCATCGCCCGGGTTGTGGAATGTAGTCAAGGCCAGGCGGCTGACCCGCTCATCAACACCATTGAATCCTTTACAGTAATTCATGACAACCGTGTGCAGCAGATATATATTCTGCTTCTGTGGTAGATGATGCTATTATATCTTGTTTGGTGCTTGACCAACTTATGGCACCGTTTTTAAAAAATGATGTGACCACTGGTCGATTTTCTCTCTGTAAGGTCTCCACCTCAGTTTGCATCTACATATGCCTCTAATGTAGCATTATTAGTGGCTGGTAGTTTGAGTTTAAAGTGTGCAGTACCCTTCAGGTATCTAACAAGTCTCTTAATCGCATTCCAGTCTTTAACTGTGGACAATGCAGTCTTTCTGCACAATAAACCGACTGCTGTACTGATATCTGGTCTAGTGAGTGTACTAATATATAAAAGCTTACCTAATGCTTCACGATATCTGGTGTTGTCAGAAAGTAGTTCAGTTTGATCTTCTTGCTTTATGTAGTTTATTTCCATCAGTGTGGGAGATGGATGTGCATCTCTCAGGTTTAGCAAATGTATCAGTTCTTTGATTTTCTGTTCTTGATTGATGAGGAAACTTCCATTTTCTTCTCTCTTTACTTGGATTCCGAAATAGTGTGCAACTTTGCCAAGTTGTTTGAGTTCAACATGCTTGTTCAGATGATGTATTATTTCCTTGCTGTCATCTGGATTCTCATAGGCAAGAATTAAATCATCAACATAGGCTAAAATGTAAGTCCATTGTCTATCTCCGTGCTTGACATACAGGCACGGATCTGCTTCACTTCTCTAGAAGTTTGCTTGAAGTAACATGACATTTAGCTTCATGTTCCACGCTCTGGCAGCTTGCTTCAAGCCATAAATTGACTTCTGAAGTTTGCAGACAAAGTCCTCTTTACCTTTCTTCAGGAATCCTGGAGGTTGCTGCATGTAGATTTCCTCTTCTAGTTCACCATGCAGGAATGCAGTCTTTACATCTAGGTGTACAATATGCATTCTCTTGCTTGTAGCAATGCTTAAAAATGTTCTCACTGGTATGCTTGACTACTGGTGCAAATGTTTCATCATAGTCTTCTCCATATTTCTGTGAGTATCCTTTTGCTACTAGTCTTGCTTTGTAGTGTTGAATCTCACCATCACCATCATGTTTAAGTTTAAAAACCCATTTACATCCTATGACTTTCCTTCCCTGCGGCAGCTTAGAGTCCAAGTCTTGTTCTGCTGTAGAGCATTGATTTCATCAATTGTGGCCTGTTCCCACTTCTGGCCTTCTTGTGGTAGTAGGTGGGATATTTCTTCCCATGATGAAGGTTCTTGGTCTGCCGTTCTTGTGAGGTAGGACAGTCTCGGGGCAGGAACATATTTGTTTGTGCACGCTGATCATCTCACTTCTTGTGGTTTCTTCCTCTGTGTCAGGTGCATCTGGTGTAGCAGTGGAGGACTCTGGGTCACACAGGTCTAGATCTGGATCTGCGGTTTCCTCCTTATCGCCATCTTTGGTAATAGGGTATGTGAGCTCAATCTAGTCACTTAAGAACATAAGAACATAAGAACTAGCCTGCTGGATCAGACCAGAGTCCATCTAGTCCAGCACTCTGCTACTCGCAGTGGCCCACCAGGTGCCTTTGGGAGCTCACATGCAGGATGTGAAAGCAATGGCCTTCTGCTGCTGCTGCTGCTCCCAAGCACCTGGTCTGCTAAGGCATTGCAATCTGAGAACAAGGAGGATCAAGATTGGAAGCCATAGATCAACTTCTCCTCCATAAATCTTTCCAAGCCCTTTTTAAAGCTATCTAGGTTAGTGGCCATTACCACCTCCTGTGGCAGCATATTCCAAACACCAATCACACGTTGCGTGAAGAAGTGTTTCCTTTTATTAGTCCTAATTCTTCCCCCCGCATTTTCAATGAATGCCCCCTGGTTCTAGTATTGTGAGAAAGAGAGAAAAATGTCTCTCTGTCAACATTTTCTACCCCATGCATAATTTTATAGACTTCAATCATATCCCCCCTCAGACGTCTCCTCTCCAAACTAAAGAGTCCCAAACGCTGTAGCCTCTCCTCATAAGGAAGGTGCTCCAATCCTTCAATCATCCTCGTTGCCCTTCTCTGCACTTTTTCTATCTCTTCGATATCCTTTTTGAGATGTGACGACTAGAACTGAACACAGTACTCCAAGTGCAGTTGCACCATGGCTTTATATGAGGGCATGACATTCTTTGCAGTTTTATTATCAACTCCTTTCCTAATTATCCCCAGCATAGAGTTTGCCTTTTTCACAGCTGCCATGCATTGAGTTGACATTCCCATGGAACTATCAACTAAGACGCCCAAATCCCTTTCCTGGTCTGTGACTGATAGCACTGACCCCTGTAGCGTGTATGTGAAGTTTGGATTTTTTTGCCCCTATGTGCTTCACTTTGCATTTTGCTACATTGAACTGCATTTGCCATTTCTTAGCCCACTCACCTAATGTATCAAGGTCCACTTGGAGCTCTTCGCAATTCTTTGTGGTTCTCACCACCCTACCTAATTTGGTATCATCTGCAAACTTGGCCACCACGCTACCCAAACCCTACTTCCAGGTCATTTATGAATAGGTTAAAGAGCACTGGTCCCCAAACGGATCCTTGGGGGACACCACTCCCTACATCTCTCCATTGTGAGAACTTCCCATTTATACCCACCCTTTGTTTCCTATTCCTCAACCAGTTTTTAATCCATAGGAGGACTTCCCCTCTTATTCCTTCATTGCTGAGTTTTCTCAATAGTCTCTGGTGAGGAACTTTGTCAAAAGCCTTTTGGAAATCCAAATAGACAATGTCCACTGGTTCCCCCTTATCCACATGTCTGTTTATACCCTCAAAGAACTCTAGTAAATTTGTAAGACAGGACTTGCCTCTGCAAAAGCCATGCTGACTCTTTCTCAGCAGGTCTTGCTTTTCTACATGTTTTATAATTTTATCTTTAATGATAGATTCTACTAATTTACCAGGAACAGATGTCAAACTGACTGGCCTGTAATTTCCCGGGCCCCCGCCCCCCCCCCCCCCCCCCCCCCCCCCCCCCCCCCCCCCCCCTCCCCCCCCCCCCCCCCCCCCCCCCCCCCCGCTCCCCCCCGCCCCCCCAGACACCCCCCCCCCGCCCACCCCACCCCCCCCCGCCGCCCCCCTCCCCCCCCCCCCCCCCCCCCCCCCCCCCCCCCCCCCCCTCCCCCCTCCCCGCCCCCCCCCCCCCCCCCCTTCCCCCCCCCCCCCCCTCCCCCCCCCCCCCCCCCCCCCCCCCCCCCCCCCCCCCCCCCCCCCCCTCACCCCCCCCCCCCCCCTCCCCCCCCCCCCCCCACCCCCCCCCCCCCCCACCCCCCCCCCCCCCCACCCCCCCCCCCCCCCACCCCCCCCCCCCCCCACCCCCCCCCCCCCCCACCCCCCAGTGAAGACAGATGCAAAGAATTCATTCAGCTTCTCTGCAATCTCCCTATCATCTTTTAGCACACGTGCTTCAGTGCAGGCCCCCTTTGAAGACACAGCTCTCTATTTTCCTCAAAGTGGACAGATCTGCTGACGGTTATATCGTAGGTATCAGGATTCAAAATTCTGTAGCCTTTAGCTTTAGGTGAGTAGCCTACAAAAATTCCCTTTGTGGCTCGGTGCTAACTTGTTCCGTTTCTCTTTTGGAATACATGCATAGGCAGTGCACCCAAAAACTTTGCAGGTGCATCATGGATGGCTTAAAGCCATGCCAAAGTTCATACGGTGTTGTTTCAGTAGTTTTAGTGTGCACCCTATTGTGTATGTATCTTGCTGTCATGCTGCTCTCTTCTCAGAATTTCTGTGGGAGGTGTGAATCAGCAAACATGCATCTTACCATATCTAGAAGACTTCTATTTAATCTCTCTGAGACGTCATTTTGGGCTGGGTTGTACAGAACTGTTGTCTGATGCATGATTCCTTCCTTCCTCAGGAATTGTGTAGCCACTCGCCACTGTTGTCGCTTCTCAGGACTTGAGGTTTATGCTGGAACTTGTTGCTTGCTATAGCTATGTAATCTTTCAGCCTGTCCAGCATCTCAGACCTTTCTCTTAGGAAAACAACTGCATAATGAGAATAATCATCAACAAATGTTACAAAGTACTTAAATTTACCTATGGTTCCTGGGAGTGGCCCACAAATATCAGAGTGAGTCAGTTCCAAAGGTTGCTTCGTCTTCCTTTCACTGTGCTTGGGGAAAGGTGTGTTAACTACTTTAGCTTGAAGACAAGAAACACAATTATTATTAGCAGTACATGGCCCAAAATCAATACCATTAGTGAGTCCCTTCTGCTTCATACTCTGTGTGGAGAAATAGCTTTCCCCTCCCCCTCCCTTCCTATCTTCCCTTCCTTGTCCCCAACCAGGCACCACAGAGCGGGTGGGCAGAAGTTGCAGAGAGCCTGGTAACAACATCAGCGGGATCCAAAAAAGTGGGGGGAGATAAAAGCAGCCCGGATCCTGCGGGTGGGTTCTTCTTCTTGTCTTGCTGGGCTCTGGGGAGAGGGAGGCTCTGCCTGGGAGAGAAGGCAGTGGGCTTTTCCCTGCAGGCCGTGTGCTGGGCCCAGTGATGGGAGCTTCCTCCTAGACAAGACCTGCTTAAGCCGAGGACCTACCCTGCTGTGCAACGACTAGTGGGCAGGGTGTGTGACAGTGACAGGGCCAGAGTGCCTTTCTTTCATTCGTGTTCCTTGCTGTCTGTGGGTGCCGTGCCAGAAAAGTTCTCTTAAATGTTCTACTGTTATTAAAACTTAACTTCGTTTAATCTTTGCCGGGAGTGGACCGTTCTCTGTACTGCGCCTGCTCCCCCCGGTTCGGACACGCGAGTGGGAGAGGAAGCTGGGAGGTCCTGGCCCTTCCCAGTGGGCAGTCCTAAAACTGGCCAGGTGGTGGCAGCGTGCCCTGGGAATGAGACAGCCCTCTCCAGGGAAAAGGTGATAACTCTGGGAGAGGGCTGAGAGCGAAATAGGGCCTGCAAGCCATAGGCAAGCCTGCTTCGCCACACTCTGGATTGCCATTGAGGTTTTTGAAGGTCAAGACTAAGACCTTAAATTGTGCCCAGAAACAAATTGGAAGCCAGGGTTGGGGGCCAAAATTGGAGTGATGTGGTCCCTCAACTCAACATGTTGGCTGTAGAATTCTGTACCAGTTGAAGTTTCTGAACACTCATCATGGGCAGCCCCCTGTAGAATGCATTACAGCAATCTAATCTAGATGTAACCAGGGCATGAACTATTGTGGGCAGGGCAAAGGTAACTCAAACTGATGGAGTAGTAGGTCTACACCAGTGGTTCCCAGCGTGGTATAATGGTTAAGAGGAGGTGCACTCTAATCTGGGGAACCAGGTTTGATTCCCTGCTCTGCCACTTGAGCTGTGGGGGCTTATCTGGTGAACTGGATTAGCTTGTGCACTCCAGCACATGCTAGCTGGGTGCCCTTGGGCAAGTCACAGTTCTTCTGAACTCTCTCAGCCCCACCCACCTCACAGGGTGTTTGTTGGGTGGGGGAGGGAAAGGAAATGATAAGACTCTTTGAGTCTCCTTACAGGAGAAAAAGGGGGAATATAAATCCAAACCCTCCTCCTCCTTTTTGAGACTAAGGACACTTTTGAGATTCTGACAGCGAGTTCTGGATTCAACTACAAATGGCTGCAGCAAGAAGTGAAGCCAATCATAAAATTGCTGTGACACGAGGTCGGTCAAAGTCCAGGGAAGGAGGGTAATTAGAAGAAGAAGAAGAAGAAGAGGAGGAGGAGGAGGAGGAGGAGGAGGAGTTTGGATTTATATCCCCCCTTTCTCTCCTGCAGAAGACTCAAAGGGGCTTACAATCTCCTTGCCCTTCCCCCCCCTCACAACAAACACCCTGTGAGGTAGGTGGGGCTGAGAGAGCTCCGAAGAGCTGTGACTGGCCCAAGGTCACCCAGCTGGCATATGTGGGAGTGTACAGGCTAATCTGAATTCCCCAGATAAGCCTCCACAGCTCAGGCGGCAGAGCTGGGAATCATACCCGGTTCCTCCAGATTAGATACACGAGCTCTTAACCGCCTACGCCACTGCTGCTCCTGGAAAAGAGGACTGAGAGAGACGAAAGCTAACTCTGGTGTCATCTGCCTCTGAAACATTATTTTAATCTGTACAGTCAGTCAACTATTTGACTAACCAAAAATCCTGCTGGACAGGAGCCCCGAGCAGCCCCACCACAACCCTTGGTGGGTTCTAGGAAAGGTGTTGCTTGACTTGCGGTAAAGTGGTAGAGGAATATTTTTAATAAAATCCAAAGTGTCCTTGTTGATGTGTTGGGGTTTTTTTGTTGTCTCCTGCTCATCAGAGTGAGGCCTTAAAAGCAATTTGAAATGGTGGTTAAGTGCCTACTCTCCCATGTGAGTTAAATGGTTTCCCATCTACCCTTCCAGCAACTAGAAAAGATTTACAGTCCACCCACAGCGCCATCAAAATCTTTGCAGTGTACTGAAATATGACTATAGATATTCTTAGGGGAATGACTGAAGAGACAAGCATAATAATTTTTAAAAATAGAATATATCAAATTTTACCCATTCTTTTTAAAAAAATTTTCAGTGATCAAAAGATAGCAAAGAGCACGTCCTTGACCTCCCAGGCAGGTGGGCCTGCAGCAGAGGAGCGTCCCATTCCTCCACTCTGAAGGCTGGATCGTGATCTCCCTTATCAAGCTTTGGTGTCCCACAAACAGGGTCAAGGAGCAAACAATCTCCCCAAACAGCAAGTCCACTCCAGATGGCTCACGTCAAAGGAATCTGAGTGGCACTTCCGGTTTGTAATTCAGCATTGACTTTGTTCCACAGAGAGGCGCCTGCCCTACAACCATGTTGGACCCACTCTATCAGAGTTCCCTAGCGTGGGACTGGTGCTGTGGCGCCCACCTGTACTTCTCTTGGCTCACACCAAGCTTTTCAGAAAGTGGGAGGAGCTCTGGAAAGACAGGGGAGGATATTGGGTGCCTCATTCAAATGAAAGGATTTTCACTGGAGAATTCGGAGGACTAGAAAGCTCCTGGGCTTTCCTTAGACAGTGTGTGGTTCTATTCTGCGTTCAGTATTTCTTCCCAGGAAGTGTAAAGAGCACAACATTCTGTTTGGCTCCACCTCCTGCAGCAGCCAATTGGGGTTTGGCTCCACTTTGGTTAACAGCCAGTTTAGGTTGGTCCTGTTGATGGTTGACTGACCAAAGGTGCCCCTGAGCTCAAAAAGGTTGGGGGCACCTGTGCTTCATAGATAAGTAACAACTTAGTATTTCAGTGGAGAAACAGCAGGGAGAGGACAATCCACAAAAGGAGGAAAAAAATGCAAGAAAGGAGACAGAATTTACAAATTGGCCCCTGATGGGGAGAAACAGGAATGAGACACTGAAATAAAGCACAAACATTTCCACTTATGGTTTATTTGCAAGCTTTGAATCTCAGACTCAAGTTTCAGCTTTTAAAAATGGCAGCAATTGCAATCAACAAATACATGAGACGATTGTTGCTTCCCCTCCTAAAATTGTTTTATTGAAATCATTTTATGCCACCTTCCCACCCAATTTAGGGTCCCCAGGGTGGCAAACAATCGGAAACCATGAACCAGCTTTAAAATGACGGCATCATTTGACGTGCCATATGAACGCTTGCAGCTTGTTTCAACTCTGTCATTCCAATCCTGTTGGATTCTGTTTTGGTTGTCCCGTCCTGTTGACGGCTGACTTACACAATGTGACCCGCCTTGAATCTCAGTGAGAAAGGCAAGACTATAAATGATGTAAATAAAGAATAACATACATCAGCCAAACCTACCTCACTGGGTTGTTAAAAGGATCAAGTGGAAGAGAGGATAACATTTGTTTTGGGGAGAATAATGGTGTAAAAATAAAATTAATTAATTAATTAAAAAGAATTAAGTGAAACACACAGAAAGGTGCAACCAAGGGTTGTGGTTTGAGGGCACAGGCAGCTTTTAGGGAGCTCAACTGAGAGGCACTCAGCAGCAGAGATTAACGGCTGTGCCTGTCAGTGAGTGGATGTGGCCCAGCTCAGATTGCCAAACGGTGGGTGCCACAGCCACCATTTCTCTGGTCTCATGTGAGGCCGGTGCTTAAAACCAGACACAGTTGCCAGATCTCAGCAGTTCTGCCAGGTTCAATCTGTCACTCCTATGAGCAGCTCTGAATCCAACAGAGCCTTTAGTTGCCCAGTCTATGGAACGGGAAGCATGGCTGTTTGACAGTATCCAGCCATACTGAACAGGGTGTTGGCAAACAATCTCAGCTGAGCACCAGCATTTTTAAAAGAGAAATTCAAACATATTTACTTTAGGCAAGAATTTTTCAAAAACAGGAATTGATTCTGAAGATTTCACACTTAGGGCAACCAAACTGGGCTGTGCCTCTCATTTGCACTTCTGTGGGCTAATTGCCTCCATGTTTCTCAAACTGTCAAAGAAGATCAAACTGATGAGGAGGACACTGTTAAATTGCTCTGTGCGGAGGAGGGAAAATGACTGAGCGATAACACAGACACATTCTACTTTGCAAAACACATTAATTTGGAATGCTGCTTCTTTGTTCCATTCTCATCACATCATCATTCTCATTCCATTTGTTCCATTCTCATCACTAATTATTATTAATTATTATTAATCATATTTAATAATTATAATTTATAAAGAACCCTGCCAAAAGGTTTGCATTATAAGAAAGAAACAGCAGAAAGGGAGAGCCCGAGAACGCTGGGATGTTCACCACCCTGGAGTGAGATGAGCCAAGACATAAAGATACCTCCTCTGGGCTGGGAAATTCCTGGAGATCTGGGGGTAGAGCGGGGGGGGGGGGAGGAGGATGGGCTTTGGTGAGGGGAGGACCTCAGCAGGGTATAAAGCCATAGAGTCCATCCTCCAAAGCTGCCATTTTCTCTGTAGTCCGGAGACCAGTTTTAATTGTGGGAGATCTCCTGGGGGCTGGCACCCGTAGCAAGAGGGCCCTGTTGGAGCCAGACCACGGGACAAGAGTCCACAGGGCTCGCATTAAACAATGTTTGGTTTTACAAAAAAAAAACCTGCTCTCCAGAATGGAACAAGCTGACATAACAATGGAGTACAATCAGGATTATTTTCATACCTGCACAAGGGGATGGATGGACTTCCTACTTTAAAAATAAATCAACATTAAATTGGAATCCTTCTACGGAGTTATTTTACTTCTGTATTCTGACAGGAAATATCCATCTTGATTTAGCATCATTGCAGCTCTGCTCGTGTTCCCTTCCTGTCTGCAGAGGTTGCTTTGGTGTATGGTTGTTTTATTTTGGTGTATGGTCGTATTATTTTAAGATCTTTACAGCCTATCATGTTTGCACTTAAGCCTTGGATGATCAGTGACATTGTAATATTAATTGCATGTGCTCAAATCCAGGGGAAAAGATATATACCGATTCAAAAGCAAAAATAATAGGATATAATGAAGGCTACCGCTAAAAATTGTGTCTATAGAAAATGAACCCCCACTTTGAGATAATGGCTCAATCACTTCAAATAATGGTTCAGTAACCCAGAAGTTTTCTGTCTGTGCTTCAAGATGTAAAATGGATAAAACTTGTTTTGAACTACAAAAATAAATATTTTAAATTTAACATTTTAAGTCTAAATTGTAAGTAAAGACAACCTGCTGAAAATAACCAACTTTGGCTGCACTCCTGAGAACACTTCCCTGCCAGTAAACCCCACTGAAGAAACTAGGACTTATTCTGAGCAGATCTGCTTCGGATTTCTCCCTAATTTTTGCTGTTCTTTTGTTGTAAAATGTATGTGTGTCTACAGTGACGCCAAGTCGCAGCTGACTTAGGGCAGCCTTCAGAAGTGGTCCTGCGTTGCCTGCCTCTGCAGAGTGGCCCTGGACGTTCTTGGAGGTCTCCCATACAAAAACTAACCAGATCTGATCTTGCTCAGCCTCCAAGGTCTGATGGGGTTGGACTCGTCTGGGGCGCAGGTGGTGGAAAATGTTTAAAGGAGAGGAAGCAAAAAGTGTCCTTTCCCTTGGAAGAGTGTGAAAAGTTTGAAGCAGACAGGTTGTAAGGCTGACTGTTGTGGGTTTTCCAGACTATGTGGCCGTGGCCTGATTGGTTTTGCTCCTAATATATCGCCTGCATCTGTGGCTGGCATCTTCACAGGCAATGTGGGTGAAATGTTAGGAGCAAAAGCTACCAGACTGCAGCCATGTAGCCCGGAAAATCACAACAGACAATTAATGCTGGCCTTGAAAGCCTTCAACAATACACAGCCTTTCCCACAAAATGTTTGGAAGACATTTGATTTTTGCTCAAAATGGACTTTACCAAAAACTTTTTTCCCTAAAGTCACTTTGAAAACATTTCCTGCTTGCTGCGTGGAGAGCAGGAAACATTTTGTTTCTCCCGCCTGGCTTGTTACAGCTCTCACTTTCAGTTCCTAAGCGTCTTGGGCTGGCCCTTTGCTGTCACTTCAGGACTCTTTGTGCCACCTGCCATTGGGAGAAGGTCCCCACGGCATCCATCACGGAAACCTTCTGCAAACTGCAGGCAGCACAGAGGATCCTGAAATATCAGGAAAGGGCGGGCCCAGGCAGGCTGCTCAGGAAGTGAAAGGGACAGCCGGGAGGTTATGGGGACAGCAGGTAGAAGAAGCATTTTTCCCTGAAACACTCCCCCCCCCCCCGCACTATGCAGATAAAAAAAGGTCAAAAACAGTTCTTTTTAAAACGTCTCCAAGACATTTTATTTGTGTTGAGCAGAATGGGCCAGTGTTGTGTGCACAGCACTATTTCAAGTGAACATCGGCTGTTTTTGCACTTTCTAAATGCTCCGTGGCTTAGCCGGGGAGCGTAGCTGCTGCAGGGCTTTTCACCCTGCTTGTAGTTCCCCACTGCTGCCCCACTCTGTCCTTCGCTCGAGTCAGGGCCGGTGAGGGAAACCCCGAATGGTTTTCCTAAAAGCACCACTTAAACACTGTAAGGAATTCCATAGACGCAGAAATAAAAGGCTTTGGGAGTAAAAGTCCATTTATTAAGACATCTTAGAAAGCTCAAGTACACGCAGTGGCAGGAATGACACTTCCCGCCAGAAGCACAGGTTATAATACCAGTCACCCCATCCCCCCTTCCTGCTTCCCATGGGAACAGAGGCTTCATCTCCCGCGCAAAGATAAAGTCTCCGCCGATGCATCTGGCCCATCGCCCGGGCTGTGGAATGCACTCAAGGTTACCTCACCATCAACACCATTGAATCCTTTACACTCTGCCTCCCCTAAAGAAGACCCCTTCCCCCCCGGTTTGTGCGGAAAGGCGCGGTGGAAAGCAGCAATAAGGGTGGGGGCTTCAATGTTTTCGGAATAAACCCATTGATTATACCCAGAGGAATATCCCACCCAAGAAACTAAATATTGCAAGCGTTTGCGATTAAAGCGAGAGTCCAGGATAGCGTCAATCTCGTAGTGTTTGTGGCCATCAATAATAGTCGGTGGGGGCCTCTCCGGCGGGTCGTGCCAGGCATCGGAAGCGGGAGCCTCCTTGAGCAAGCTGGAATGGAAGACAGGATGGATGTTACTAAGAGAGTTAGGCAAATCTAAGCGGGCAGTGACATCATTAATCACTTTAGTAATCTGAAAAGGTCCCACAAATCTCTTGCCAAGTTTGGAATATCTATGCACGTCTCTGAGATTTTTTGTAGATAAATACACCCAGGAGCCCACACGCAGAGGAAAATCCGAGCGGTGTTTATCCGCTTGCAGTTTTTGGGAGTCCTTTGCTTGCTGTAAGGCGGTCTGGACCGACTTCCATCCCTCGGCTAGGGATGAAATCCATTGTTGAAATTCTGGGGGGTCCAAAGCAGCTGCGGGTAGTTGTGGCAACGGCGGGAAGGAGCGACCAGACACAATTTCAAAGGGGGTTTTCTTTGTACTACTATGAACCGCATTGTTATAGGCGTACTCCGCAAACGGAATAAGCTCGCACCAATTGTCTTGGTGGTAGTTGGTGTAACAACGTAAATACTGCTCTAGGGTTCTGTTCGTTCTCTCCGTCTCGCCGTCACTTTGAACGTGGTAGGGGGCGGCGACGGCCGGGGCGGCCCCCAACAACCCCAAAAACGCTTTCCAGAACTTTGAGATGAATTGGGGGCCGCGGTCGGAGACCACCTTAACGGGGGCAGAATGGAGACGGTAAACATGTTGAATAAACAGCCGTGCCAACTTAGGAGCGGAGGGAATGGAAGCACATGGAATAAAATGGGCTTGCTTCGAGAATAAGTCTACCACCACCCATAAAACTGTGTTGCCATGACTTTCGGGCAAGTCTGTAATAAAGTCCATAGAGATGACCTCCCAAGGGCGGGAGGCTACCGGGAGGGGTTTCAACAGTCCATGGGGCTTTCCCGGAATGGTCTTGGCTTCTGCACAAACCGAGCAGCCTTTAATGTATGCCTCAATGTCTTTGCGCATTGCGCGCCACCAGAACTGCCGGCGGGCTAAATGCAGAGTTTTCAAAAAGCCAAAATGTCCAGCCGAACGGGCATCGTGGCAAGCCTCAAGAACCTGCTTGCGGAGGGGGGGAGGCACGTACCAACATTCCCCCCTCCGCCAAACTCCATTCTCCAAACGCAATCGGGAGTCTCCTTCGGCTGCTGGAGGCTCGTGCAGCCCCGCCTCCTCCAGTTCCCGCAGGAAAGGAGAGACGAGACTGGGAATGGGGGGTGGAGGAGAAGCGGACGTTTGAGATCGGGTGACAGCCAACCCCAACTGGGAGGGAGAAAGAACAGTGCGTGGAATGTCACGTAAGGCAGCTCCACCCCCCTCCCCGGGTAGGCGCGAGAGCGCGTCAGCCAGTTTGTTGGTTTTCCCTGGGAAAAAATGGACTGTAAAAGAGAAACGAGAAAAGAAATCGGCCCAACGAAGTTGTTTCGCGGACATCTTGAGGGGGGTGGAAAGAGCTGCCAGGTTTTTATGATCCGACCAAACTTGAAAGGGGTGCTTAGCCCCCTCCAGCCAGTGGCGCCAAGTGGAGAGTGCTACTTTGATGGCCGCAGTCTCTTTGTCTCCCACAGTCCAGTTGAGTTCGGCACCAGAGAACTTTTTAGACAAATAAGCACACGGAACCAGTCTACCATCTTTATTTTTCTGCAACAGGGCTGCCCCAAGTGCTTTGTCCGAGGCATCCACGTGAACCACAAACGGGAGATCTGGGTCAGGGTGCTTTAGGATAGGTTCAGTGGTAAAAGCAGATTTTAACAGTTGAAAGGCTGTTTGACATTCCTCAGACCAGGAAAGGGGGGCCCCGGGCTTGGCGGACAGTGGATCCTTACCCTTAGTGCGTAAGAGGTCTGTGAGAGGGAGAGTCAGTTCAGCGAATTGGGGTATAAAGTCACGATAGAAATTAGCAAAACCAAGAAACGACTGGAGTTCTTTGCGGTTGGTGGGGGCAGGCCATTGGAGGACTGCGTCAATTTTAGCAGGATCCATTTTTAAGCCCTCGGGCGAGATCCGGTAACCCAAATAGTCAATGGAGGTCTGATGGAAACAGCATTTGGAGAGTTTGGCAAAGAGAGAGTTGTCAAGCAAGCGTTTCAATACCTCTCGAACCAACATTTCATGCTCTTCTATGGTTTGTGAGTAAATTAAAACGTCATCTAAGTATACAACAACTCCTTTGTACAGTAAATCATGGAGAACTTCGTTGATAAGGGCCATAAAAGCTCCGGGGGCCCCACTTAACCCGAATGGCATTATTAAATATTCAAACTGTCCAAACTTTGTGTTAAACGCAGTCAGGTGTTCATAGCCTTCAGCAATTCTGACTCTGTAGTAAGCTTCTCTCAAGTCCAATTTAGTAAAAATGCGTCCTTTGCCGAGTGCATCTAAAAGGTCTTTGATCAAAGGCAAAGGATATTTATTGGACAGGGAGACCGCATTGAGACCTCGATAATCTGTGCAAAGCCGTAAAGACCCATCTTTCTTTTTGACAAACAAAACGGGAGCAGCGTGCGTGTGTTTGGTAGCCCGCCGTATGAAACCGCGAGCAAGGTTCTTGTCTAAGAAGGCACGGAGTTCCTTCTCCTCATTGGGACTCATGCGGTAGATTCTACCCTTGGGTAGTTGCGCCCCTGGTTGTATGACAATTTTACAGTCAGTGTCTCTGTGGGGTGGCAACTGATCGCATTCCTGCTCCTGAAAAACTCTGGCTAGATCCTGATATGCAGGTGGGATGCCAATAGAATCGGGAGCAATCACTGAGGAAGCCAGAGAGGGGGATGTGTCAGGAGACGTTGGGTTTTCTTCCCAATTCATGTGTTCACCGCAGGGAGGGTCAGTGAATTCTAGGATCCTTTCTTTCCAAATGAATTTTGGTTCATGTAACAATAACCAAGGCATGCCCAAAACTATGGAGTGTTTGGCCACTGGCGCCAAAATGAAACTAATTTTCTCCCAATGGTCGGCGCAGCGGAGGAGAACCGGCTGTGTTTTAAACTGGGCCGGTCCTTCGTTTCCGAGGGGGCTGCCGTCCATTTGGGTGAATGGTATGGGCTTAGCCAGGGGAATTCGGTCCAGACCTAGCTCCTCTGCCACCTGGGGTCGCATTAAGCAGTGGGAGCAGCCGGAATCCACAAGGGCCGAGGCTATAATGCGAGTGTGTTTAGCGGGGTTGGCCAGAAATGCTTGAACAGTAATGGGAGCGCTGCCTTCACTCACCGCGTCAGGAGTAGGGCCCATGTCCATGGGGGCTGAAGAAAGGCAAACAGCTGCTTCCCCCTCCTCTGGGTCGCCTTCGGTCACCGCTTTGGACGAGCCAGTGGGAGGCGGCCCCGACCTGCGTGGTGGTTTGGCAGACGGAGTGCGCGGAGCTGGAGCGGTTGGTTTTTGCTTCTTGGGACAGTTGGCGGCTAGATGACCTGGCCCTCCGCAGTAAAGACACAACCCAAGTCGGCGACGGCGTTCAGAGGTGGTTTCGGTAGGAGCGGCTGGGCTTGATTTGGTGGACACAGTAGTGGTTTTAGGGCGTGGGCGGCCTCCTTGACGAGCGTATTCCAAACGAGACGCCACTTGAGACCCCAACTGGATCCAATCCGCAATGGTACGAGGAACCCGAATTAAAAACACCGTTTCACGTAGTTTGTTGTCCACAGCATCTGAGAAGTATTCGCATTTCATGCGTTCAGGCCACTCAGGAGGAAGTCGAGCAGCCGCCGCACGAAATTCACGGACAAATTCTGCAAACGGGCGGTTGCCTTGCTGGATGGTTTTGATGGTGCGGATAGCTTCATTCTCGGCGCCTGGATCCTGAAAGCGCGCTCTTAAAGCTTGGAGGAATGCGGGCACTGTACGAGAGTCCTCATCCTGCAAATCCAAAACAGTCACGAACCAGTCGGCTGCTGCCCCATCCAGGACTGAGCCGATGTCCCTTATTTTTTCGCGTTCAGACCGGTATAGATCATCATAGTCTTCCAAGTGGGCATTGAGTTGCAAGATGAAGTAGGGAAGTTTGGAAGCGGTCCCATCAAAACGGGCTGGTATCGGGGGGCGATAGTAGCCCCGTTCGACGGCTCTTGGTGCCTGCTGGGGAGGTGGTTGCGCGGGTTGAGCAGGCTGGGCAGGCAGCTGTTGTACGGGGGGAGCCGGAATCGGGGGCGCTGGCGCCGCTGGCGTTTGGGTGGCAGGACCCAGGTACGTGGCCCCCCTGGCACCGGCATGATCAGTAACAGCATAGACTCCAACTTGGGGCTTCCCAGTCTGCTGCCTCCTTAGTTCCCTCTCCAACGCAGCCAGATCCCTCTCCTTGCGAGTCAATGCATCCTGGTGCGCATGCAAAGCAGCTTTTTCTCGTTCCAATTTAGCCAGTTCGTCCCGTTTAAGGGCTTCAGTGAGCTCACTTTGCGTGCGCAGAGCCTGAACGCTTTCGCGTTGCCGTTGTAAATCCAGTCTGGACTGTTCCAGGACTTTATCATGGACTGACCGATTCTGGGCATATTGTCGTTGGAGCGCGTCTTTGGCACGGTCCAACTCGAGCTGGACTTCTTTGCGTTGCTGTTCCCGGTCCCTCTGCAGGTTTTCGCGCTCTTGTTGCAACTGTGCCCGTTCCTCCTCCCATAGCTGGCGTTCACGGTTCCAAGCCGCTTGGGCCTCTCGCAGTCGTCCCACTTCCTCATCCCAGTCCTCCCTCGATGGGAGAGGAAACCGGTCCGGCTGGGAAGGCAGGCTTTCTTCGGACTCTTCGTCGTCTGGAAGCGAGGTATCGGAGACACCGTAGCCGCCGCAGCCACCGGTGGCTCCCCGAGGCACCTCAGGTGCGGTCGCTGGCCCGGGATTAGGGGGGTCCGATTGGGAAGCGGTACGGATACCCCTCCCAATTCCAGGTTTAGTCCCGGTGTCCTTTGGACGGGCCCCAGTGCTGTGCCACGGTGGTTCTTTGGGAGCATCCCCAAAATACGAGTCCAGGAATCGTTCAATGGATTCCTGGGTTGCCGCATGAAAGGTGGTCAAGCCCGTCTCCTCCATGACAGGTTGCATCTGAGGTTTGTAATCCACATGAAAACGGGTAGAGATCCGATCCACAGGCGCTCGATCCATAGACAGCGCCCCAAACGACTCATGGAAGTCCCCATGGTCGTCGTCACGTCCCTCGTTCCAACGGAGTAAAGGAAGACTCGTGCTGATACGAGGACGGGAAAGAGCCACCAGCGAGGCCCGTTCTCCTGCTGGTTCCTCCAGATCCAGAAGGGAAAGGTCGGAGCCCTCTTTGGGGGCTACCGCACCTTCCGCAGTAAAATTCAACCTCTCCATCGCAAGACAAGAGGTCCACTGCACAGGAATATAGATGAATTAAGATTCCTGCCACAATGTAAGGAATTCCATAGACGCAGAAATAAAAGGCTTTGGGAGTAAAAGTCCATTTATTAAGACATCTTAGAAAGCTCAAGTACACGCAGTGGCAGGAATGACACTTCCCGCCAGAAGCACAGGTTATAATACCAGTCACCCCATCCCCCCTTCCTGCTTCCCATGGGAACAGAGGCTTCATCTCCCGCGCAAAGATAAAGTCTCCGCCGATGCATCTGGCCCATCGCCCGGGCTGTGGAATGCACTCAAGGTTACCTCACCATCAACACCAGCACGTTCTTCTGGGTTCTCTTTCACACATGAGCAGACAGCCTTTGCTTCCTGCGTTTGGATTGGCTGAATCTCTCCCCATTCCCCCCACTCACTTTCACTATTTTAGCTGTAGATGAAAAATCAGGTGCTGAGAATTGGCACCCTGCTCCCCCATCTAAAATCCTTGTGTGTGCGACAGGATCACCATCCTCCACCCCACCCCCCGTCTAAACTGTAAATCTGGAATCCTTGCGTGCGTGAGCGAATTGCCACCCTCCCATTCATGGTGCCAGAGGCGTAGCTACAATGGGGACATCTGGGGACAAATGTCCCGGGCGCCCACCATTGAGGGCGCAGAAAAATTTGGGATCATTTCCAATTTTTTTGGTATTTTTAGTGTTTTTTCAGTTTTCGGCCTGCAGAGGGCACAGTTTTTAGGCTAGCAGCATCGTAATTTCAGAGTATCTTTAGGAGACTCTCTTGATGATACCACACAGGTTTGGTGAATTTTGGTTCAGGGGGTCCAAAGTTATGGACCTCCAGTGCCCCCATCCCCCATTGTTTCCAATGAGAGCTAATAGTAGATGGGCTACTGTTTTGAGGGTCCATAACTTTGGACCCCCTGAACCAAACTTCACGAAACCTGGGTGATATCAGAAGGAGAGTCTCCTGCTGATACTACCCTAGTTTTGTGAAGGTTGGTCCAGGGGGTCCAAAGTTAGGGACCCCCAAAAGGGATGCCCCATCCCCCATTGTTTTCAATGGGAGCTAATAGTAGATGGGGTTACCCTTTTGACCCCCTGAACCAAACTTCACGAAACCTGGGTGGTATCAGAAGGAGAGTCTCCTGAAGATAGGCTAAAATTTTGGTACTATTAGCTTAAACATTGCTCCCCTGGCAGGCACCCTCACATTTTCCCCAGGTTCTCTCTTTAAATCCACCCCATTTGGAGTGGATTTATAGGGAGAATCTGGGCTCCCTAGATTAAAAAAAACATTGAAAGTTTTGTTGAAGGCTTTCAAGACCAGATTCAACTGGTTGTTGTGGGTTTTACAGGCTGTGTGGCCGTGGTCTGGTGAATCTTGTTCCTAACGTTTCGCTTGCATCTGTGGCTGGCATCTTCAGAGGTGTATCACAGAGAGAAGTCTGTTATAAGAGAAGTATGGACACAGTGTGTAACAGACTTCTCTCTGTGATACACCTCTGAAGATACCAGCCACAGAAGCAGGTGAAACATTAGGAACAAGGTCTACCAGACCAGGGCCATGCAGCCTGGAAAACCTACAACAACCAACATTGAAAGTGATGCTGTTTGGGGGTGGGGTGGGGTGGGGAATCTACCCTGAAACAGCATCACTTTCAATGTTGTTTAAACTAGGGAGCCCGGAGTCTCCCTTTAAGGTGAATCTCAGCTCCCTAATTTAAACAATATTGAAAGTGATCCTGTTTTGGGGTAGATTCTCCCTTTAAGCAGGATTTGAAAGGAGAATCTGGGCTCCCTAGTTTAAACAACATTAAAAATTATGCTGTTCCACGGTGGACTCTCCCCCCACCCCGAACAGCATCTCTTTCAATGTTGTTTAAACTAGGGAGCCCAGAGTCTCCCTTTAAGATGGATTTAAAAGGGGAATCTGGGTTCTCTAGTTTAAACATTAAAAGTGATGCTGCTTCAAGGTAGATCCCCCCCTTCAAAAAAAAGCAACACTTTCAATGTTGTTAAACTAGGGAGCCATGGGTATGTTCAGATTTGTGTGTTGGGGCATGTTCTATAATGTGATTGTGACTTTGAGATGGCCTGTTGCAAAAAAACGTTGTTTGGTCTTGGTGGGGGAGGGGGGCTCCATTTTCCCCAGCTACGCCGCTGCATGGTGCCTGCACCTGCCACTTTTCTGCCCAAGGTTTCTCCCTCCTTTATAAAAACGAAGGTTTCTCCCTCCATTTTTTTCACTGCCGGGGGGAGGGCGCTGCTTCTCAGTGCCTGTCCATTGGTGGGGCGGGCCAGAGCGGCTAGGCTGGAAAACTGGCCCCATTTAATGCTACAGAGGACTTTTGCATGCCGGTGGAAGCCTCCAGAGCAACAAAGTGGCATTTCAAAAGGACCTCAACCTTTGCGGTTCAGGAAATTTGCAGAGCAAAGCCATTGCTGCAGGGCGGCTCTGGGGCAGAAACATGGCAGCCACGCTGCAGCACTGAGGGCTGTGCGAAACTCCCGATTGCATTGGGGCAATCCCCGTGCCAACAGAGGAGCAATTTCGGTGTGCCAAAACAGCCATCAGGAGCAATTTATTCCCTCATAAAACATATAGTTTTTGAAATATATGTTTGGTATACCTGCGAACACCCTATTTACATCTTTTAAGGCAGCAATGTAAAGAATTTTCCTACACAGCTCTTTTTCAGTTCTGTTATCTGAGTTTCACAGTCTGCTTTAAATACATATCCTTCATGGTTTGCCCTTAAGACTTTCTTGTCTGCCTCATTGTAGACTTTTATGCTTTCTGCCAACTTTCCCTCTGCCTGATCCAAACTGGTTGTTGGACAAAGAATCTCTGCCATTGCTTTCACATCCTACATGTGAACTCCCAAAGGCACCTGGTGGGCCACTGCGAGTAGCAGAGAGCTGGACTAGATGGACTCTGGTCTGATCCAGCTGGCTTGTTCTTATGTTCTTATGTTCTTATGCCAGGGACCCGTGGCTTTCTACTTGCAAAAGGGGCAACTCTGCTGTGCTCATCTCTCTTTGGAAAGTGGAGGCTTCTTTTGGTCTGGGGAGCATTTCAACAAGCAGCCCTCCCCAACAATTACATCAAAGGTGGTGTGTTTGTATTGTGCCAGGACCAGGCATTTGACCTGGCATTCAGCCAAAAGGAAAATGGGAACCACGTGTGATTTTTTGTTTGTGCAGGGATGGGAAGTGAGAGGCCAGGGAGAGAGGGAGGACACTGCAGATTTTGTCTCTTTAGTTTTGCTGAGGCTGGGCTCCCCAAAAGAACTCTTGGGACTGTGACATATGCCACTACTCAATACCAGCTATTTAGTAAATATTTCAGGATAAGTGGCCATTATTTAAAGTTGACTCTTTGAATGTAGAAATCAGTATTTCACCGACATGGTAACTGTCAAATTAATTAAATGTGGTGGTACTTTCTTTAGGGCAGGAATGTGGTATTTTGAGGTTAATAGGAAGTGGCGAATCAATAAAGAGGATGAAACAGTGCTGTGCAGGAAAGCTACACCGTGTGTGGTTTTGTAGAGACCCCGCAAACTCCCTTGGATCCTCAATCCTGCACGCATCCTTGAATGAACAGATGTGCCAGATCAGACTCCAGTGGTCGCTCAAGAGTCAGGAGTACAAGCATCCCCACATTCCCTTTCCATGGGCACTCCAGCATTGGCTTGTGGTTCGGTGCACATCTCTAACTTTTAAGGCAACACAAAAAGGAGCTTGTAATATCTTTCTCTAAAATCGTCAGCTATCTCATCTGTCATTTTTGGAATACAAGGCAAAGAACACAGGAAGGGGAAACTGACAGCAGATGTATTACAGCTGAAGAGAGTTGAACGAAGATTATTTCTTTGCCCACGAAAGAAGTGCCACGGCAGGGAGAGCCACCCAGAGAGCAGATTGGGGTGCTGCTGTTCTGGGAGGCAGGAGAGTGAGGACGCACTCCTTTTATCACCTTCTTATCAAGTGAGAACAGGTGGGGGGGTCTGGCCTTTGGGGGGCCTTTGTGCTTGAGAGAGTCTCTGTCTCGTCTAGAATCTACAAGTTCTTTGGGTTTTCTCACCCAGTTTCTCAGATGGGAGAGATGTATTGTGTGGCCGGGGGGGGGGGGGGGTTATAGATGGTGTCACAATTAATAGTCTGTGGGGTAAGAGGAGATACAGTGACGAGGGAAGACCAGGCACCAGAAGGAGGGAAAGGACAACAGACACCTGCATGCTGTGGCCTCTTCAGGCTGTTCTTCCAGCCAGGACTATATCAGCAGCCGACTCAGTTGCAGAATCCTGCGACGCAATGCCAGGTCAGGGGCAGGAAACATGGCAGCCACCCAAGCTTTAATCCTGGATGAGATGGCTGTCTTGGCATTGATCAATGGGACCTGGTTAGGGAGGAGTTCATCTCTTGTAACTGCATCCCCTGGGGTATTCTGTGATGCCTCCGCATTGGCCTGGCAGGTGAGGGGTGTGTGTGTCATTATAGTCTGAAGGAATTCTGTCCCCCTCACATAGTGCCTCTTCCAGAAATCACTTCCGTTTTTGAAGCTCTGCAGCTAGCTTTGGGATTGCAAGCCAGTACTGG
This sequence comes from Sphaerodactylus townsendi, assembly GCF_021028975.2. Taxonomy (NCBI): domain Eukaryota; kingdom Metazoa; phylum Chordata; class Lepidosauria; order Squamata; family Sphaerodactylidae; genus Sphaerodactylus; species Sphaerodactylus townsendi. The sequence continues at coordinate 7,066,274 of NC_059432.1, read as the reverse complement.
GGCTCAACTCATATACCTCCTCCCCCCACCTCCTGCCCTAAGCTGTCCTGAGCTGATGGAGATGCTTTTGGAGACTCCTAGGCTGGTTGTGCTGGGCTGGGCTGACCTTCTCTTGAGTGGGTCGAAGTCATCCATGCCAGTTAGGTCAGGCCTCCTTTGTTCAGGCAGGGCTACGCACATTTTCGCAAGGGCTCATGGGCAAAGCCTCTCCAGATGTCCCTGTAGTCTTTCTAGCTTGATTTATTGTGCTCTTTCCACCTCATCATAATCGTACATTTGGGTGAGCATTGCTTTCCCATTTGGGGTGGGTTCTGGATGACTTCACCCCATCAAAGAGAAGACACCTTCATGGTAAGTCATAAGAACATAAGAACGAGCCTGCTGAATCAGACCAGAGTCCATTTGCAATCTCAGATCAAAGAGGATCAAGATTGGCAGCCATAGATCGACTTCTCCTCCATAAATCTGTCCAAGCCCTTTTTAAAGCCATCCAGGTTAGTGGCCATCACCACCTCCTGTGGCAGCATATTCCAAACACCAATCACACGTTGCGTGAAGAAGTGTTTCCTTTTATTAGTCCTAATTCTTCCCCCCAGCATTTTCAATGAATGCCCCCTGGTTCTAGTATTGTGAGAAAGAGAGAAAAACTTCTCTCTGTAAACATTTTCTACCCCATGCATAATTTTATAGACTTCAATCATATCCCCCCTCAGACGTCTCCTCTCCAAACTAAAGAGTCCCAAACGCTGCAGCCTCTCCTCATCAGGAAGGTGCTCCAATCCCTCAACCATCCTCGTTGCCCTTCTCTGCACTTTTTCTATCTCTTCGATATCCTTTTTGAGATGTGGTGTCCAGAACTGAACACAGTACTCCAAGTGTGGTCGCACCACTGCTTTATATGAGGGCATGACAATCTTTGCAGTTTTATTCTCAATTCCTTTCCTAGTTATCCCCAGCATAGAGTTTGCCTTTTTTACAGCTGCCATGCATTGAGTTGACATTCCCCATGGAACTATCAACTAAGACGCCCAAATCCCTTTCCTGGTCTGTGACTGATAGCACTGACCCCTGTAGCGTGTATGTGAAGTTTGGATTTTTTGCCCCTATGTGCATCACTTTACATTTTGCTACATTGAACTGCATTTGCCATTTCTTAGCCCACTCACCTAATGTATCAAGGTCCGCTTGGAGCTCTTCGCAATCCTTTGTGGTTCTCACCACCCTACCTAATTTGGTATCATCAGCAAACTTGGCCACCACGCTACCCACCCCTACTCCCAGGTCATTTATGAATAGGTTCACGGGGCTTCGCAGACTGCTATCTAATTTAAAGGCAGCAGGAATTGAATATTTCTCCCTTCTCTGTCTGATAGTTCCGTGTAGCTGTGACCCTTTCCAGACACCTCTGAAAATGTTCAGCTTGGAATAGCCTGCTCAAATCATCTTGAGTGTGTCAGTGACTCACCCCCCCCCCCCCTTACCAGATCCCACAGGAATGGAAGACCTCCACAGAAACTGAATCCTCCATACCAAAACCCTTCCGGGTCTTTTAGGGTGGTTTTCTGGAAGGAGGCCGCTGGGCTGTCCCGGCAGAGGCAGCTTCGTCTTCCGCATCTCTCTCACTACCCCCCTGAGAGGCGGGTGCCACTCTTTGCCACCTGCCGTAGCTCTTTGCAGAGACTATTTCGCAGGCCCCCCTGGGAGGAGGGTCGGCTCATGCGAGCCCACAGAGGAGGGCGGGGGGAGGGGGGAGCAGATAGTTGTGCCTGCTGCGGGAGAACTCCTGCATTCACGTGGAGGTGGCCTTGTCAGGAGTGGCTAGGATTTCATGGCCTCCATGACAACCATGGGCCTGTCTCAGGTAACAACCAGTCCCGCACATTGACACTCTTGAGCTGATCTTGTGTTCTGAGCAGAAAGAATGTGATCTGTAATTGGAGGAAGACGTGAGCCTGGACGCCACCCTTCCAAACCCCGCTGGGACTCCACGTCAGATCCCGGGGCTTGGTGGATGCAGGTGAGCTCAGCTTCAGTTCTGCTCAGCAGGCAGCACAGCGCAGAACCTCGTAGCTCCCAAACGGGAGGCAGCTCTGACAGATGGAGACTAGGAAGACAGACGCTGCGACCAGCACGCCCCAGCGAGGCCCCCCCTCCCAGGCAGACCAGCCAGGGGAGAAAATGGAAACTAGTTTTTGAGGGATCACTGAAAGATGCATACTCTTGTCCTGGGAAATTCTTGGACATTTCAGGGTAGAGCTTAAGGACAGCAGGATTTGGGGAAAGGGCAAAACCTCAGTGGGGCAAAACTGGCATCCTGACCACCCTCCAGTGTTGCCATTTTCCCCAGGGAATCTGATCTCTGTAGTCAGGATCTCCACGTTCTGGCGTGGCTGCTCCCTTTAGGACAGGGGTAGGGAACCTGCGGCTCTCCAGATGTTCAGGAACTACAATTCCCATCAGCCCCTGCCAGCATGGCCAATTGGTTCCTGAACATCTGGAGAGCCGCAGGTTCCCTACCCCTGCTTTAGAACAAGAAGGAGAGTCTGGATTTATACCCCACCTTTCTCTCCTGTAAGGAGACTCAATTTCAAACTCAATTTCAAACTCAATTTCCTTCCTCTCCCCATCTCAGACACCTTGAGAGACAGGCGGGGCTGAGAGAATCCTGAGAGAACTGTGACTGGCCCAAGGTCACCCAGCAGGAATGTGGAAGTGCGGAAACAAACCCAGTTCACCAGATAAGAGTCCATCGCTCTTGTGGAGGAGAGGGGAATCAAACCCAGGACTGAGTGCACCTGCTCTTAACCACTACTCCATGCTGGGTGCTACCCATTAAGGAAAACATTCCCATATGGAAAGAGCTGAAGAGAGCAATCTTAAGCAAGTCTAGTTAGAATCCTACTCAATTCTCGACAATGGACTTATTCAAAGGAAAGTATTCTTAAAAGGGGCACTGTGAGAGTCCTGGCTGGGAAAATTACTTAAGAGGAAAGCCAGTTTTTCCAATTCTATATAAAGTGAACCCACTTCACGGGACTCTTGAAGCTACCATATTAAGTGTATTTTAATTTTTGAAACAGGTTCACGTACTAATTAGCGGCAGGACCATCCAGCTTAGGCCCAATCTCACACACACGCTCAAAATCGTTCAGGTACTGCCACCCACACTGCAACATGTGGGCATTGACCAGAACCAGGAAAGCCGGGAGTAAATCCTGAGTCCCATCAAAACGAGTAGACAGCTGGATCCTGGGCATGAACGGAGGGGGAGCTACTCCATATGGAGCGAAATTTGGCAACACTCCACCCGGGGCTCCCCATCCGGGTGGTACGAACAGCAGCATCAAAAGGCAGAACCGGTAACAGAGCAGGCGCAGCTGGTGGCAGGGGGACCCCCTCCAGGGCCTGGCTGGAAAGCTGGCTGGCCTGGCACTGGAATCGGTTGAGCTGGTACTGGCGCTGGAGCGGGACCCAGTTGAACAGGCTGGGCTGGAGCCAGCACTGGAGCAGGAGCTGGAACCGGAGCTAGCTGGGCGGGCTGAACAGGTACTGGGACAGGAGCCGGGGCTGGAACTGGGGTTGGCTGGGCTGGCTGAGCAGGTACTGGTGCCGGGGCAGCTGGCGTCCCGGCCACTCCATATCCAGGAGCAGGGGCCACTTGATGAGCCTGGGCGAGGGTCGCTTGCAGGTGCTCGATGTTCTGTTCCCTCTGGCGCAGGGCCTGGCGATATTGCTCTCGCTACGAATCCCAGGCTTCCTCTGCTACTTGAAGCAGCCGCCAGGCTTCAGCTTCCGATGAATCAGCCCCTTCCAACGGACGGATGGCCAATGATACATTTCCAGCCAAAGGTGCAGTAGCCCATGTCGCACTGCCGAAACCTGAAGGTTGAGATTCTCGATAGTCCAGACCCCGACGACGGTGCACGGTAACTCCCTGTGAGCCGTCTAACGGGGTAGTCGTGAACAGGTTGATGGAGCCCAGAACTCCACCTGGGGCTTCCCCACCGAGATCCGAGGCCCATCTGCTGGGTCAGAGGCTCAGTCCGAAGTTCCTGTCAGATCATCAGGGATGGGGTGCCCTTGGTCTGCGGCTGCAGATGTGCCCCCTGGCTTTTGGTACAAGTTGCAAAAGTGGAAGGTGAAATCCCAGCAATGCACAGCAGCATGGAATTCAACCTAAGAGGAGTTCTGGCATAATGTCAGAATCCCAAAAACTGAAACAAACTTATGTAAAAGAACAGTAGTTTATTGAGTATTGAGATCTTCTCTGGTCAATGCCGGAACTAAGGTTTGCCCGTGCAAAACCCAATAGTTAAAGCAGACTGCACCCCCCCCCCCCCGATGGGAATGCGCGCCCAAAAAGAACTGCAAAAGAGATAACGGTGAAGACAGCCAGGCACTGACCTTGGGCAGCACCTGGTGTACAGTTTAACATCATACAGAAGACAGTGGAAAGTCAGTTAGAAATGCAATTAACCCTTCCTCCACCCTTAGCATTCAGAAAGCAGCAAAAGCAAAATCCCCTTAATAACAGGCCTCCTGACATCAATTGAGCAAAAAGGGGGGGAAATATTTGTGCTGTGCCAACACTGTGATGTTATTTCCTGGAAGTGATGTCACTACATCAGGTCAAGGTTCTAGGATTCACCTGAAATAGCATCATCCCAACACAGTGATTATATCAGGTACTGTTTACCTCCCTGCAATAACTAGATTCTTGGGTCCAGAAACCAGTTTATTGAACAGGATCAATAGCGTACAGCCACCAGCAGTTCCTTCCCAGAACTAATGTCAATACAACAATTCTGTGTTAACAACTCTTCCCTTGCAACCCCCTCCCTTGGAATCCCAGCAGGGTGAAGTCAGTAGCAATGTACTAAGCAAAGTGGGATCTTCATGGTTGTGCCTTAGATAAGACAGGTGTTGTTTGGATAGAGGGTGAGAAAGCATTTGAGCGCAAAAGCAAAAATGGAAAACAAGACAGAGGTTTCCCATGCCACCATCTCCTGGCCCACCCCAAAGATCCATGGCAAGAGAGCTGGGTGGGAAGCTGACACCCTAACAAGTTTTCACAGAATCTTGACAGATGTCACTTTTGGGCTCACACTGGAAGAGTCATTATGACACCAAATATATTGTCCCTTAGCTGGCAACTCCAGTTGAAGGGAAGGAATTGAGAGCTTAGCACCACCGTTTTGAAAGCAGAGCTTAGCCGTGTCTCCCTCTGTGGAGCATCTGGATGGATGCTTTCCCCTCCAGCTATCAGAATTGCCATCTCAGGCTTTGGCAGTCCCTGGAGATTTGGGGTAGAGTTCGAGCAGGTGACAGAGCTCAGCAAGGATAAGATACCATAATTTGCCTTCTGGACCTGCCATTTCAAGGAAACCTATCTTCGTAGCCTGGAGATCACTTGTGATTCTAGGACAGGGGTAGGGAACCTGCGGCTCTCCAGATGTTCAGGAACTACAATTCCCATCAGCTTCATATCAGCATATTGGCCAATGTGGCCATGCTGACAGTAGCTGATCCAGGAATCATAGTTCCTGAATTTGTCGGAAAGCCGCTGGAAATACCCCTGTTCTAGGAGAAGACATCCTGCAGCTGAAACCAATTTAATCTACCTTAAAATATCGGTTGTCAAAACGCCCAGTTGTCCTAGGACAAATTACTGTTATGGTTAATGGGAATCTGGATGCACAGCCAGACAGCCATTTTCCCTGCTATGGCGGAACTCTGATAAAGGCATACAATGTGATCACATCTGACAGCACCATTCTGGCAAAATAGCCCAACTGCATATTGAAAAGTCAGTTCAAAACAAAGGTGGGGCATAGCACATATGATGAACACGGAAAGAAATCTTGAAACTACATTCCCATTCTTAATCCTGTCCAAAGCAAAACCATTTGTTTGATTATTGTGTGGCGTGCAGGCTGTGAGGAGCAGCTGTAAGGAACGGCCTGGCCAACAGCAACAGAGATGACAGTCACATCTTTTACGGATGGCCTATCGTTCAGGCACGTCCTGGCCAAAGAACGTCTCCCACCTTGAAGCCCGTCCCCCCTGTAAAACACGAGCAAGGAGACAGCAAAATGCTCTTTGCCTAAGTTTTGGAGTGCTTCTTGAGATAACACGGTACCTTTGAAGAACTTCAAGTATTCCTTAAGATTATTTTAAGAATTTAAATTTATTTTGTTTTCAAATTACAGGAAGAGGAAAAATGGAACCAAACAAATTACGTTGTTCTCCCCTGAGGTGGGCCTTTGATCTATCAAGGTCCTTCTTGTCTTCTCTGACCTAGTGAAGGGGCTTCTTCAGGGCTTCATCATCCCATTTCTTTTCTTTTTCTTAACTGGAGCTGCCAGGGTTGGATCTTTCACCTGCAAAGCAGGGGCTCGGCTGCTATCCTCCAGGCTCTGCGTCATCTCACCCCTTGGTTACTTCTGTGATGCGACTGACTTTCTGTGGAATCTTCAGTCCATTGAGTCCATTAGGCACACCCCTGCACAACAGAGTAAACAGCTACAAATCTGACATTAAAAATTACCATATTCAGAAACCAGTGAGTTACTATTTCAGCTGATCTAAACGTTCTCCTAGAAAGGAATTTCAAAGGGAGAATCCAACAAGAAATTGCTGACTTAGAATTAATTCACAAGTTTGAGACCGCATGAACCCACTTCTCTAGAATGGGGACTGCTCACTCACTAGAGTTATTAATTTTTTGCACAACCCATCACTAATGGATGTCAATTAGTTCAGCTCTACTTTTGAAACTTCATATTGTAAGTACTTATCTTTCAGTAGTTTTTATGTTAATCTCCTAGTTTCCCTTTCTGGCAGCAATTGGGAGTGACCTTTCCCCATTCTGAGTGAGCTGATCGCTCTTTTGACTTCATCTTCTTATAAACTGGCTTCTTTTTGTAAGATCACCTTTCTTGTCACTATAAAAGCATAGCAATGAATGTACCATTTGTGCAGCCAGTGAAGGGACTCACAAAAGCTCAGGCTGTATTAAATTCTGTTAGTCTTTGAGGTGTCACTGAACTCTCTCTCTCTCTCTCTCTCTCTCTCTCTCTCTCACACACACACACACACACACACACACACACTCTCTCTCTCTACTGATTAACACAACAGCCCATCTGGAATTAATAGTACAAATTGTAGTTATGACGCAGAAGTATCAGGCCCAAGCCCTGAAAAGCTATTTCTTGGCACCAGCAGGGGAAGGAGAAGACAACAGGGCAGCTTCCTGAGCGACCATAAATATTTCTGATAGCATTTTTGGCCTTAAAATCACCTGGGCTCTCTCTTGGCAGTTTTGCCTGGGTTTATAAGTGAGATCATTTGAGGACGGAAGCATCTTTTGTTCTCTTTCAAAACAGTCTTTGGTGTTTACACAGAATACAAATTCCAGCACACACCCATCCCAGAATAATACCTGCACAGTAATGTGTAATGAACTGCTCATGAGCCACTTTTGCAGGAAAGAAACTTAGAAGCTGATTCACACATTACAGAGAAGACTAGGGGTGATTTTGCACGCTGAAATTGCTCCTCTGTTGACTCAGGGAATGCCCCAATGCAGCCGGGAGTTTTGCACTGCCCCTGGTGCTGCAACGAGGCTGCCACGTTTCTGCCCCAGAAACATCCCACATCAATTTCCTGAACTACAAAGGTTGAGGATCTTTTGAAATGCCCCTTTGTTGCTCCGGAGGCTTCCGCTGCCGTGCAAAACTCCTCCGTAGCAGAACCTGGGCCAGTTTTCCCACCTCGCTGCTCTGGCCCACGCACCAATGGACAGGCGTGGAGAATCAGTGCCCCCCCCCCCCCTTGCAGTGAAAAAAACAGAGGGAGAAACCTTGGCTTTTAGAAACCTTGGGCAGAAAAGCAGGCACCGCGAACGGGAAGGCGGCGATTCTCTCGCACATGCAAGGATATTAGATTTAGATTTTAAAGGGGGGGTGGAGGATGGTGATCCTGTTGCATATGCAAGGATTTTAGATGGAGGGGCAAGGGCGCCTGTTTTGTGTTCAAGTAAAATAGTGAAAGTGAGTGGGGGGGATGAGGCAAGATTCAACCAATCCTAACGCAGGAAACGGAGGCTGCCTGGATATAAGTGAAAGAGACTGTAGAAGAGCTCGCGGTGCTTAAGCAGTGCTTATGGGAAAGCCCCGGGCTTGTGGGGAACCATTCGGGGCTTCCCTCACTGGCCCTGACTCGAGCGAAGAATAGAGCCGGGCAGCAGCAGTGGGGAACTACAAGCAGGGAGAGAAGCCCCGCAGCAGGTGGACTCCCCGGCTAAACCAGGGGGAAATTTCGACGTGCAAAATTTGCCTCCATGTTCATTCCGCGTCTCCACGCTGTGTCCTGTTGTCACAGTTGGATGTGAGTTACAGATTCTCTTCAGTTGTTCTTTGCATAGTGACTGGTTTGGATAATTATTATGGCACGTGTGGAGCAGTGGCTTCAGCGCCCCCCCCCTCCTGTTTTCCTGGCCCCCCACTGATTCTTGGTGGCTGCCATTTCATCGGTTGGGGAACCCCACACATGAGCCACAGGGTCTGGCCATCTCTGTTGGCAAAAACGGCTCTGTTGGCAAAAACGGCCCAGTAGGGAAGCCTGAAGCTCCAGCCCCCTTGCAGGGCTAAACAAAGGAAGAGACAGGGCTGAAAGGGGGTCCCTCCGGCCATGCGTGTCCACAGAAGCTGAGCTGGGCACCTGACTCGCAAGGAGACATATCGTGTGTTTGGGCCCTTAGTTGCTCCGTGTCCTTCCTGAGAGGCTGCATACAAAAAATACCAAAACCAGCAACATGGCAGATGGCTGATCCAACTGAAATCATGTGTGTGTTTCCCAAATGTACATCAATGGAGTACACATTGCGAAGGATTATGTTTCAGACTCAATTAGTAAATTTGGGAGTCCAACACTGCCAGATTTTATTTCCAAGACTTTATTTTTTTTGTACAGTGCTGAGGATCTGCTTCATAGTTACTGTAACCAAGGGAATGGTTTGCAGCGATGCCTTCAGGAATCTGTGTAGATATTAGAGGCGTAGCTAGGGAAAATGGAGCCCAGTGCAAAATCTGAGTTTTGCAGCCCCCCCCATGGGCAGCCGCTGTGATGCTGGAATCCACCCCCAAACAGCATCACTTTCAATGGTGTTTAAACTAGGGAGCCCAGATTCTCCTTTTAAATCCACCTGAAAGGGAGAATCTGGGGTCCCCAGTTAAAAAACATTGAAAGTGATGCTGTTTTGGGGTGGATTCTCCCCCACCCTGAAACAGCATCACTTTCAATGTTTAAACTGGGGACCTCAGATTCTCCCTTTAAATCCATGCTGAAGGATTTAAAAGGAGAATCTGAGGAAATTTGGAGGGTGCCTGCTGTCAGGCATGCAATTGTTAAGCTAGCAGCACCAAAATTTCAGGGTACCTTTAGGAGTCTCTCCTGATGATACCACTCAAGTTTGGTGAAGTTTAGTTCAGGGGGTCCAAAGTTATGGATCCTCAAATGTGTAGCCCATCTCCTATTAGCTCCCACTGGAAACAATGGGGGATGGGGGCACCCCCTTTGGAAGTCCATAACTTTGGACTCCCTGAACCAAACCTCACCTAACTTGGGTGGTATCATCAGGAGAGTCTCCTGAAAAATCTCTGAAATTTTGGTGCTGCTAGCCTAAAAATGTGCCCCCTGCAGGCCAAAAACTGAAAAAACACTAAAAAATACCCCAAACCCACAAATGAACCGGCAATGCAAACAGCAGTTCTCTCTCACGGTAGCTGGGCCCCTCTTCCTCCAATGCACCCCCCCCCCCCAGCCCCCTGGTAGCTTCCAAATGATCAGTTCATTGAGGGACAGTCTATCTACCCTTCTGGGTCTATAGCTAAGGACCCATGCGCTAGCCTTCTATGACATGGGGATCACTGGTCGGCTGGAAGAATCTGGCCGGACAGGAGAAAAGGTCGGGCACAGCCCAGCAAGAGACAGTTCAGCTGGTTGCTAAAGCAGCAGTCAAAATGAGTGTCTGAAGAAAGAAGTGTTTGTATTCTGTCTGGGGAGAATGAGGGGCAGATGGAGGCTGGAGGAAGAGGGGCCCAAAAGGGTTGGTAGGAGTAGCAGCCGTCTTGCCCAGGGCCAGACCAGGAGCTGCAGCTGAGTCATGGATATCCAGAACAGTCCAGGGAGAATGTGCTGAGACAGAAGATTTCACAGCAAAGCAAGCAGGGCCCCAGTGAGCTGGGAGCTACCGTGAAAGAGAACTGCTGTTTGCATTTTGTAAGGAGCATTAACTGGCACAAGGAGGGCAGCTCTCTTCATTACAGCAACAATTAAAAAATGCCCTAGAAGGGACATCTGCAGTAATACTGTCCAGTTAAATATACATATTTTCCTCTCAATTATTCATCCCTTTGCCAGCTTCGTGTGTGCGTGTGCTGGCTCTTTTATCCTTTGGTCTCAGGGTCTATGCCCAGCCTATAGTGAAGAGTATTGTAACTTTTGTGTACACAGTTTTTGTTGAATTTAAGGCATGAAGATGTTGGGCAAACCATGATCTGGGCTGCTCATTTGGGAACAGTTCAGAAATGGGTGGTGGGATCCATCCACCACCTCACCCCTGCTATATCCCACATCTTGATGTACCTGTGCATGTGATGCCTATTACATCAAATGCAGGCTAGGTCTAGCTTTTATTTTCTGTAACACACAATGACCAGATGGTGGTTTTCACAACTTTCAGCCTTTATTGTTTGTCGCAGCCTGCATGTGATGCCAAGTGAACACATCCCCCACCCCCCCACCCCCCCGCTGGTCCCAGTAGAATCTGGGAGCTCAGAGTAGTGAGCCTAGGAATGGTGTTACTTTGCTAGAGAATGCCAGGGTACTTGAGCGGGAAGCCCCATCAAAGGTCACAGAGCCAGCGTTTTCCCTTTAAAGTCCATGGGAGTAACCAGTACAGAAGCCAAGACACTTTCCCCCCTGCAATCCTGGGCCTGCTACAACTCAGCAAAGTGGAGTGTCAGGGAACTCCAAAGAGCCTGGTATACAGGCCTCTTCAACAGGGGGACAGCGCAAGCCGCAACGCTCACACTGAACAGGGCACAGTTTTCCAGCCAAGATTCCTCATTAATCTTTAGCTGTAGTTTCAGGAATTTCCAAAACGTGAGTACTTGTTGTTGTTTGGAAAGACAAGAAAACCAGCCTTCCCTTGAGGAGAAGAGAGCAAACTGGTCATCTGGAGAAGGGGGGATTTGGGATGGTGGAGGCACTCCTGAAAACCCACATTTTACAAAGAAGTACAGGAAAGCAAAAGCGGTTTTCAGCGAAGACAAAGGTAGATTTTAGGGTTCTATTCTGTCCCCTCAGAACACAGTTGTCCCAGCCAAAGCAAATGTGATCCTAGACCAGTGGTGGCGAACCTTTTCGAGACCGAGTGCCCAAACTGCAACCCCAAACCCGCTTATTTATCGCAGAGTGCCAACATGGCAATTTAACCTGAATACTGAGGTTTTAGTTTAGAAAAAACGGTTGGCTCCGAGGCGTGCATTACTCAGGAGTAAGCTTGGTGGTAGTCAGTGGCTCTGCTTTGAAGCAACCGTGCAACTCTTCCAATGGGTGAATCACGACCCTAGGAGGGTTTACTCAGAAGCAAGCCCCACTGCCAGCAACCGAGCTTACTCCCAGGTAAAGGATCACACTTTAGTTCTTTGCATGAAAATCAGTGGGGTTTAACAGGGCTTAACAGGGATACCTACACTGCTTCCCCAAAATTAGGTCTTAGGTTTAATGCTGATAATGGAGCCCAGCAGCCCAGGCCAGCCTAGATGTGTGGGGGGGCACTCTGTTTGCGCGTGCCCACAGAGAGGGCTCTGAGTGCCACCTCTGGCACCCGTGCCATAGGTTCGCCACCACTGTCCTAGACCCAGCTCTCCTCCACTTCAGACACTTTTTGTGTGCCTCCCCTTCCCTAATTCAGAGGGAACCTTCCTCATAGCACACCCGCCCCCCCACCTGCTACCCTGAGATACTTGATTCACATTGGGGTGAGATTGCTCCGTGGTCCATACCAGGGGAGAGTGGATGTCTCTGTCCACTCATTGCCCAATTCTTGGCTGGCTGGAGAGAGCGAGCGTGGGCGAAATCATCCCACAGTGCCCGACTGTGATCACCTCTTGGCGGGCCGGCCGGCTTGGGGCAAAAAGCTTCTGTCTGAGCTCAAAGACCTTGCTGGGGAAGTTCTAGGGTAGAGCCTCTGGGAGGGCGGAGTCTGGGGAGGGGAGGGACCTAAGCACGTCGTGATGCCGTTGAGTCCATCTCCTGAAGCGGCCAGTCCACTAGCAGAGATCACTTATGATTCCAAGGGAACTACAGGATAGCCAACTTCCAGGTGATGGTTGGAGATCTCCCACTATTACAACTTAACCTCAGGTGACAGGTATCAATTCTCGAGGAGAAAATGTCCACTTCAGAAGGCAGACTCTATGGCCTGGCCTTTCACTGGACCCCCTCCCCTCCCCTCCCCAACCTAGCCCTCCTCAGGCTCACCCCCTTGCCCCCAAATCTCCAGGTATCGCCCAACCAGGAGTTGGCAACCCTATGTAGGCCCACAGGGAAGTTGGCAACTCTGAGTGTTCAAATCAGCTTCAGAGGTAGCTTTGCAGCTGAGTGTCCTCGGTGCGCGGAGGAACCCTGCTAGGACCGCTTCCAGGTCTCTGTGCTTCACTGGTGCCTGGATCCGGAGGTGGTCGAGAGGGCAAAAGTGATCTGGAGTTTGAACAAGTGAAATATGTTTGGGAACCCTCCTGTACCCAGCCTCACTTTTTGACTTGCATTTATATGGAATTCTGTAACTGACAGGCTGGTCTACTGTAACACAATGTTCATGGGGCTGAACTTGGAAACTACAACATGTGCGGAATTCTGAAGTGGTCTGGCCTGCCCCATATACATTACTAGCGGGGCCTGGCCACGTGTTGCTGTGGCAATTGTTCTTCTCATCCCAGTCCGCAACCCACACAGATGTCCATGCAAGTCCAATGATCCGCAGCATAGCCTTTTGGGGTGGTCAAATGGAATCCCTCTTTCCCTTTTCAATTCACATTGTTATATGGTGGTGTCTTTTTTTTTTAGTATAAGGTAACCCTTCCCATTCCACAACGGAACTGTCCAGAGTGTGAATCCCGCTGTCCATGAGGCTGGTTGACACGCACTTTGATCCCTGGCTAGGTAAAGGCAGGAGCTGAGAACATGCAGGCTATCCCAGTCAGGCAGCAGGGGCAGGGTGGGGAGGCGTTCAGATCGAGGCCAGCTCCCTGGGTTTTTAAAGGGCCACATGCAAAAGAAGCGGAGCCAGTAGTGTTGGTTCGCCCCCACCCCACGGATTTTGTTAGAAGAAAAAGGCAAACTCCAGTTTGCTTTTAGTAAAAGAGAGCTGTGACGAATATGGCTAAGGAAGTGGATAAGTGGTGGTTGGATGTGAGGGAGGGCAGAGGTGTGAGGATGAGCTGGATGTGAATGAGAGTATGTGTGTTGTGTGGTAGCAGTGGGTGAGGCACAGAGAGTGAAAGTTACCTGAGTGTGAGGGGGGGACCCCATCTGATGTCTCACATGGCAAAGTGTACATGTGTTTCACTTCCACTCGTATTACCTAACAGTGTTACCTATGTACTGTTTTAACTGCTCATCTGTGGCCATCTGCGCGAACATTGTAAGGGCATTCCAACCCCTCAGGCCACAGACATGCTGCACAAACATTCTAAGGGTGACAGTTAAACACAGCCAGCTTCATGGCCTGGTGCGCCAGGAAAAAGACATTTTACCTGGCTCAGGTATGGACTTTTGGCGATTTGAAAGTCTGATTACCTGCCCGCAACAGGGAGGAACGTCATGTGAAAATTTGGGGGCGATCCAACCAGCCATTTCAGCGTTAGGGCATGACTAACAAAGTCACTGTTAGCTTTTTATATATATATATACTAGTGGGGCCCGGCCACGCGTTGCTGTGGCTTATTGTGGTGAAATGGGAAAGGAACAGTAGCAGCAAATCAATTGCAGAGGCCAGCAGTACATGCTCTTGGAAACGTGCAGGCTGATACTGTGAGATGTCATTGATGTGTGTGACCGCATTCCTTGGGGGGGAATGGAAAGGCACCCATCCCACACATCTAGGTTGGCTGGTCACGATCCTTTACCTGGGAGTAAGTTGGGGTAATGGCAATGTGTGTCGCTTCTGAGTAAACCCTCTGAGGGGCGTGACTCAGTCATTCAAAGTATGGCACGGTTGCTTTACCGAGCTTACTCCTGAGTAACACGTGCCTCAGAGGCAACCTGGTTTTCTGAACTGTAACCTCAGTATTTAGGGAATCAAGGCTGGCTGGGCCCTCCCTCGCCTCCCTTCCATGCCACCCCTCACTCTCTCCCCTCCCTCACTTCTCTTCCCTTGCATGCCTCCCCCTCCATCCCTTCCCTCTCCCACCCTCTCTTCCCTTGCATGCCACCTCTCCCCCTCCCTCCCTTCTGTCTCCCTCTGCTAGGGTGGGTGGGTCATATCCAGATGCTGGGCCCGCTCCCTCCCCTCCCTTGCATGCCACCCCTCACTCTCTGTCGCTCCCTCACTTCTCTTTCCTTGCATGCCTTCCCCTTCGTCCCTTCCCTCTCCCTCCGCTGAATGTGTATGAGAGTAGGTGTGTTGTGTGGTAGCAGTGGGTGAGGCACAGAGAGTTTAAGGTACCTGCGTGTGAGGGGGGGGAACCCCACCTGACGTCTCACACGGCAACGTGTGTATGTGTTTCACGTCCACTCGAGTTATTGCCTATGTACTGTTCTCACTGCTCATATCTGGCCATCTGAGCTAACATTCTAAGGGCACGAACATTCTAAGGGTGACAGTTACACACAGGCAGCTTCATGGCCTGGTGCACCAGGAAAAAGATGTTTTACCTGGCTCAGGTGTGTTGTCTGACAGCGGGAGGTATGTAAGAACACAGTCGGGGGAATGAGTAAGGGTCTGTGAAATTTTCAGAGCGTTTTGGCCAGCAGGTGTGGGGTTATTCTCGAAGCAACAAACGCATGGTTCCATTTTTATATGTATAGTTAGATGCACATCATGAAGTTAGGTGCACTGACTTCCTATTTGTGTCAAGGCTCAATTCTATGTGCTGGATCTTATCCTTGAGAGCCCCAGGGGCCCGTCACACCCTGACCTGTGACCTGCCTCTCTGAAGCCAGCACACCGTTCAGAGGCCTGAGGGAAGAAGCGAAAATTGTGAGAATAAAATATACGGCAGCATGAGCTGTGAGCAAGGTGAAGGGCCATGAGGGGAAATTGAACAACAATGTGTGACAGAAGTGGTTGTTAATTGTGAAGAAATATGTAAGACGGGTTTAAGTATACGCCTGAACAAAATACCATGGTAATGATTAAGATGTGTTCCTCACAGGAGTGTGACACGAGTCTAAGGTGGCTTCAGTGCTCTGGAACAAATTTATTTTATTTATTAATCCATTTACATCCCACCTTTCTCCCCAGTGAGGAGTCACAGCAGTTCCTCTCCTTTATTTAATCCTCACAAAAACTCAGTGGGGCAGTTCAGGTTGAGAAGGCCACCAGATTTCATGACTGAGTCAGCATTTGAACCCAGGTCTTCAGAGTTCTTGCCCGAAAGGTTTGTTCTTGCCCGAAAAGGCCTCCCACGACTCTGGGTTCCTGCCTGGAGTGTAAGGAAGCCTCTCTGCTCCGACCCACTCCCGCAGCCACTGAATATGCTCTGGGGCTAGTCTTGGGGCGTAACATCCAGATCGCAAGATGTTAATGTCCTGCTGTGCACCAGCGTTGGCCAGGCCTCACCTGGAGTGCTGCGTGCAGTTCTGGAGGCTCCACTTCCAAAAAGCTGTGGACGGAAGGGAGAGCGACGAGGATGGCCGGGGGCTCAGAGACCAGGGCCTGCTAGGAAATGCCGAGGGACGAGGGCAGCGACAGTTCTCTCGAAGTATCTACAGGGCTGTGTCTTAGGGGAGGGCAGGGAGCTGTTCCTGTTGGCAGCAGAGGACAGGACTTGCAAGAATGGGTCCGAGTTGCTGGTGGAAAGGTTCCAACTGGATATTAGGAAAAAGTTCTCTTACAGTGAGAGTAGTTCAGCGGTGGAATCTGCTGCCAAGGAAGGTTGATGAGACCAGCTTCTCTGGCAGTCTTTAAGCTGGCTAAACACTGGTCAGGGATGCTCTAGGATGATCCAGCATTGGCCCAGATGGCTCCTTCCAGGCTCTATGACAGTTGCTTAGGTGGAATCTCCCCCTCCCCCAAATTAGGGTGGCCAAGTGCCCAGCCTGGTAACTGCCAGGCTACCAGGTGAGGTAGATCCATGAGAGGGCAAGTCATCAGCAGCAGTGCGGAGTCACTTCGATGAAATCCCAGCAGTTTCATCCGGCCACCACAGGAAACACTGAAAACTCTACAGCAAAACCGTAGGTGCGTTTGGGGTGATCCCTAGAGAGAACTGCCCCCACCTCTGGCTCTTCTTGATAGAGATGTCCTGCTGTTGCTGCTGCCCACCCCGCATGGTGCTGATCACCTACCCCAAAGGTCAGCCTTTTGTCTTCCTAGATGTTGACGTTTGCTTTAACCGCGTTTCTGAACAGCTTAATCCTGGTCCCACCAATGCTCTTTTTTCCCTTTGGTGTAAACTGAAGGACTTTTATGGCACCGGTCAATTGAGAACGATGGACAAATGTAGTTTTCCCTAGGATTCCACACACAGCGCTGCCCCCCCCCCCGCCCCCCTGGTGGCAGAATCCTCATGACGTTTTCCAGGCCTACCTCTCCGCTGCCTTCTGGTGGAAACTGTATGCAATTGCACTTTGCTGTCCTTTGCCCTCTGCTGCCATCTCGTGGGTCTGAGAGCGGGTCCCCAACATGACACAGGCACACAGACCACCGCTGCTGCTGGTCCAATCATGGAGTGCACAAAGCACAAGCTTGGAGCTCTGTGAGTGGTGGTATCCCCATGGCTACTCCCTGGGAAGACTCCTATTTTTGTGTGCCCCACAAACTTTGTCACCTCAAGACGCCAGAGGCCTGGATACAACTGAGCTGTTCCACCAGGCCTTTGGGGAGGCTGGCCACAGCTGGCCCGCCCCTTCCTGATGCCCCACGTGCCACCTGGTCCCCTGCCAGGGGCTTGAGTGTAGGGGGATTGGCAAGTGGATGCCATTGTACTATAGTTGGTTTATAGGTTATGCTGCTGTTGTTTTAAAGGGTTTTATCTGTGATTTATAGTATTTCAATCTATATTTTGGATTTGCTGTATTTTACTTGTTGGTTGTTGCTTATTGTACACCGCCCAGAGCCCTTTGGGGATTGGGCGGTATACCAAATCCAATAATGATAATGATAACAACAACGGCAATGACAACGACAACCATGTGGCCAATATTGGTCCACTGGAACATTTGCAAAAATTATGACTTGCCCACCTCTAACAACTGGTGGGAACATTAAACTGAAAAAGTCCTCAAAAATCAGCAAGCCAAGACACTGTGGGATTTTTGTACACAAAGTCCTGCAGCACAACACACCCGACATTGTCATTGTCTAACCAGAAAAGGTGTGGATCATTGATATCGTGATACCCAATGACAGTAGGGTCAACAAAAAACAACATGAAAAGATTGTGAAATACCTGGATCTAAAGATCGAGATCCAGCGTCTTTGGCACAAACCAGCAGCAGTGGTGCCAGTGGTCATCGGCGCGCTGGGTGCTGCTGTCCCAAAAGACCTGGGGCAGCACTTGAAACAAATTAACATCGACAAAATCAACATCTGTCAACTTCAAAAAGTCGCGCTGCTGGGCTCCGTAAACATCCTTGGCCCCTGGCTGGGGCTCGATGGTGACGTAGACCAACACCGACAGTGATACCTGGCTGCCATGTATTTTGTAGAATAATAATAATAATAAACATTCCACCTGATATCAGCCCAGGCCCTGGCGGGAATTCCCTTCGGCGCTCTTGGGCAGGAATAGCCAACTGCCTGAATGCTCCAAAGGAGCGAATGCATCAGTGATCTCACCAAAGCTTCCCAGAGCTCCCCACTCCCTTGGGCACAGGACAGAGGCCCAAATGTGCAGGACCACACCTTCCAGTCGGGCCTCCAGCCCCTCAGATCCCAATCACCTGCAATGGGTCTTCTTGCCTGACACTAGAGTTGCCAGCCTCCAGGTGGTGCCTGGAGCTCTCCTAGAATTACTAGGTGATTCAGAGGGAATAGTGGTAGAGATTGTGGAAGAATGGTTTAAAATTTACAGCAGTTTATAATCTGAAGGAGAACTACGGCAAAATGATGTACAGATGGGACTCAATGCCAAAAAATGGACAAAGTTGTCCGAAGGTGTGCCTAATAGGCGCTGGAAGCGTTAACAGCAAGAGGGGTCTTTCTTCCTTTTGTGGCGGATCTCTCAAGAGGAGAAGACTTGTTGGGATATGATACTCAAGGAACTGCAAAAGATTCTGAAGTTCATGATTTTGAAAAATCTGAAGCCTTTTTGCTGGGAATTAAGCAATATGAAACTTTAATTCTAGGATGACTGCAGCAAGAATTTCACATGCACAAAAATGAAGAGATAATAAGATACCCACAAAAGGGGACTGGATTCTGAAAGTTACAGAATATTCGGAGATGGTGAAGCAGACAACATTAAGAGACAATAGTTTGAACACTTTTTTTAGAAAATGGAAAACCTTTTACAGAATAGCTGTTGAAAACCTATTCAGCAGTAACCATCGAAGGCACTTAAGAAATAACCACTCAATTAATGTTTTAAGCCTAGCGATAACTTTTAATCAAATAGGAGAAAGCTGGAAGTCAGTATATGATGAGTAGCGCTGTTGTGTTTTCTTTGTGACTGTACATTTTGTTTGCTTGTTGTATGTGTGAAAAAACAAATATTATATTTAATTAAAAATTTTTTTTTTTTTAAAAAAATAATTATACTTGATCTTCAGGCTGCAGAGCTCTGATCCCCTGGAGAAAATGGCAGTTTGGCCAGGGTGGCTCTCTGGCATCAGTCCCCACCGAGGCAGGGGCCGTAGGTGTAGATTTTGGGGGGGGGGTTCAGGGGTGGGGCCACCCCCCCACCCCCCCCGGGCATGGCCACGCCTCCCCAAGCCCCGCCCCTGGCCTAGCGTTTATAAAAGTAGCTCTCCGAGGCCGTGGACGGCAGACTCTCCTGCCCTGCCCTCCCCTGCCCCCCACCAGCTGGGCTCCCAGCCAGCGGCCGGCAGTTCCTTCTGCCCTCCCCTCTGGGCAGAGGCATAGAGGGAAAATGGAGCCTGGTGCAAAATTTGAGTTTTGCACACACATCCCGGGCAGCCGCTGTGATGCTGGAATCCAACCCCAAACAGCATCATTTTCAATGGTGTTTAAACTAGAGAGCCCAAATTCTCCTTTTAAATCCACCTTAAAGGGAGAATCTGGGGTCCCCAGTTAAACAACATTGAAAGTGACCTTGGGATAGTCAAAGCTTTTCGGAGCTCTCTCAGCCCCACCCACCTCACAGGGTGTTTGTTGTGAGGGAGGAAGGGCAAGGAGATTGTAAGCCCCTTTGAGTCTCCTACAGGAGAGAAAGGGGAAGGATATAAATCCAAACTTCTCTTCTTCTTCTAAACTGAGGACCTCAGATTCTCCCTTTAAATCCATGCCGAAGGAGGCGAATTTAAAAGGAGAATCTGGGGAAATTTGGGGGATGCCTACTGTCAGGGGTGCAATTGTTAAGCTAGAAGCACCAAACTTTCAGGAGACTCTCATAATGATACCACCCAGGTTTGGTGAAGTTTGGTTCAGGGGGTCCAAAGCTATGGACCCTCAAAGGTGTAGCCCCCATCTCCTATTAGCTCCTATTGGAAACAATGGAGGATGGGGGCACCTCCTTTGGGAGTCCATAGCTTTGGACCCCCTGGACCAAAATTCACAAAAGCTGGGTGGTATCAATAAGAGACGCTCTTGAAGATACTTCCCAGGTTTGGTGAAGTTTGGTTCAGGATGTCCAAAGTTATGGACCCTCAAAGATGTAGCCCCCATCTTCTATTAGCTCCTATTGGAAACAATGGAGGATGGGGGTACCCCCCTTGGGTGACCATAGCTTTGGACCCCCTGGACCAAAATTCACAAAACCTGGGTGGTATCAGTAAGAGACTCTCCTGATGGTACATCCCAGGTTTGGTAAAGTTTGGTTCAGGGTGTCCAAAGTTATGGACCCTCAAAGGTGTAGCCCCCATCTTCTATTGGCTCCCATTGGAAACAATGGAGGAATGGGGCACCCCCTTTGGGAGTCCATAACTTTGGATCCCCTGAACCAAACCTCACCAAACCCGGGCAGTATCATCAGGCGAGTCCCCCAAATAATCCCTGAAAGTTTGGTGCTGCTAGCCCAAACAATTCGTCCCCTGCAGGCCAAAAACCAAAAAAACACTAAAATGTTTTTAAAACCCACAAACGGAGCGGTGGAGCTTCGGACATGAATGGGGGGGTTGAACCCGAGAACCCCCCCCCCTTACCTATGTCCTTGCACCGAGGTTCTTCCCTTCCCCACTTTGAAAGCTCCAGAATTTCCCAACCCAGCAGTGGTGCCCCCCCCCCCCCCCCCCACGCCTCAAGCGCAGCTTACAGGACTCTCTTCCTGATAGACAGTCCAAGCGGCCACATAGCAGCCCCAGCGGAGGCCTGGCTTCTGACACTGCCCCATGGTCTTCAGGACAGGGGGTGTCAGGATCTGCCCAGCCCTGGCCTGACCCTGTCAGGTCTCCCGGCCGGGATGTGGGATCCTTTTGCCTTTTCCTCCCTCCCTGCGGCCACTACCTGTTCTTTTCCAGGCAAGGTCCGGTCTGCTCATGAGGCATCGGCCGGCTTTGGCACTTGAAAGCGCTGCGGAGGGTCGGCTGTTTTGGCCCAAGCGAAGGCTGTGCTCTCTCTGCACCCACCGTGGACGCAAAGAGGAACGCCCCCCCCCCCCCCGGAACTGGTACTGAGGGTTGGTGTTATGTGATGCGGACGGGCACGGAGGGGGGATACCATGGAAGCTGCTTCTGCACTTAATGTTAGTTCTGGCAAAAGAAGTCTAAATGCTTATTTAGAACATTACCTATAGAGATCAGTAAAAAAACAATTCGAGGAATGGGATAGGAAATTGAAAGCATGGGTGTTTGATTCAAAAAATGCAAGAGAAATGAATAATGAAACAAGAAAACTCTTGGGATGGGGAATACCGAAAATGCAGGAATACTTTGAGGCATTCCAGATAAAAAGTTTAATGGATATAAAAGATGATAACATAGAGACATGGTTAAAGTTTGAAAATGAAGTAAATGAAGGAATAGGTAAATATGGAATTTACATAAATAACTATAAAAAAGTAAAACAAAAAGTAATAAAGGAGCAGCAGTGGCGTATGGAGGTTAAGAGCTCATGTATCTAATCTGGAGGAACCGGGTTTGATTCCCAGCTCTGCCGCGTGAGCTGTGGAGGCTTATCTGGGGAATTCAGCTGGGTGACCTTGGGCTAGTCACAGCTTCTCGGCGCTCTCTCAGCCCCACCTACCTCTCCAGGGTGTTTGTTGTGAGGGGGGAAGGGCAAGGAGATTGTCAGCCCCTCTGAGTCTCCTGCAGGAGAGAAAAGGGGATATAAATCCAAACAACAACAACAACAACAACAACAACAACAACTCCTCCTCCTCCTCCTCTTCTTCTTCTTCTTCTTCTTCTTGGCCCAAGAAAGGTTAACATGGAAATATGGGAGAAATGCCTGGCATCCTGAACGGTGCACCGGTGGCAAGCATGGTCGGAAACGAGGGACGGGAAGCTATAAAAAAGTTGAAGGAAAAAGGGATACTGATAGCGGCTGATTTAGTTAAAGAAGGGGAAGTTACTCCATTACAAAATGTTATAGAAATTGGATGGAAGGAGAATTGGTTGGTATTAAGAGGGATTTGGGAAAGATTAAAGAATTACAGAATAAAAGGTGAATGTATTATGGCACAATGGCTGAAAAATCATGAAAAATTACAAGGAAAGATATTGGGATCTGTATATAACTACATGATGGAAGATAAGGGATTCATGATGAGAATGTTGAAACAAAAATGGGAGAAGGGAGAACTTTTTGATAGCAAAAAAATAGAAAGAATTATAGATAGCATGAATAAGATAAAGATAGAAAAATATGCAGAACTGGAGAGAAAGATAATTCTTCCATGGTGTAGAACCCCAATACAGCTAACCTATATGATTAAAGGATTATGCCCAAGATGTTGGCATTGTGGCGAACTGGGAGCATACTACAATCACATGTGGATGGAATGTAAGGAGGTAAAAAAGTTTTGGGAAAATTTTTTGAAGTATGTGGAAAAATTAGTAAAAATTAAAATTGATTCAAAGAATGATTTATTAATGGCAGGTGTAATTGAAGATAAACGGGTGAATCGAAGTTATGGACCAATGTACAAAATTATGATTAGAGCTGCACACATGGTGATGGCGTTGGGATGGAAAGATAAAAAGAAATGGACAATCTCAAAATGGTTGGAATATGTATGGGAACAAATACAGTCAGAAGTTTTTGAGATGATGACAAAAATATGTTATGGCAAGAAAAACTAAGGGAGATTAGGACAGTGATGGCGAACCTGTGGCACGGGTGCCAGAGATGGCACTTGGAGCCCTCTCTGTGGGCACGTGCACACAGAGTTTGTCATGTGGGGGGTGGAAAATCACCCCCCCCACACACACACGTCTAGGCTGGCCTGGGCCACTGAGCATGATGTGTGCGCACCATGGTGGGGAGGACTTGGCTGGTGGGCCTGGTGCCTGTGCTGCCCAAGGGGGGGGGGACTTGCTGGAGGCTAGAGCAGGCTGGCTTCTGCTCGAACGGGTGGGGCAGAGGAAGAGGGAGCCAACCGGTTTTTTCTAAACGAAAACCTCAACATTCAAGTTATATTGCTGGGTTGGCACTTTGCGATAAATAAGTGGGTTTGGGTTGCAATTTGGGCACTCGGTCTCAAAAAGGTTCGCCATCACTGGATTAGGAAGATCCGGTCAATCTTTGAGAAATGGATGAGAGAAGCCGGCTTTAACGAAGAAGAAGAATGAACTTTCTGCTGCTTGCATGAAAAAAACGAAGAAGAAGAAGGGAGGGGGGGGGAGAAAAAGGGGGAAATGTGTAGTCTGATTAAAAACATAGAATGTTTCTGTTACAAAATTAAAAAAGAAGAAGTCTCAATGCCATCTCCTGGTGCTGTTGTCACTACAAGAAGGCATCTGCACGGGAGGCCTGGCGGTGGGCCAGTGGGGGGGGGGGGCGCACAGGGCCCATCGGGATCACACGTTGCAGCACCATCGGAGGCGGACACGTGAAGCTGCCTTCGAGCGCGACGGCGCGCCGGCCGGCCAAGGTCCGCGTGGCCGAAGGCTTTCCTGGCTGGAATCCGCGGGGCGTTGTGGGTCTGCCCGGGTTGTGTAGCCGAGTCCCAGCCGCATTGCCTCCCGGCGTGTCGGCTGCCCCCGTGGCCGGCGTCTGCAGGAGAGGCGGCGGGAGCGGCTGCTGCTTCTGGGACACGCCCGGGCAGCCCCCGGCGCTGCAGACGGGGAGGAGGAGGAGGAGGAGGAGGAGGAGGAGGCGCGCGTGGTCCCGGACCCAGGCGCCGCCCCTCCCTCTCCCGCGCTGGCCGGGGGGGCGGGGGGGGAGGCTGCGCCCGGAGCACGTGCCGCGGGACTCCTCGCACGGGACGGGGGGGGGAGGAGGAGGAGGAGTCTGGATTGGGGCCCGCCCGGGGGGGGGGCGGGGCGTCGCAGTTCCCGCCCGGAGGCGGAGCGCAGCAGCCGGCCCGGCCCAGCCCTTCCCCAGCGCAGCGCAGCCCCGGGGGGCCAGGCCAGGCCGGGCGAGGCGAGGCGAGGAGCGGGATGAGCCGCGGGGAGCAGCAGCAGCAGGAGCGGCGGGTGGCCGTGCGGGGCCCGGGGCCGTGGGGCTTCCGCCTGGTGGGCGGCCGGGACTTCGAGCAGCCCCTCACCGTCTCCAGGGTGAGCAGCCCCTGCGCGCGTGCAGACGGCCCGGCGCCTCCCCTCCCTGCCCGCCCGAGCCACCTGCGCCCACGGGGCCCCCACCCCCCACCTGAGGCCTCGGAGGCGCTGGGAGAAGGGGCGGGGTCCTGCTGCCAACCTGTGTCTGGCCGCGGGGAGCCGGGTTCGAGTCCAGCCAGGAGCGCCTCAGAGGCGAACCGGATGCCGGGGGAGGGGTTGGAGAGGAGAAGCTCTGACGCGGGGGGGGGAGGGGGGGAGAAGGGGCAGGCCTTTGGTCTGGGGTGCCCACCCCCAGGTGCGACCTGCAGGTCTCCTGGAATGGCAGCTGATCTGCAGGAGACGAGCTTTGGGGACACACGGACGCACGCAGTGCCCCCCCCACCCCACCCCAGGGTCACTCTGGGAGGGCTTTGCTTTTGTCTGAGCAGGGATCTAACCCTCAGCCCCCCCCCCCCGCAGCCACCGATGACGTCCTTCAACCCCCCCTCCCCCCAGTAAATTTTTGTTTTATTTGGGGTTTCCGTTGAATGTGTTGGACATGCAGCCCCCCTTTGGCTTGTCTCCCACTCCTCTTTGGGACATTCCAACTTCTGCAAACGCTGGCGAGGCCACTGTGCTGCGGATGTCCCAGGTGTGTGACGTGGGCTACGTGCCGCTACCTGGGCAGCACCTGGGTGCTCTTTTTTTTCAGCACAGCTTCTCTGTCACAGTAAAATGTGTGTGGATTTCTGCCAGAGTAAACCTTTCAGTCCTTAAGGTGCCGCAAAAGTCTTGATTTCAGATAAAGCTGGGAAGAACAAACTTTTTTTACCATGTGTGGAACGGAAGGGGGGGGGTACAGAATCAAACCCCAGCCTTGCCCTCAGAACTCAAAGAAGCTGGTTTCCCCAAAAGTTGTGCAAGAGGGTTTTTCTTACAACTTGAAAAATGCATCACAAAACTGCAAAACTAACACGGAGGTGGCTGGATTTGCCCACCTGTGAAAGCTTTACTGACTTGGTGTGGAAATTTATAAGGTATTGACTTTTTATTTCCAAATTGTACTTTCCTAATGTGACCGAAATTCTGCTTTATTTGTTCCAAGGTCAAAGGTTTAAAAAATTGCATTTTCAAAATTGTGTGATTAAAATATTTCGACGAACGTAAGTGTCTGTAAATAAATTGATTTAAAAAGACATCCAAGTCAGCAGCTGTGGCTTTCTTAGATGTAATAAGTGGCTTCTGGTCAAAGATCAGTCATTTAAACTCTGCTCTTCTATGCGAAGGAAAGATCCCTGCAGGGCGTGGGGGTGGCCCGTCCTCCTGGCCTCACAGCGGCTGAGGTTCGAGAGCCGGCCTGCCCTCCTCGAGTGAGTTCGTAGCTTGTGTGATTTCCATGCCCTCTGCAAGCCGAAGCTCAATCTCTCCACCTGTCCATGGATTTGGGCTCCACTCGTCGGGCCGTGGCGGCTGCCACGGAGAAGCCTTGTTTTGCTTACCAAGTTCGGAAAGGAAAATTCTGGCCACAGTCTTGCTTGGAGTCTTGGCATATTCGCAGAGAGCCATATAGTGAAAACAAGGAAATGTCTGTAGTTCAAACAAGGAAATGCCGCACGTAACTAGCAGCTTTGAAATATTGTCCTAGTTGGTACACACACCACTTCGTTCATGTCAAACAGTCATCACTTAATTAGGATGTATCCTTGTTCGACAAAAGTGTTTACAGACAGAAAGCCTGATTGGGTGGCTCGTTCAGATCCGTCTTCTTTGTGTGTTAGGTCTCTGGTTTAAGTTTCTTTCCCACATATCGATCCAACCTGGTGGCTGACTTTCTCACAGCCTCTTCCAAGATGGCAAATTGACAGGGGATGGGCGTCCGAGGCCCCCCTGTGCTCGCAGGACCACTGCGTTTCCCCTCCTTCCTTCCCCCAGAGCTTGTCGAAAGGCCGTGCTGGTGCCCTGGGGGCTCTTGAGGGCAACAAGTGTAGTTGATTATGCTTAACCACAACAGAGGAGGAGCGCGAGGTGGTGGCTCCGGGTTACCCCTCTTCGTTCTCATTCCCCAAGTCCTCCTAACTGTACCTTCTCACAGGTCTCAGAGAACTGCTGTGCAAAGTGAAAGGTGTGTGTATGGGGGGGGGGGGACATCCCATTCTGTGAGATCCAAAGGGTAGTATCTGTGTAGTAATGAGTAACTGTCTGCAGCTGCAACAGATAGGAGCTAGTCCTGGCCATTCAGTGAGTCACAGCTGAGAGACTGGCACCTGCTGGGCACTCTGCCATTTTGTCCTCCCCCTGTGTTGCCCCACAGTGGGGAGAGGATTGGAGAAGTGAAACTGTTTTCCACCCCCACCCCCCACCCCCCGTTGCAGTGTGTGTTTAGCTGCCTTCCTTATCCTGAGCGTTCCGGCCATTAGAAGCCCAAAGACTTCTCTGCATCATTCAAGTGTTTGACCCGGCATCTTGAGTGAAATTATTTCAGATCCCGAAGGGAAGCTTGAAATCCATTTTATTTAGAATAGGAGGCCAACTTTTTGAGAATAAGTGTGGCGTAGTGGTTAGGGCACGGGCCCCCAATCTTTTGGAGCCTGTGGGCACATTTGGAATTCCAGTACAGCATGGTGGGTGCAGAAACAAAATGGCTGCCTCAGGGGGTGGAGCCAGCGACAAAATGCTTGCCACAGATTCACTTCAGTAACACAAGCGTAGATCCTTGTGCTGTGGTGGCAGCTGCTGCCAAAGCAACATTTTAAAGGAAAATCTGCACAGCCAATCAAATCTAGGAATAGTCAGTCTGAAGCCTTGCTGGGCAAAAACCCCATGTGGCCCCACCCGTGTACTGAAAACACTGGGGAAGGTGGCAGAAAAGGTGTCTGTGGGCTTTGTGGCATTTTGGGAAGCGTGTTTTGAGTGTTAGGCTGGGATCTCGGAGATCCAGTTCGAATGCTTGCTCTTCTATGGGGTTGTTGGACCTGCCACATCTCTGGAACCTGCCACAGTCTCTGGAACCAGCAGAGAGAAGTAGCAGTGGAGAAGAGGACTGGGCCAGGAAGAGCAGAGTGAGCTCTGGTTTTCATTTTGGAGGACTTTTTTCAAAGCCACATCTTTTTAAACAGTGTATTTTAACTGTAAAGGATTCAGTGGTGTTGATGAGCGGGTCAGCCGCCTGGCCTTCCCCCCCCAAACACCCAAAAAGCCTTTTATTTCTGCTTCTATGGAATTCCTTACATTAACAGGGGTTAGCAGCGTTATCTCTTTTTCTCCTTGTAAGGTTGCTGAGAGGTGGGGCTGCTGAGGCTGCTAAGAGGTGGGGGTTAACAGGGGTTATCTCTTTTTTCTTTTTGTCCTGGGGCTGCTGAGAGGTGGGGCTGCTGAGAGGTGAGTCAGTCAGTCTTTAGCTCAGTCTCTGGAACCAGCGGCGCACTCCTAACAGCGCGCGCAGTTTTATTTTTTAAAAAACTAAGCAAGGACATTTCTTGAGGGATAGTAGGTACAGATAGCTCAAGGGGGCACTGATTAAAAGTTTAATATTTAAATATCTAAACAAAATCAGATATGAAGGCAGGAAGCCAGCAGAGGGATGGGGGCTTTCCAGTGTTTTGCACTGAGTGTCACATGTACGACTATCTGCCAATAGGACACAAGTTGTGGGTGTGCCCTCGCTGCAATGAGCTCCTGGCACTCAGGTAATGTGTGCGTTCTCTTGAAGCCAAGGTGGCAGACCTGGATAAGCTGAGAGAGGCAGAGAGGGTGACAGACGCGAGTCCCACTCCCAAGGTGACATCTCTTCAGATGTCATGGGGAATGAAGGTCTTGGGGACGGAGGGTGCCAGTCTGAGGTGGGGGAAGATGCTCCCTTAGATGAGACACCTTCCCTAGCTGGTGATCAGATATCCTCTCGCACTGAGGATACCCCTCGGGGAGGTGGGGGGCTCCTCGTAGTAGGTGATTTGATCATTAGAAATGTTGAGAGTTGGGTTTGTGAGAGGCGTGATGACCGCATGGTGACTTGCCTGCCTGGTGCGAAGGTTGCGGATGTCACGCTTCATCTAGATAGGCTGTTAGACATTGCTGGGGTGGAGTCAGCAGTTGTGGTCCACATTGGCACCAACGACATTGGGAAATGTAGCCGGGAAGTTCTGGAAGCTAAATTTAGGCTGCTAGTCCCCCCCCCACCCCCCCCCCCCCCCACCCCCCCCCCCCCCCACCCCCCCCCCCCCCCACCCCCCCCCCCCCCCACCCCCCCCCCCCCCCACCCCCCCCCCCCCCCACCCCCCCCCCCCCCCACCCCCCCCCCCCCCCACCCCCCCCCCCCCCCACCCCCCCCCCCCCCCACCCCCCCCCCCCCCCACCCCCCCCCCCCCCCACCCCCCCCCCCCCCCACCCCCCCCCCCCCCCACCCCCCCCCCCCCCCACCCCCCCCCCCCCCCACCCCCCCCCCCCCCCACCCCCCCCCCCCCCCACCCCCCCCCCCCCCCACCCCCCCCCCCCCCCACCCCCCCCCCCCCCCACCCCCCCCCCCCCCCACCCCCCCCCCCCCCCACCCCCCCCCCCCCCCACCCCCCCCCCCCCCCACCCCCCCCCCCCCCCACCCCCCCCCCCCCCCACCCCCCCCCCCCCCCACCCCCCCCCCCCCCCACCCCCCCCCCCCCCCACCCCCCCCCCCCCCCACCCCCCCCCCCCCCCACCCCCCCCCCCCCCCACCCCCCCCCCCCCCCACCCCCCCCCCCCCCCACCCCCCCCCCCCCCCACCCCCCCCCCCCCCCACCC
Organism: Sphaerodactylus townsendi; assembly: GCF_021028975.2. Taxonomy (NCBI): domain Eukaryota; kingdom Metazoa; phylum Chordata; class Lepidosauria; order Squamata; family Sphaerodactylidae; genus Sphaerodactylus; species Sphaerodactylus townsendi. The sequence goes on along the minus strand of NC_059432.1, from coordinate 7,037,456 downwards.
CCCCCCCCCCCCACCCCCCCCCCCCCCCACCCCCCCCCCCCCCCACCCCCCCCCCCCCCCACCCCCCCCCCCCCCCACCCCCCCCCCCCCCCACCCCCCCCCCCCCCCACCCCCCCCCCCCCCCACCCCCCCCCCCCCCCACCCCCCCCCCCCCCCACCCCCCCCCCCCCCCACCCCCCCCCCCCCCCACCCCCCCCCCCCCCCACCCCCCCCCCCCCCCACCCCCCCCCCCCCCCACCCCCCCCCCCCCCCACCCCCCCCCCCCCCCACCCCCCCCCCCCCCCACCCCCCCCCCCCCCCACCCCCCCCCCCCCCCACCCCCCCCCCCCCCCACCCCCCCCCCCCCCCACCCCCCCCCCCCCCCACCCCCCCCCCCCCCCACCCCCCCCCCCCCCCACCCCCCCCCCCCCCCACCCCCCCCCCCCCCCACCCCCCCCCCCCCCCACCCCCCCCCCCCCCCACCCCCCCCCCCCCCCACCCCCCCCCCCCCCCACCCCCCCCCCCCCCCACCCCCCCCCCCCCCCACCCCCCCCCCCCCCCACCCCCCCCCCCCCCCACCCCCCCCCCCCCCCACCCCCCCCCCCCCCCACCCCCCCCCCCCCCCACCCCCCCCCCCCCCCACCCCCCCCCCCCCCCACCCCCCCCCCCCCCCACCCCCCCCCCCCCCCACCCCCCCCCCCCCCCACCCCCCCCCCCCCCCACCCCCCCCCCCCCCCACCCCCCCCCCCCCCCACCCCCCCCCCCCCCCACCCCCCCCCCCCCCCACCCCCCCCCCCCCCCACCCCCCCCCCCCCCCACCCCCCCCCCCCCCCACCCCCCCCCCCCCCCACCCCCCCCCCCCCCCACCCCCCCCCCCCCCCACCCCCCCCCCCCCCCACCCCCCCCCCCCCCCACCCCCCCCCCCCCCCACCCCCCCCCCCCCCCACCCCCCCCCCCCCCCACCCCCCCCCCCCCCCACCCCCCCCCCCCCCCACCCCCCCCCCCCCCCACCCCCCCCCCCCCCCACCCCCCCCCCCCCCCACCCCCCCCCCCCCCCACCCCCCCCCCCCCCCACCCCCCCCCCCCCCCACCCCCCCCCCCCCCCACCCCCCCCCCCCCCCACCCCCCCCCCCCCCCACCCCCCCCCCCCCCCACCCCCCCCCCCCCCCACCCCCCCCCCCCCCCACCCCCCCCCCCCCCCACCCCCCCCCCCCCCCACCCCCCCCCCCCCCCACCCCCCCCCCCCCCCACCCCCCCCCCCCCCCACCCCCCCCCCCCCCCACCCCCCCCCCCCCCCACCCCCCCCCCCCCCCACCCCCCCCCCCCCCCACCCCCCCCCCCCCCCACCCCCCCCCCCCCCCACCCCCCCCCCCCCCCACCCCCCCCCCCCCCCACCCCCCCCCCCCCCCACCCCCCCCCCCCCCCACCCCCCCCCCCCCCCACCCCCCCCCCCCCCCACCCCCCCCCCCCCCCACCCCCCCCCCCCCCCACCCCCCCCCCCCCCCACCCCCCCCCCCCCCCACCCCCCCCCCCCCCCACCCCCCCCCCCCCCCACCCCCCCCCCCCCCCACCCCCCCCCCCCCCCACCCCCCCCCCCCCCCACCCCCCCCCCCCCCCACCCCCCCCCCCCCCCACCCCCCCCCCCCCCCACCCCCCCCCCCCCCCACCCCCCCCCCCCCCCACCCCCCCCCCCCCCCACCCCCCCCCCCCCCCACCCCCCCCCCCCCCCACCCCCCCCCCCCCCCACCCCCCCCCCCCCCCACCCCCCCCCCCCCCCACCCCCCCCCCCCCCCACCCCCCCCCCCCCCCACCCCCCCCCCCCCCCACCCCCCCCCCCCCCCACCCCCCCCCCCCCCCACCCCCCCCCCCCCCCACCCCCCCCCCCCCCCACCCCCCCCCCCCCCCACCCCCCCCCCCCCCCACCCCCCCCCCCCCCCACCCCCCCCCCCCCCCACCCCCCCCCCCCCCCACCCCCCCCCCCCCCCACCCCCCCCCCCCCCCACCCCCCCCCCCCCCCACCCCCCCCCCCCCCCACCCCCCCCCCCCCCCACCCCCCCCCCCCCCCACCCCCCCCCCCCCCCACCCCCCCCCCCCCCCACCCCCCCCCCCCCCCACCCCCCCCCCCCCCCACCCCCCCCCCCCCCCACCCCCCCCCCCCCCCACCCCCCCCCCCCCCCACCCCCCCCCCCCCCCACCCCCCCCCCCCCCCACCCCCCCCCCCCCCCACCCCCCCCCCCCCCCACCCCCCCCCCCCCCCACCCCCCCCCCCCCCCACCCCCCCCCCCCCCCACCCCCCCCCCCCCCCACCCCCCCCCCCCCCCACCCCCCCCCCCCCCCACCCCCCCCCCCCCCCACCCCCCCCCCCCCCCACCCCCCCCCCCCCCCACCCCCCCCCCCCCCCACCCCCCCCCCCCCCCACCCCCCCCCCCCCCCACCCCCCCCCCCCCCCACCCCCCCCCCCCCCCACCCCCCCCCCCCCCCACCCCCCCCCCCCCCCACCCCCCCCCCCCCCCACCCCCCCCCCCCCCCACCCCCCCCCCCCCCCACCCCCCCCCCCCCCCACCCCCCCCCCCCCCCACCCCCCCCCCCCCCCACCCCCCCCCCCCCCCACCCCCCCCCCCCCCCACCCCCCCCCCCCCCCACCCCCCCCCCCCCCCACCCCCCCCCCCCCCCACCCCCCCCCCCCCCCACCCCCCCCCCCCCCCACCCCCCCCCCCCCCCACCCCCCCCCCCCCCCACCCCCCCCCCCCCCCACCCCCCCCCCCCCCCACCCCCCCCCCCCCCCACCCCCCCCCCCCCCCACCCCCCCCCCCCCCCACCCCCCCCCCCCCCCACCCCCCCCCCCCCCCACCCCCCCCCCCCCCCACCCCCCCCCCCCCCCACCCCCCCCCCCCCCCACCCCCCCCCCCCCCCACCCCCCCCCCCCCCCACCCCCCCCCCCCCCCACCCCCCCCCCCCCCCACCCCCCCCCCCCCCCACCCCCCCCCCCCCCCACCCCCCCCCCCCCCCACCCCCCCCCCCCCCCACCCCCCCCCCCCCCCACCCCCCCCCCCCCCCACCCCCCCCCCCCCCCACCCCCCCCCCCCCCCACCCCCCCCCCCCCCCACCCCCCCCCCCCCCCACCCCCCCCCCCCCCCACCCCCCCCCCCCCCCACCCCCCCCCCCCCCCACCCCCCCCCCCCCCCACCCCCCCCCCCCCCCACCCCCCCCCCCCCCCACCCCCCCCCCCCCCCACCCCCCCCCCCCCCCACCCCCCCCCCCCCCCACCCCCCCCCCCCCCCACCCCCCCCCCCCCCCACCCCCCCCCCCCCCCACCCCCCCCCCCCCCCACCCCCCCCCCCCCCCACCCCCCCCCCCCCCCACCCCCCCCCCCCCCCACCCCCCCCCCCCCCCACCCCCCCCCCCCCCCACCCCCCCCCCCCCCCACCCCCCCCCCCCCCCACCCCCCCCCCCCCCCACCCCCCCCCCCCCCCACCCCCCCCCCCCCCCACCCCCCCCCCCCCCCACCCCCCCCCCCCCCCACCCCCCCCCCCCCCCACCCCCCCCCCCCCCCACCCCCCCCCCCCCCCACCCCCCCCCCCCCCCACCCCCCCCCCCCCCCACCCCCCCCCCCCCCCACCCCCCCCCCCCCCCACCCCCCCCCCCCCCCACCCCCCCCCCCCCCCACCCCCCCCCCCCCCCACCCCCCCCCCCCCCCACCCCCCCCCCCCCCCACCCCCCCCCCCCCCCACCCCCCCCCCCCCCCACCCCCCCCCCCCCCCACCCCCCCCCCCCCCCACCCCCCCCCCCCCCCACCCCCCCCCCCCCCCACCCCCCCCCCCCCCCACCCCCCCCCCCCCCCACCCCCCCCCCCCCCCACCCCCCCCCCCCCCCACCCCCCCCCCCCCCCACCCCCCCCCCCCCCCACCCCCCCCCCCCCCCACCCCCCCCCCCCCCCACCCCCCCCCCCCCCCACCCCCCCCCCCCCCCACCCCCCCCCCCCCCCACCCCCCCCCCCCCCCACCCCCCCCCCCCCCCACCCCCCCCCCCCCCCACCCCCCCCCCCCCCCACCCCCCCCCCCCCCCACCCCCCCCCCCCCCCACCCCCCCCCCCCCCCACCCCCCCCCCCCCCCACCCCCCCCCCCCCCCACCCCCCCCCCCCCCCACCCCCCCCCCCCCCCACCCCCCCCCCCCCCCACCCCCCCCCCCCCCCACCCCCCCCCCCCCCCACCCCCCCCCCCCCCCACCCCCCCCCCCCCCCACCCCCCCCCCCCCCCACCCCCCCCCCCCCCCACCCCCCCCCCCCCCCACCCCCCCCCCCCCCCACCCCCCCCCCCCCCCACCCCCCCCCCCCCCCACCCCCCCCCCCCCCCACCCCCCCCCCCCCCCACCCCCCCCCCCCCCCACCCCCCCCCCCCCCCACCCCCCCCCCCCCCCACCCCCCCCCCCCCCCACCCCCCCCCCCCCCCACCCCCCCCCCCCCCCACCCCCCCCCCCCCCCACCCCCCCCCCCCCCCACCCCCCCCCCCCCCCACCCCCCCCCCCCCCCACCCCCCCCCCCCCCCACCCCCCCCCCCCCCCACCCCCCCCCCCCCCCACCCCCCCCCCCCCCCACCCCCCCCCCCCCCCACCCCCCCCCCCCCCCACCCCCCCCCCCCCCCACCCCCCCCCCCCCCCACCCCCCCCCCCCCCCACCCCCCCCCCCCCCCACCCCCCCCCCCCCCCACCCCCCCCCCCCCCCACCCCCCCCCCCCCCCACCCCCCCCCCCCCCCACCCCCCCCCCCCCCCACCCCCCCCCCCCCCCACCCCCCCCCCCCCCCACCCCCCCCCCCCCCCACCCCCCCCCCCCCCCACCCCCCCCCCCCCCCACCCCCCCCCCCCCCCACCCCCCCCCCCCCCCACCCCCCCCCCCCCCCACCCCCCCCCCCCCCCACCCCCCCCCCCCCCCACCCCCCCCCCCCCCCACCCCCCCCCCCCCCCACCCCCCCCCCCCCCCACCCCCCCCCCCCCCCACCCCCCCCCCCCCCCACCCCCCCCCCCCCCCACCCCCCCCCCCCCCCACCCCCCCCCCCCCCCACCCCCCCCCCCCCCCACCCCCCCCCCCCCCCACCCCCCCCCCCCCCCACCCCCCCCCCCCCCCACCCCCCCCCCCCCCCACCCCCCCCCCCCCCCACCCCCCCCCCCCCCCACCCCCCCCCCCCCCCACCCCCCCCCCCCCCCACCCCCCCCCCCCCCCACCCCCCCCCCCCCCCACCCCCCCCCCCCCCCACCCCCCCCCCCCCCCACCCCCCCCCCCCCCCACCCCCCCCCCCCCCCACCCCCCCCCCCCCCCACCCCCCCCCCCCCCCACCCCCCCCCCCCCCCACCCCCCCCCCCCCCCACCCCCCCCCCCCCCCACCCCCCCCCCCCCCCACCCCCCCCCCCCCCCACCCCCCCCCCCCCCCACCCCCCCCCCCCCCCACCCCCCCCCCCCCCCACCCCCCCCCCCCCCCACCCCCCCCCCCCCCCACCCCCCCCCCCCCCCACCCCCCCCCCCCCCCACCCCCCCCCCCCCCCACCCCCCCCCCCCCCCACCCCCCCCCCCCCCCACCCCCCCCCCCCCCCACCCCCCCCCCCCCCCACCCCCCCCCCCCCCCACCCCCCCCCCCCCCCACCCCCCCCCCCCCCCACCCCCCCCCCCCCCCACCCCCCCCCCCCCCCACCCCCCCCCCCCCCCACCCCCCCCCCCCCCCACCCCCCCCCCCCCCCACCCCCCCCCCCCCCCACCCCCCCCCCCCCCCACCCCCCCCCCCCCCCACCCCCCCCCCCCCCCACCCCCCCCCCCCCCCACCCCCCCCCCCCCCCACCCCCCCCCCCCCCCACCCCCCCCCCCCCCCACCCCCCCCCCCCCCCACCCCCCCCCCCCCCCACCCCCCCCCCCCCCCACCCCCCCCCCCCCCCACCCCCCCCCCCCCCCACCCCCCCCCCCCCCCACCCCCCCCCCCCCCCACCCCCCCCCCCCCCCACCCCCCCCCCCCCCCACCCCCCCCCCCCCCCACCCCCCCCCCCCCCCACCCCCCCCCCCCCCCACCCCCCCCCCCCCCCACCCCCCCCCCCCCCCACCCCCCCCCCCCCCCACCCCCCCCCCCCCCCACCCCCCCCCCCCCCCACCCCCCCCCCCCCCCACCCCCCCCCCCCCCCACCCCCCCCCCCCCCCACCCCCCCCCCCCCCCACCCCCCCCCCCCCCCACCCCCCCCCCCCCCCACCCCCCCCCCCCCCCACCCCCCCCCCCCCCCACCCCCCCCCCCCCCCACCCCCCCCCCCCCCCACCCCCCCCCCCCCCCACCCCCCCCCCCCCCCACCCCCCCCCCCCCCCACCCCCCCCCCCCCCCACCCCCCCCCCCCCCCACCCCCCCCCCCCCCCACCCCCCCCCCCCCCCACCCCCCCCCCCCCCCACCCCCCCCCCCCCCCACCCCCCCCCCCCCCCACCCCCCCCCCCCCCCACCCCCCCCCCCCCCCACCCCCCCCCCCCCCCACCCCCCCCCCCCCCCACCCCCCCCCCCCCCCACCCCCCCCCCCCCCCACCCCCCCCCCCCCCCACCCCCCCCCCCCCCCACCCCCCCCCCCCCCCACCCCCCCCCCCCCCCACCCCCCCCCCCCCCCACCCCCCCCCCCCCCCACCCCCCCCCCCCCCCACCCCCCCCCCCCCCCACCCCCCCCCCCCCCCACCCCCCCCCCCCCCCACCCCCCCCCCCCCCCACCCCCCCCCCCCCCCACCCCCCCCCCCCCCCACCCCCCCCCCCCCCCACCCCCCCCCCCCCCCACCCCCCCCCCCCCCCACCCCCCCCCCCCCCCACCCCCCCCCCCCCCCACCCCCCCCCCCCCCCACCCCCCCCCCCCCCCACCCCCCCCCCCCCCCACCCCCCCCCCCCCCCACCCCCCCCCCCCCCCACCCCCCCCCCCCCCCACCCCCCCCCCCCCCCACCCCCCCCCCCCCCCACCCCCCCCCCCCCCCACCCCCCCCCCCCCCCACCCCCCCCCCCCCCCACCCCCCCCCCCCCCCACCCCCCCCCCCCCCCACCCCCCCCCCCCCCCACCCCCCCCCCCCCCCACCCCCCCCCCCCCCCACCCCCCCCCCCCCCCACCCCCCCCCCCCCCCACCCCCCCCCCCCCCCACCCCCCCCCCCCCCCACCCCCCCCCCCCCCCACCCCCCCCCCCCCCCACCCCCCCCCCCCCCCACCCCCCCCCCCCCCCACCCCCCCCCCCCCCCACCCCCCCCCCCCCCCACCCCCCCCCCCCCCCACCCCCCCCCCCCCCCACCCCCCCCCCCCCCCACCCCCCCCCCCCCCCACCCCCCCCCCCCCCCACCCCCCCCCCCCCCCACCCCCCCCCCCCCCCACCCCCCCCCCCCCCCACCCCCCCCCCCCCCCACCCCCCCCCCCCCCCACCCCCCCCCCCCCCCACCCCCCCCCCCCCCCACCCCCCCCCCCCCCCACCCCCCCCCCCCCCCACCCCCCCCCCCCCCCACCCCCCCCCCCCCCCACCCCCCCCCCCCCCCACCCCCCCCCCCCCCCACCCCCCCCCCCCCCCACCCCCCCCCCCCCCCACCCCCCCCCCCCCCCACCCCCCCCCCCCCCCACCCCCCCCCCCCCCCACCCCCCCCCCCCCCCACCCCCCCCCCCCCCCACCCCCCCCCCCCCCCACCCCCCCCCCCCCCCACCCCCCCCCCCCCCCACCCCCCCCCCCCCCCACCCCCCCCCCCCCCCACCCCCCCCCCCCCCCACCCCCCCCCCCCCCCACCCCCCCCCCCCCCCACCCCCCCCCCCCCCCACCCCCCCCCCCCCCCACCCCCCCCCCCCCCCACCCCCCCCCCCCCCCACCCCCCCCCCCCCCCACCCCCCCCCCCCCCCACCCCCCCCCCCCCCCACCCCCCCCCCCCCCCACCCCCCCCCCCCCCCACCCCCCCCCCCCCCCACCCCCCCCCCCCCCCACCCCCCCCCCCCCCCACCCCCCCCCCCCCCCACCCCCCCCCCCCCCCACCCCCCCCCCCCCCCACCCCCCCCCCCCCCCACCCCCCCCCCCCCCCACCCCCCCCCCCCCCCACCCCCCCCCCCCCCCACCCCCCCCCCCCCCCACCCCCCCCCCCCCCCACCCCCCCCCCCCCCCACCCCCCCCCCCCCCCACCCCCCCCCCCCCCCACCCCCCCCCCCCCCCACCCCCCCCCCCCCCCACCCCCCCCCCCCCCCACCCCCCCCCCCCCCCACCCCCCCCCCCCCCCACCCCCCCCCCCCCCCACCCCCCCCCCCCCCCACCCCCCCCCCCCCCCACCCCCCCCCCCCCCCACCCCCCCCCCCCCCCACCCCCCCCCCCCCCCACCCCCCCCCCCCCCCACCCCCCCCCCCCCCCACCCCCCCCCCCCCCCACCCCCCCCCCCCCCCACCCCCCCCCCCCCCCACCCCCCCCCCCCCCCACCCCCCCCCCCCCCCACCCCCCCCCCCCCCCACCCCCCCCCCCCCCCACCCCCCCCCCCCCCCACCCCCCCCCCCCCCCACCCCCCCCCCCCCCCACCCCCCCCCCCCCCCACCCCCCCCCCCCCCCACCCCCCCCCCCCCCCACCCCCCCCCCCCCCCACCCCCCCCCCCCCCCACCCCCCCCCCCCCCCACCCCCCCCCCCCCCCACCCCCCCCCCCCCCCACCCCCCCCCCCCCCCACCCCCCCCCCCCCCCACCCCCCCCCCCCCCCACCCCCCCCCCCCCCCACCCCCCCCCCCCCCCACCCCCCCCCCCCCCCACCCCCCCCCCCCCCCACCCCCCCCCCCCCCCACCCCCCCCCCCCCCCACCCCCCCCCCCCCCCACCCCCCCCCCCCCCCACCCCCCCCCCCCCCCACCCCCCCCCCCCCCCACCCCCCCCCCCCCCCACCCCCCCCCCCCCCCACCCCCCCCCCCCCCCACCCCCCCCCCCCCCCACCCCCCCCCCCCCCCACCCCCCCCCCCCCCCACCCCCCCCCCCCCCCACCCCCCCCCCCCCCCACCCCCCCCCCCCCCCACCCCCCCCCCCCCCCACCCCCCCCCCCCCCCACCCCCCCCCCCCCCCACCCCCCCCCCCCCCCACCCCCCCCCCCCCCCCCCCCCCCCCCCCCCCACCCCCCCCCCCCCCCCCCCCCCCCCCCCCCCACCCCCCCCCCCTCCCCCCCCCCCCCCCCCCCAACCCCCCCCCCCACCACCCCCCCCCCCCCACCCCCCCCCCCCCCCACCCCCCCCCCCCCCCACCCCCCCCCCCCCACCCCCCCCCTCCCCCCACCCCTCCCCCCCCCCAACCCCCCCCCCCCCCGCCCCGCCCCCCCCCCCAACCCCCCCCTCCCCCCCCCCCCCCCCCCCCCCACCAACCCCCAACACACCTCCCAACCCCCCCCCCCCCCCCACCACCCCCCCCCGCCGTTCCCCCCCCCCCCCCCCCCCCACCAGAACTGTCTTTTGCTGTTACTGTCATGTCATCCAAAAAATCCTTGAACCCATCAAGCAAGTTATTGTCTGAACGGGGAGTTTGACACTTCTTTCCCTTCCCCACTCACAAGTGAGATGGGTGGGGCTGAGAGTGCTCCAAAGAGCCCAAGGTCACCCAGCTGTTGCATGAATCGGGCTAATCTGTGTCTGTGAGGCACCGCGCAGCAGTCGGAGCTGGGAGGAGCCGCAGCACATCCTTTGCAAATTCTTCACTATCGCAGACATAGCTGCTGAACGGAGGCAAAATCTCTGCCCAGAAACAGGCTTTGCCTGTTGGATGTGGTGGGTTTTCCGGGCTGTGTGGCCGTGGTCTGGTGAACGTTTCGCCTGCATCTGTGGCTGGCATCTTCAGAGGTGTATCACAGCGGGAAGCCTGTTACACACTGTGTGTGTGTGGATGTGAGGTTTCGCACTGCTATTTCTGTGATAGTGAAGAATTTGCAAAGGACACAGTGGCCCAAAGTAGAATTGAAGTTCAAAACACACTTACACACAACTCCACACCCTGGAAGGGTGCAAGATAAAAACAAACGGTACAGCCAGACTCTATTTGTGAGAGAAGTGGTTGAGACATATTCTGTTTCCGAGGAAAGCCAGTGGATTCAGGGGCCAGCCGAGTGGGTCCAGCACCGGGAACCCCAAATAGAGCCTCCCTTTGTTTTACATAAGCTGGGAATTTCTTGAATTCTGATGACTCACTCTGGCCCGGCCCGGCCCCCACCCCCCTCACTTTCCTGAGAATTCCCTTCAGCCCTGAGAAAAATCTGTGCAGTCCCAGCATGTCCTTCTCTACCTATATATGGAGATGCAATCAGACCCTCTGGTGCTTGACTCACAGTCGTTAGGGGGGATGCCTGTTCAGTGTGTCACTGTTGTCTGCAACTGGGGATATTCCAGGGAGCCGCTTGCCTCCAAAGCAGAGGTCATGTTTAGTTCAGTGTTCTGGCTGCTCTGCTCTTGGTGTTAGAATTTGTTTCGTATAAAATAGGATAATTTAGCAGAGTTCTCAAAAAGTATTGTACATCTCAAAGCTGATCTAGTGTCTGTGTGTGCCAGGAACAAAATTATTTAAACCCTTTTATCTATCAAATCTGATATACTTGATTTATGATAGGAACTCCACTTCTGGATAGGATGAATATAGTTTCCTAGTCTATTCTAACTAACTGGGATGGGGGGAGAGACAGGGCCTGGGCCCTGCCCTCAAGGCTGCTAGACGGGGAGAAAAACAACGCAAAAAATGTGTGTGCCAATGGAGGTCTGGGAACGAGGAAGGAAGCAAGTTTCCCTGAGAGCATCAGTCTACATGTCAAATGGAATAGTGTCAGAGCAGTAGAGAAAGGATGCCCAGTGCTTCGATCCCTCTGACTTAACAGACAGCTCAGAATCCTTCACTTCCAACACCCCCTTGACACAGTCTGTCATATCAATCTTGTTTCTTAGACCCTCAAATCGAATTCTAGGAAGGAACGTCTGCAGTAATTTCTCCTGCTGGGGAGTACGTTAGCTTGATAGCGTCTTCCCACCGGGTGATGCTTTATGTCAATATGCTTGGTGCGCATATTTAGATCTTCCTGCTTAGATAGGGATATGCTGCTCTCATTGTTCTTGTGAGATACGATTGTCCCTGGGCCAGCCGGTAGCTGGTGTAGCCACAGGGTTTCATGATAATCCTGCTCTACTGATACGCAGTCATCTTCTGTGCTGTATAATACTGCTTTGTCCTTTCTTACTTGGGAACAAAACCGATGCGAGTGCAATGTCACAATCAGGTAATTGAAAACAAAGCGCATTGCACTCTGCCACTCAACTTTTTACTAAGTGTATGCGTGCAAAAATCATACATGAATAAAGACACACAAAAGTGAACACAAAGTGAACAAAAAGTGCTACACAACAACACTATAACATGATAAACATACATACATGTCTATACATCGCAATATTCCCATTTGCACGCATGATCCCTTAACAGATTCTTCGATTTGCACTGAATCTCTACATCCACTTCAGATTCTCTTTCCGTCTATAAAACCTGAAGGAGCGGACTCCAATCTTCTTAAAGGGAAAGTATAACGAACACTATATACAATGTAAATCAGGAAGAAGTTATCAATCCTGAATAATGTTGTTGGATATAGTTCAAAGAATGTGTGTGTGTGTGTGTGTGTGTGTGTGTGTGTGTGTGTGTGTGTGTCCACCCATACCAGGTTGTGTGTGTGTGTGTGTGTGTGTGTGTGTGTGTGTGTGTGTGTGAGAGAGAGAGAGAGAGAGAGAGAGAGAGAGAGAGAGAGAGAGAGAGATAAAAATAATGTCACACACTATTTTGGAATAAATCATCTTGTTTGGTATGCAGTGTGTTGCTTCTACTATATATCTCCCATTTATTGATGGTTAGTTTCATCGATCAGCTTCACTTGTGTGAGCCTTCACGTGGGATTCCTGAAGGAACTTGATCACACTTATGACTACCGCAGGATCTTCATATCAAAACAGAACACGCGTTTTGTTGCCCTTTTCAAACTAGCATCTCTTCATCTGTGCAAACCTTCTGTTCAACTAATGTCTGGTGTGGTCAGTGTAAAGAAGCTTATCCAAAACTTCATGTTATACATTCTTAGCAGGCAGTTTGTGGGTGTTGTCTTGCTGCTTCACGTAGCTCACTTCCATGGGGATTGGTGCTGGGTTGGCTTCTTCCTATCACAGAAACTTTATCAGTTCTTTAATCTTTTGCTGTTGGTTGATGAGAAAGCTTCCATCTTATCCCCCTCTGTACTTGGATAGTGTGAAATGTTGTTTAGTTTCTTGATTTCAACTTGTTTGTTCAGATGATTCATTATTTCTTTGCTGTCACCTGGATTTTCATATGCTACAATCAGGTCATCAACATTATTCGCTCGCTCGCTCGCTCGCTCGCTCGCTCGCTCGCTCACTCACTCACTCATTTATATTTATTAAACCGCCCACCCCCGAAGGGCTCTGGGTGGTGTACAATATAACCTTTCAGTTAAAACATTACATTTTTAAAACCAACCCCTCCCCTCCCCTGCATGCCTCCCCTCCCCCTCCCTCTGCTAGGGTGGGTGGATTATGTCCAGATGCCGGGTCCCCTTCCCTCCCCTCTCTTGCATGCCAGCCCTCATTCCCTCCCCTCCCTTGCATGCCATCTCTCCCTCCCCTCCCCCTCCCTCCGCACCAACATTTCAGAGTATTATCGAGAGACTCTCCTACACAACTATCAGATGATGAGCATCTCTTTGTCTCGTAAGCAGTAGATGATCATAATCCCTAAGTGTAGGGGACGGCACCTATCAGCGGCTCTCTCCCCTGAAGGCCCAGTGGAACAACCCTGTCTTGCAGGCCCCACAGAACTTCTCAAAGTCCCACTGGGCCCAGGTGGATCGAGGCAGAGTGTTCCACCAGGCTGGGGCCCAGGCACTAAAGGCCCTGGCCTGAGTGGAGGAGTGGAGTGGAGCTGCATCCTAATGGGGCCAGGGACCACCAGCAAATTGGCCTCTGCAGAATGCAAAGGCTGAGATGGGACATAGGGGAGGAGACGGTCCCGCGGAGTGCCTCAAAGGTCAGTACCAACACCTTGAAGGTGATCTGGCATTCAACTGGGAGCCAGTGCAGACGGCACAGCACGTGGGAGATACGGTCCCATATAGAGCATCCTGCGAGAAGCTGTGCCGCTGCTGCATGCTGGACCAGTTTCAACCGCAAGGGAAGGCCCGCATAGAGCGAGTTACAGTTGTCTAACCGGGAGGTGACTGTAGCATGGATCACTGTGGCCAGGTTGGTTTGGAAAAGATAGGGAGCCAGCCACCGAGCTTGGCGTGTGTGTGTGTGTGTGTGTGTATGCAAATATATAAGTCCCATTTTTGTGGTCAATAGGCAGGGATGTATAGGCAGGGATCACATTTACTTCTTTAAGTTTGCTTAACGTGGTCTCTCACCCAGTTTTGTGTCCTAAGCTTTGACTGCTTGTTTGAATCCATAGATGCTCTTCTGTAGTTTGCATACAAGTCTTTCTTTGCCTTTCTGAATACAGCTGGGAGGTTGCTGCATGTAGTTGTCCTCCAAGCCTGAGACACAGCTCTCAAGCTGAAGAAGAAGGGAGGCCGGCAGAAGTGCACAGGATGGCAGGCTAAGCAGCCGTGCTCTTTTGCCCGTCTCAAAGCTGGAAGTCTGCTCCCTGGGCCAAGCCATCGCCTTGCAGTTCAGCCTTCTCCACGCTGACTCACGTGTGCCAGTCACTTCAGGTGTCCTTTTCAAGTGCTTCAGGGAAAACACATTTTGCCTCCCACCGTGCAATCTTCTGACTTCTAAAAGTAAAATAGAAGTCCTTGCATTTTTCTCCCTCTTGCAGGGTGAAGAGCAGATGAGAAGGGGGGGGGGAGGGCAGTTTTTGTCTTGAAAATGGTGAGGTGGGGATTGATCTGCACACTCCTTTTCTCCAGGAGATGCCGCGGTGGATTTGCTGCTCAATCGGACTGCATGTTAAACATGCAATGCTGCCATTGAGCTATCAATGCCTGCTCAGGCAGGCAGCTCCTCTCCAGTGTCTCGGGAAGAGAGAGGCCTTTCACACCACCTGGCAGTTGATTTTTTAAACTGGAGATTGCTGGGGATGGAACCTGGGAAGCTCTGCTCTCCAAAGTCTCAGTCTTTCACGTCACCTACGACTTTACACTTCTTCCAGTGGAGATGCTGGGGGTTGAGCCTGGGGCCTTCTGCATGTCCAGCAGCGGCTCTGCCACTGAGCCACGGCCCCTCTCCGGAGTTGGATCCTGGGCAGCACAGCGTGACGGGATCCCGAGAGGCTCCTCCAGGGAGAGGGACACCCCTTACACCCCCTCTGACCACTCATCCTAATTGGATTGTTATTTGAGGCAGGGAAGCATTTTGTACCACCTGCTGACCAGGAAACAAAAGGAAACCTTGTCCTTACGGACCACAGAGGTCACCCCGTGGGGCATTTTGCTTCCTTGTTTGACACTGGATAGCTTCTAGCGGGGCTGAAATGGAGAGCCATGCGTGGCTTTGCCCGTTCCATTTTTATCCCCGGGTAAGCCACCCTTTGAAATCCTCTGTGCGCTCTTTGTTCCTTCCGTATTAAGGCCGACAGGGTTGAAATGCCTCACAGGCTGCCTCATTCAAAGGAATCCAGCTCAGCGTGACACCAAAGTTGCCCCCGGCCAGGTGGATCATGTCTGTAGAAGGACCAGGTGGGACGAATGGAAACCGCCTTGCTTAGAAAAGGCCGCTGTAGCCTGTGCCAGTCGTCGTGCTGGGACAACAGAAGCAGCACCTGCCATGTCTCTTGGTCACAGCAAACGCAGCAATCCTCAGACGTCCTCGTAGGACAGCAGTAGAGTTTAAAAGAGAGAGAGAAGCCTGGAGACACGAAGTCTCTGAACATGGGCAGAGAACAAGAAGTACAAGAAGAGAGCAGCTACTGGCTCATGATAAAACACCAGGCTTCATGAACATCAGGTGTGCCAGGGGAACAGTCATCACAGCATCTGCTAAAATTCCCTTTGAAGTGTATTGTCAAAGGCTTTCACAGCCGGACTCAACTGGTTGTTGTGGGCTTTCCGGGCTGTGTGGCCGTGGTCTGGTAGATCTTGTTCCTAACATTTCGCCTGCATCTGTGACTGGCATCTTCAGAGGTGTATCACACAGAGAAGTGTGGTAACACAGCCCGGAAAGCCCACAACAACCAGTCCCTTTCAAGTCTTGTTCAGCCCTGGAATTCTTCTTTATAGCTATGACCTCCACATTTTGCGTGCATTAAAAAGGTGGTGTCAAAAATTCCCTTAAGTTGAAAGACAGCCAATCTTGAGCCCTTATTTCTGTGGCACAAAGAACTCAGGCATAGGAAGGGACTCAGGGCTGGAATATAGAATCGTGGAGTTGGAAGAGTCCACCAAGGCCATCCAGCCCAACCCCCTGCCGTGCAGGAACACACCACCAAAGCAAACAGATGGCCACCCAGCCTTGGTTTAAAAACCTCCAAACAGATTCCACTACCCTTGAAGACCGCGAATTTCACTGTCGAACAGCCCTGATGGTCAGAAAGTTCTTTCTGATGTTTAGGTGAAATCTCTTTTCCTGCATCAAGAATTTGTTACTCCTTGTCCTAGTCTTTGGAGCAACAGAAAACAAGCTCACTCCATCTTCAACATGATATCCTTTCAAATATTTAAACATGGCTATCATCATACCATCCCTTAACCTTCTCTTCTCCAGAGTAAACATACCCAGCTCCCTAAGCTGCTCCTCTTAAATATGGAATTTAGACCTTTTGCCATTTTGGCTACCCTCCTCTTGACTTGTTCCAGCTTGTCAATATCCTTCTTGATATCCTTGTGATGCCCAGAACTGGACACAGCATTCCAGGTGAGGTCTGACCAACTATGCTCCTATTGATGCAGCCCCAAATCACTTTGCCTTCCTTAGCTGACACGTCACCCTGTTGACTCATGTTGAGCTTGTTACCTACTGACAGCCCCATCCACAAGTCCAGGCAGCTGACTGCGAGTCTAGCCCTGCTGCCGTGCCACTCCCAGAGTGTGAGGTCTCGGACTTGGAAGCAATAAATGGAAGCAATAAATATTGTTGATTTAGCAGCATTTATTGGTAGGCAACAAAGCACCCAGCTTGTTACAGCCAGTTCTGCGAACCTGGCTTTCGCTGTCCCCTTTATCCAGAAGTTGATCCCCCTCCCACTTCCCCAAAGAATGTGAGAAAGAGTTAGTTTGGCGCTAAGGCGCCCCGAGGTCGGCAATAGGTAGAGCAACAGCCACCGGGCCTCCTGCCCGCACAGGACAACGGAAACATCCCTTTCCCCATTGGACCAGAAGTGTCAGGGGCAAGTCCACCACATATGGAAGAAGGACCCAACCTCTTCATGGCCCAATCTCCAGCAAAGGCCATCATTTTGTTTAGTCCTCTTCTTGATCACTTCAGGGGTTATATACCATCTGAAAAACATTTATACCAATTCTCTTTTAACATTTGACTTGCGGTAAGTTTGATATTTTTAGTCCATAATGTTTCCCATAGTTGGAAAGTTATCTCTTTTTTGAAGTTTAACATCCATTTTACCTTCTAGGGCTTTCCTCTTCAAAGCCTCAACTTTAAATGCAAATCATGCTTTTCTTTATTGGTTAGCTCCTCATCCTAGCCACAGTCACGTTGTGAGCAATGCAGGAGAACGATACAGGATGGGAGAAATAAGCTGCAAGGGTCTCCTTGCTGTCAACATTAATGCTGGTGCCTCCATTCTGAGTCTGTTGCACTTTCTGTGTGCTTTTCAAAGACAGCCGCCCCACACAGAACGTGCTGCTGGAATCTGATCTGGATTTATTTATTTATTTTATTGTTTAGATTTGTATACCGCCCCATCCCCAAGGGATCCCTCTAAGACAGAAGTAACTGGGGCAGATTTGCTGTTTCTACAAAAGGCAGCAACTTGACTGTCGTTCAGATCTGACACAAAGCGTTCCTGAACAGCCAGGGGGCGGGCTGGATACAAGAGAACCCCAAAGCCTTTTAACCTGGGGACATTTTCATTGGGAGGGGCTGCCGCATCATTGGTAAACCATAGTTGTCATTTAGTTTTCAGCTGAGATTCAGCACTTTCATTGTATAAAATGAGCACATCCTTTTGCTTCTATGATAGTTGTGCTGGTCACTGAAATGTAATGCCAGGTCTATTTATTTAATTAAAACATTAAATCGTAAAATGTTGAAAATCATGTCTGTCTACCCAGTTAAGACCTCAAGGCAGTGAAGAGTTAAATAGACATTAAAATCACCTTTAAAAAACAACACACCTGTTAAAACAGGAAGGAGGGTCTGGCTGGCCCCTCTCCCCCAGGAACAGGATGGCTGGTGCATCTGGGGCAACCAGTTGGGAGGATCAAGGAAGCTGGTGCTCTCTAGGCAGAAATCACTGAATCACCACTGGAAACTTTACCCTGAAGAAGTCCTGGATATGAACGTGTCACAGTTTGCAGGTAGCGTCCTTGACCACCCAAAAGTTGAAGCTGGATTTTGCTGCTGTCATTCCATTTGCAGATTTCTCTGAGAGCAAGTATATCTATTAAACCTGTGACAAGTGTAATATGAAAATAGTATGGTGGACCTGCAAAAGGATAAAAAAGTTTTGGGGTGATATTCACAAACAAATAACAAAAATCTTCGAAGTTAATATAAAGAAAAATGCAATTACTTACCTGTTAGGCCCGTCATTCATGGAAGAGAAAATTTCTGTAAATTATAAACATTTATTATTCCACTTATTTGCAGCAGTGAGGATTGTGGTAGCGAGACACTGGAGAACAGAGCAGCTGCCCACGATGGAAGAGTGGAGGGAGAAAGTGCAAACTCTGTGCATAATGGATAGACTTTCCTTTCAGGTTAAGGGGCTGCCTGCTGAGAATTATGCCGGCTACCATGGACAATTAACTAGTCAAACAGACATAATATTGAAATATCTCCAGTGAAATATTAAAAAATCCTAACTTTTCTTTTCTTTTTATGCTTTGGGTGAAGTTAAGTTTAGATTAAGAAATATCTGTAATTCTTCTGTAAATATACGAATAGGCTATACTTAATAGAGTAGAATTTAAGTCGTTAAACTAGATGAATTATTTTAAGGAGAAAGAGGGGAAGTCAAAGGGGAGGGTTAAAGGGTTGGGGTCGAGGGAGGGAGGAAAGTCGGAGGGAGGGAGTTAACGAGCAATCCAGGAAAAGGTCATATGGATATAATATACTAGATGACTGTGATATGCTCCCTTTTTAAGTTATGTATAAATTGTATGTCAGACAATGTATGGATATTTACAACTGATTGATGAATGAATATGTACAGCTGATTGTTACTTAATAAAGATCTATTTAAAAAAGAAAATAGAATTCACCACCAGATATTCCATTTTTCAGAACTGAATCAAAAATCTGGTCTCCTTTGGTTACTGAAGAAGGGAAAACCAATCCGTACAAGATGAACTTGGCTTCCCAGCAACAGGTAAGTAGCAAAAATTATGCTCTGTTCGTTCTTGCTAGCTTTTGCCCTGTACTCTCTTGGAGGCAGCACAAATTCCTCTCTTGGAACTGCTGCTTGGGAGTGATTACAGAAGAACTCTGGGCCAACTCATGCAGCTGGTGAATCTGAAGTAGATTCCTGTACTTCTTCATTTCATGTTCTATTGGTCCTGTAGCATCCAGCAGAGAGCCTGAAGAGCAAGGTGAATCAAAGTAAATCACAAACACTTTTCAGTCCTTCTCAGGCTCTGTTACTTGAGGGAGTGGGATAAGAACATCAGAAAGAGCCAGCTGGATCAGACCAGAGTCCATCTCGTCCAGCTCTCTGCTACTCGCAGTGGCCCACCAGGTGCCTTTGGGAGCTCACGTGCAGGATGTGAAAGCAATGGGCTGCTGCTGCTGCTGCTGCTCCCAAGCACCTGGTCTGCTCAGGCATTTGCAACCTCAGATCAAGGAGGATCAAGATTGGTAGCCAGAGATCGACTTCTCCTCCATAAATCTGTCCAAGCCCCTTTTAAAGCTATCCAGGTTAGTGGCCATCACCACCTCCTGTGGCAGCATATTCCAAACACCAATCACACGTTGTGTGAAGAGGTGTTTCCTTTTATTAGTCCTAATTCTTCCCCCCAGCATTTTCAATGAATGCCCCCTGGTTCTAGTATTGTGAGAAAGAGAGAAAAGTTTCTCTCTGTCAACATTTTCTACCCCATGCATAATTTTTAGACTTCAATCATATCCCCCCCTCAGCCGTCTCCTCTCCAAACTAAAGAGTCCCAAACTCTGCAGCCTCTCCTCATCAGGAAGGTACTCCAATCCCTCAATCATCCACGTTGCCCTTCCCTGCACTTTTTCTATCTCTTCAATATCCTTTTTGAGATGTGGCGACCAGAACTGAACACAGCACTCCAAGTGCGGTCGCACCACGGCTTTATATAAGGGCATGACAATCCTTGCAGTTTTATTATCAACTCCTTTCCTAATTATCCCTAGCATAGAGTTTGCCTTTTTCACAGCTGCCATGCATTGAGTTGACATTCCCATGGAACTATCAATCAAGACGCTTCAGTTTCCTGGTCTGTGACTGATAAGTACTGGACCTCAGAAGTAGCGGGTATGTGAAGTTTGGATTTTTTGCCCCTATGTGCATCACTTTGCATTTTGCTACATTGAACTGCATTTGCCATTTCTAAGCCCACTCACCTAATTTATCAAGGTCCGCTTGGAGCTCTTCGCAATTCTTTGTGGTGCTAACCACCCTACATAATTTGGTATCATCTGCAAACTTGGCCACCATGCCACCCACCCCTACTTCCAAGTAATTTATGAATAGGTTAAAGAGCACTGGTCCCAAAATGGATCCTTGGGGGACAACACTCCTTACATCTCTCCATTGCAAGAACTTCCCATTTACACCCACCCTTTGTTTCCTGTTCCTCAACCAGTTTTAAATCCATAGGAGGACTTCCCGTCTTATTCCTTCATTGCTGAGTTTTCTCAATGGTCTCTGATGAGGAACTTTGTCAAAAGCCTTTTGGAAATCCAAGCAGACAATGCCCACTGGTTCCCCCTTATCCACATGCTTGTTTACACCCTCAAAGAACTCTAGTAAGTTTGTAAGGCAGGACTTGCCTCTGCAAAAGCCATGCTGACTCTTCCTCAGCAGGTCTTGCTTTTCTACATGTTTTATAATTTTATCTTTAACGACATATTCTACTAATTTACCAGGAACAGATATCAAACTGAGTGGCCTGTAATTTCCTGGGTCCCCCCTAGATCCTTTCTTAAAGATTGGTGTGACATTGGCCATCTTCCAGTCTTCAGGGATGGAGGCAGATTTCAGTGATAAGTTGCATATTAAAGTGAGAAGATCAGCAATTTCATGCTTGAGCTCCTTGAGAACTCTTGGGTGAATGCAATCTGGGCCAGGGGATTTGGTAGCATTTAGTTTATCAATGGCTGCCAGAACCTCTTCCTTGTCTACCACTATCTTCGCTAGTTCCTCAGATTCTCCTCCTAAGAATCTTGGTTCAGGTGCAGGAATTTTCCTCACCTCCTCTTGGGTGAAGACAGACGCAAAGAATTCATTCAGCTTCTCTGCAACCTCCCTGTCTCCCTGTGATGACTTGGAGTTTACTCTTGCTGGAAGACTGGTGCATATCTCTTGTTAATCAACTTCCGCTTGGGATACTTTGGCCCTGCTGATAGGGCAGTTAAATTTAGGGCATTCTGCTGGAGACCAGAGCTGTGCCTCAGAGATAATCGGCAAGAGAGTGAGTCTGTAGACCTGAAGCCGCATCATCTGACGCAAACGGCCGCCTGTTCTTTCGCTGTTGGACTCCACCCCCAGATTCTACAATAGGGTGATGCTGTGGCTCATTGTTAGCTTGGCATAAAGATGATCCCAGGATCAACCCCCAGCATTTCCAGCTACAAAAATCAGGTAGAAGGTGATGTGGAAGACCCTCCCCTGAAATCTTGGAGAGCCGCTGCCAACAGACCAAGGGTCGGACTCAGGAGGAGGCAGCCACAAAATCTGCCGGTTTATGCAGAGGCCGAGGCACGCTTCCCTCCTCTTTCGGTTTTAGTCTGTAGGGGTGAGTATGGTTGGATTCAGACAATGACAAAGGCGTTCCGTCCTTGGGCTGCTGCCTCAGAGGAAGTGCACTAAAATGGCACAAGCAGCTGATTTGTATGGGAGCAAGAGCCACGTGGCCTTCCTCGCTGGATGGCCCGAATCAGGGCTTTGCATGGAACCCCTTAGGCGGCACAGGAGCAGTGGGCCCCCGCTTCACCCCCTGCTGAAGAGGCTTTCTTTGTCCTGTGGCGGCAGCTGCTGCCAAAGCAACAGTGCGTAGCAATCATAAACCCTGCTGGGAAGAGACCCTGCCTGGCCCCTCCCACTTCTGAAGAGACTTGGTGGCTGCCACAGCATCGCCCCGCCCCCAGGCACCATGTCGGGGACTTCTGCCAGAGTGAGTGGCACACTTGCCTACGTGGATCAGCTCCGATGCCAGGTGTGTGGGTGGAGAGGCAGCTGGCAGGTCAGGAGCCCGGAAAGATGAGCAGCCTTGTTTCTTTGCCACCGAAGGATTGGAGAACCGGAGAGGCCTTTTGGAAAATGCAGTTCACAGTGAGGCATGTTGGAGAGCCGGGAATCTAAAGTCCGGGGCCATTCGTTGTTGCTTTGGCCCTTCTGCTCCCACAGGAAGGAAATGACTGAGAGGTTTTGGAGCGTGGGCTCAGCTGTTTCATTTCTCCTACTGTTGAAGGATGTTAAATTCAGTACATCATCCTGCCTGATTTTCACTGGGGGGAGGGGTGCCGGCATGCATTTGTGGGTGTGAATGCTTCATATAGAGGACAGAAATAACAAAAATGTGCTTTAGAGCTATCTTGTTAGGGAGATTGTAGATAATTTCTTCGCATCTGTTTTACTTGCTTTGTTGGAGATATTTTAAGCCTGGTCCTTCAGCTGCTGATACTCGTGGCCTGCATTTTGTGGGTCAGAATGGCATTTAGAAGGAGGTTGGAGGCAGGAAGGTCTCTCTGTGGGTGGATAAGCAAGCGCACATGTACGATCTGACCTCAGTAGTTGGCTGTTTGATACAAGATCTTGTGTAAATGGGAGCAGAGGCGTAGCTAGGGAAAATGGAGCCTGGTGCAAAATCTGAGTTTTGCGTGTACCCCTCCCCCCAATGGGCGGCCGCCAGAGGCGTAGCTGGGCCATACTGCGCCCGGTGCACACTCTTTGTTTTCCACCCCAACCCTCCATGGTGCTCTGCCTCCCCCAGTGGGGTCATGTAGCCCCGCCCCCACACATTGCGTAACCCCGCCCCCTGTGCATCACTGCTGCCGGCTCCTGCTTTCCCCAGGGCCTGCAGGGACCCCAGGAGGGTGGAACAGAGGCAGATCTAGGGAAAATGGAGCCCAGGGCATAATCTGAGTTTTCCACACACACCCTTGCTCCATTTTCCCTAGATACAGTGGATGGGGGAGAGAAATCAAGCCATCTGCCGATCTCACAGAGGTGCGCCCAGGTCTACCGCTGGGCAGGCAGCAAGGGGCCCAGGTCTACTGCTTGGGAAGACTGGAAGGGGCCCAGGTCTACTGCTGAGCAGGCTGGAAGGGGTTGAGCCGGCATGCTGGCACGGGCTCTGGCTCCGGAGGGTCTGCGCCCTCCCTCAACCTGTGGCGCCCACCTTAAAGGAAGAATTTCGGGTCCCTAGTTTAAACACCATTGAAAGTGATGCTGTTTGGGGGTGGATCCCCCCCCCCCAAAAAAAAACACCGTCACTTTTAATGTTGTTTAAACTGGAGACCCCAGAGTCTTCCTTTAAGGGGGATTTAAAAGGAGAATCTGGGGTCCCTCGTTTAAACAACATTGAAAGTGATGGTGGAATCCACCCACAAACAGCATCACTGTAACGAACTAGCAAAGTCCAGGCCAAAGTAACTGTTCTCAGTTATTTATTGTGCTGGCAATCATAGGCAATGCGAGGTCTGAGAGCCTCAGACCTCTGATAGAAGATTTTACACAGTGGCCTATCACATTCCCTCCAATACAGAATAAACAAAGCCAATACTCAAAGCAATACAGAATAAACAAAGCACAGTTTCCCACAGGCAAGTGGAGACAACCTACAAGCGAAAATCCCCAACCCAGGCAGAAAGCCAGAAGCAGCCGGCAGCCACCTCCCAAGGACAGACCACACACTCACCAAATCCTGACAATCACTTTCAATGGTGTTTAAACTAGGGAGCCCAGATTCTCCTTTTAAATCCACCTTAAAGGGAGAATCTGGGGTCCCAAGTTTAAACAACATTGAAAGTAATGCTGTTTTGGGCGGAATTCTCCCCCACCCTGAAACAGCATCACTTTCAATGTTTAAACTGGGGACCTCACATTCTCCCTTTAAGTCCATGCCAAAGGTGGTGGATTTAAAAGGAGAATCTGGGGAAATTTGGGGGGGGGGGGCTGCTGTTAGGGGTGCAATTGTTAAGCTAGCAGCACCAAAATTGCAGGGTATCTTCAGGAGTCTCTCCTGATGATGCCACCCAGGTTTAGTGAAGTTTGGTTCAGGGGGTCCAAAGATATGGAACCCCAAAGTGTAGCCCCCATCTCCTGTTAGCTCCCATTAGAAACAATGGGGGCACCCCCTTTGGGAGTCCAAAACTTCGGACCCCCTGAACCAAACCTCACCTAACTTGGGTGGAATCATCAGGAGAGTCTGCCCAAAAAATCCCTGAAATTTTGGTGCTGCTAGCCTAAACACTGCGCCCCCTGCAGGCCAAAAACAAAAAAAATGCAAAAAAACCCCAAACGAACCTGAATTTTTTGTGGGGGGCCCCCAGGCGTGCACCCAGTGCAACGCGCACCCCCGGCTCCTTGGTAGCTACGCCACTGAATGGGAGCTGAGATTTATGGCTGGTGTGAGGGTTAGTCTGTGGCCGATTATGCATGGGACACTTTGCTCAGGGCTCTGCGCCGGCAGTGGGGCCATAGTGAGGTCTCTTCACATTTCTCTGTTTACTCACGAGGATGCATCCCACTGCCTGCTGTGTGGCTTGTCTGCTTCTGGGACTCTGTTTTTCCTGGTTCTCTTAACTCCATCCATCAACTCACTCCTAAAGGCACACAATTGCAAGATTGCTGGCTTTGTGAAAGCTCTTTAAATTACCGTTACATCCATATTGCTGTTATAGCAGTTATATCAACATTGTAACCCCTTTCCAAAAATATCGCCCCCCCCCCACATGAAAGAGGCAAAGCAGTTCCCTGGACCACACTCTGCTGAAGAAGGGGGCCGTGTCCGAGAACGGATATCCTCTCTCCCCGCTGCCCACACACAGAGACACTTCCAGCCACTGCCATGAGAGGAAAGAGGGGATTGTTATTTCAGTATTTCAGTGTTCCTGCATTAGATCTTTCATTATTTAAATCAGTGGTTCTCAACCTTCCTAATGCCGTGGCCCTTTAATACAGTTCCTCATGTTGTGGTGACCCCCAACCCTAACATTTATCCATTTTACAGATGAAGAACACTGATGCAGAGAGTCTTAGGCAACCCCTGTGAAAAGGATGTTCGACCCCCAGGTTGAGAACCACTGATTTAAATAGATCTAATATGGTACAAATGCTTGAAATTGAAATAAAGTTTCTAAAAGCCCTCCCAGTCAACAAGAGGGCGGAAGTAGAGTGGGGAGGCAGGCTGGAGCAAAAAGTCCGAACCAAAGAATGTGGCAGGGCCATTTGTTCCATCTTCCCTGCAGCACAGGGGAAATGGTCACTCTTTGCCCGCTCTGACAAACAGCCGAGATTATGGGATCTGACGCACAGTGAGGCAAAAGGTGTCCGTAACAGAAGCTCTGTCCCGAAGAGAATCTCCCTTCAGTGCGGGGCTGTGCATCTGTGTATAATCAGCCTTAGGCCTCCAAGTTAGATTTGTTAGTTTTCTTTGCGGAAAAGATCCCTGTGCCATTTTGTCTCGCATCCTCTCAGAGTGGTAGTTCAGGGCCTAGAGAGAGGACTTTTTGCCCACAAAGGCAACACGGAATTTAATTGGAGGAATTTGTTGCTGCTAAGAAGAAGTGTGGGAGGCAGCGGCTGGCTTGAGTGGCTTTTTAGAAGGGCTGGCAAATTCTCAGGGCTCTGGGCCACCAGAGTTAAAGAGCCATGTTGGCTGCATCAGAACTTCCATCTCTGAGGGAATACAACGTGCCTGCCCAATGCTGGGTTAATGGAAAAGGGATGACTGCCACCATGAAACCCTTCTCTGGAGGTTTGTGGAATTTTGGGACAGATTTGATCTTGAGACCACCAAAGGTTAAGGTAGGATTTGGATCAGGGTAACAGTCAAAACAATTTCTCTTGGAACCCAAAATGATGTGAAGGAGGCCTGGAAGAAAGAAATCCACTCTCTGACATTTGGATTCATGGCTCTTTTTCAAGGTTAGGGTTTAGTCTCCAAAGGGGAATGCAGAGAATGGGTGAAGTGGTTTCTTGTATTGTTTTTAAACCATTTATATCTTGCCTTTCTTCTTGGTTCTTGGCTGTTTACAATAGCAGGTAAAACATTTTTAGTTAAAGCCCAAAATAAAATAACCACTCCCAAATCCCTCCCTGCTTAAAAAAAATGCCCGCGTTTCCAACGCGCTTGAGGGCCCTGCCAAGAACCTCCTGGAGGTCTCTGAGGAGTGGCCCCACCCCCCACCTCTCCAAGGAGCCCATTCCACAGAGCTGGAGTCACTGGGAAAGGCCCGGGCCAGGTAAGCCATCCTCAGTGGTGGGAGAGCCGGCAGGTGGCTGCTTGATGACCTTAGATGGTTCCCGGGGACACGTGGAAGGAGACCTGCAAATATGTGGCTCCCAGGAGGTCGTGGAAAGCCTTCGAGGTCATCATCAGCACCATGGAGTGGACTTGGAAACTGACTGGAAGCCAACGTCGCTGTTTCAGACTATGCTGCCTGTGTCCTCCCCTTCCCACCCTTGCATGCCACCCCTCCCTTCCCTCCCCCTCCCTCCGCTAGGGTGGGTGGGCCATGCCCAGATGCCAGGTCCCCTCCCCTTCCCTCCCTTGCATGCCACCCCTCACTCCCTCCCCTCCCTTGCATACCACCCCTCCCTTCTGGTCCGGTTGTGGGTTTCACGTTGTCTTCAAGGACAGCCCCACACAGAGCACATGCAGAGCTTTGCTGTTGTCAAAGTCTGTGTCACACTTTACTGTAGGGACCAACAGCATAAGCCCGTGGTGGCGAACCTATGGCACTCCAGATGTCCATAGTCAATTGGCCATGCTGGCAGGGGCTGATGGGAATTATAGTTCATGAACATCTGGAGTGCCATAGGTTCACCACCACTGGCATAAGCCGACTGTGAGGTTCCCTGGCCAGAATTTTCCACAGAGCTGTGCATCAGCTCAAAGCATGTGGCCGATCTGTGTGAGCATCCTTGTGCTGCACTTTGCACGTGGCTGTGCCATGCTGTCGTGTGCATACTCCCAGTGTGAGTTCACGGTGCTGATGTTGCCAGCCAAGTTCTCCTTCTGGGCTGGGTCAGCACTTGGGGCTGCTTTCCGGCGTCCTCCCTGTTAGCAAACCTGGATCCAGGAGTGCCAGGGGCAGGGAGTGGAGCGGGGGGGGGGGGGTGTCTTTCCTGGGCTGCTGCGTGGTTTCCGGGCTGTTTCTTTCCTTCCTCGCAGCCACAGATTTATGTGCCAGGCGGACGTGGTGCCTGCAGGGACTTTCCTTTTACCTTTCCTTTCACATTCTCTAGGGATGAGGTAACTGTTGCTGTTTTGTGTAGCTGTTCCCATGGAAGCTGTGAGAACAGAGGGTGTGTGTTTGGACTCTGATAAGCCGGGGGTGAGCTCTGGGCAGAGCTTCTGAGGCAAGAAGGGTGCCGTGAAGCTTCAGGACGGGGCACCTGGTGAACTTGACTTCGTTTCTTCATTCAGATGTATTGCCTGGAAATGCCGGGGATGCCAAGGAAGGAAGTGGGAAGCAACTTTGGCCGGTCCCGTACCCTCCTGGGGGACTTGGGGGCCACTGGCGCGTCCGACTCAGCTTTCAAAATATTCAGAATATTTTTTTAAAACCCTTTTTTCAGATACAGTTGAAGGGAGATGGTTGGTTTTTAATGAGTTGAGTCACAGTTTTGAGTGTTTGGGATTATTAAGAGGCCCAGTGGATCCACTGTTACTTTCAAGAAGACTTGATCAAGTTATTTGGGACAGCATCACCCAGTATCGAGGCACACCCATTAATCATTCCCATTTCGTTTTTGGTTAATTGAAAGAATTTCTCACCTTCTTGTTAAATCGGTTACTAAAGCCATATATTTGAACACCAGCAGTTCTGTTTCCATTTGCCTGACTTTCACTGGGAAGCACGTTTTCTGTCTGTCACTTTGTCAGAATGAAATCTTCAGAGATGTCCCCATTCATTGATTGATAGGCTGGGGGGGGGATCCCCCCACTCCCATCCTAGACACAAAAGAACGTCAATTGTTCCTCTGGTCTTGGTTTGCGGCTGCCTGCCTGTGCTGGATTGCTGCTTCTGCCGTTTGCTCCGCCTGCGAGAGTTTTGTGCTGACTTGTACAGAGCAGGAATGTTATTCTAGTAGGGGCAGAAGAAACCTGCATGGATGGACCGGGGGAGGAGGGGGGCGAGGGGTGGCTGAGGAATTGCAGTCCTTGCTGAGATTGGCAAGCGAGTTGCATTTTAGCTCAAAAGGTGCGCACGCTTGAGGGGTTCGGGGTTGTGTTTTTTGTTTTCAATCAGAATTTTTTGGGGCTTCACCATTCTTGATTTGTCCCCGAGCCTGTTTAAAATGGCTTTGTTTTGTGCCTGCGCTCTCCCCCCGGTTTTATTTTTGGCAAGCTTCTTAGCCAGCTGCCTGCTGCTGCCTCCCTGCACGTCAGATGCTTGCGATTGATGCCTCTGCTCCCTTGCATGCAGGAAATAAGACACATAGGAAGCGCACATAACCGGAGTGCCATGCCTTTCACGGCCGCCACTGCTTCCAGCGCTGCACCCAAAGTCATCACATCTCAGTACAACAGCCCAGCAGGTCTGTACTCCTCCGAAAACATACAAACCTTCAACCATGCAGTGGAGGCGAAGTCATCCTCGAGCGCCCAGGAGCCTGCCGAGAAGTAAGTGGCTCCCTGCGCTGGGCTTCCTGGGCTGGGATTCTGCTGGGTTGGAGGTAAAGAGGGTGGTGCAGCGGAGGGATCCACAGGACTGTGTGTTGCCTTTTATCTGGAAACCCCTCTTTTCTTTCAGGTTGGTTTCACAGCTAGTGTGGGCCTGTTGAGGCCAGGCGTGGTTTCCGGGGAAGGCTAATGATTAAACTAACGATTGTCCCTTTCTTTGCTCGCCAACAGCCTGTGCCCTTTCAACGTGCCTTCAGCCTGGGCTATCAGCCGCTAAAACCCTCGCTCAGGTGCTTCTTACATTTATTATGGGATGTCATGATTTTTTGGCTCCCTTTTCAGTGAAAATGGGCCTGCCTGTCAGAGCACGGGCCGCCCTCGTCTTCTTCACAGAGAGGTTTGGAGATTTGGAATGTCAACTTTTTTTGGTCAAAAACATGGATGTTCAAGATCAACTAAATCTACCAGGCAAATTGGTTCTTTCCCAACCCTGACAGTTTGCTGGCAAAATAAAGAAATGCCCAGAATCTTGGCACGAGTGCTGCAGGCACAAAAACAAAACTCCAGATCTCTTTCCTCACAGAGGGCTGCCTGATAGTGGCTGTCATGTATTTTATTAACAGGATTCATCAGCAGAACCTTGCATTTGTTCCCGATCAGTGTTGAGATTACCTGTACCGACTTAGTTGCTGTTTCCCCTTAGCATCTTATGATGTGCAGACTCCCTCCACCACCACCACCCCACCGCCCCAAGTCTGCCCGTTGGGTGACCCAACCCTTCTCTGGCACACCGTTGGTCTGGTCTGGGCCCTCCGACAGAAGGTTCCTTGGGAGTTTATTGTGTGCTTAGTGAAGTCAGCCACTATGAAAGGAGGACCCGCATCACAAGTCCCTTCCGTCTCCCTTCCACTTCTGTACATTTCGGCCGTCTGGAACCCAGAGGCCTTCCTATAGGCCATCTCATGTATTATTATTATTATTGTAGATTTCACAGCTGCCAGATCTTTAGCTGGTTGTTGGCCTTCATTACAATTCGAGCCTCACCCAGAGGCCTAGGAAGTTGTAATGTAGTATTCGTGTGGATCCTAGCAGGGCTGCCTTCTGAATTTGACAGATGTTAATTTTGTCAATTCGAAGATGTTTCAAATGCTGCCCTAGTGTTTTTGGGATGGTGCCTATTTATTATTATTATTATTATTATTATTATTATTATTATTATTATTATTATTATTATTATTATTATTATTATTAATTTCATTGGTTAGATTTGTATGCTGTCCTCCCCCGAAGGGCTGGCTCATACGTACAGTGCCCTTATTTCTGTATAACTCTGTCCCAGTTGGTCATGAGAGACATATTAATATGTGTGTCCACCCCGTCTAAGTTGAGTTGTGGAGTGGTGAGAAGGGCAGGCATTGACACCTTTGAAAGAGGTTAGGCAGATTCAAATCTACTTAAGAACAAAGACAACATGGACATGAGGGGAGCTCAATCCTCCCCCCCCCCCCAAATATCACTTTCCTCTTTGCTTTCAGCACTTTCCTTTCAGCGCGCTCACTCTCAGGCTGGGAGGAAAATGCTTGAAAGCAACTAAGGACAAATGTGGATTCCTCCCACTTTCTATCTAGTTTAGTCCCCATAAACCTTCTGATCTAATTCCTATGTACTAATGACATGTATTCCTTCATTAATTTCTTCCTTCCTTCCTTTATTCCTCCAACTCCCCTACAAACCAATGCCGACCCACCCACCCACTTTTCACATGCTTCTGCTGAGCAGTCTGCTGTCCCCACCGGGTGGATTCAAGGCCCCCTTTGCGACTGTCTATAACCCTCTTCAGCCTTCTGCTTCTTCCTCCTCCTCCTCCCCCTTGCAAAGAAGGCACAGCACCTCATCCATCCCAAACCCAGCTAAAGTGAGCTTAGAGCAGCTGAAGGAAGTGGCTCAGATCTGCCCAGACAGCCCTGTGGAGTTGGATGTCCCTGGATTCAAAGTGCGACACGTACAGTTTAACTCTCCTTTACAGCTCTATTCGCAGGAAAACATCCTGGACTCTTTGCAGGGGCAGATCTCTTCCATTAGTCCCACTCTCCCCAGGTAACTTTGCCTGAACTCTGTCACTTGAGGCCTGTGAATGGCTTTCACTTTCACCCGTTTCTCACCATCTTACACTCGTTTGTGGCAAAGAATCTTCACCTTTGTGGTGACAGATGCCCACTGCAGACTGGGTCACTTCTGATGTAATGTTTTTAGCTTCCGCCGGTACTGTGGTGTCAGCATGCTGGACTCTCCCTCTTTGATTTTAGGGGGTGAACTCAGACCTTCCAATTCCCTCCATGTCTGTGTCCCTTATTGTCTACTGCAAGATTATGGAGACTCACAGATAGTCTGCTGTGGTTTAACCTGATGAAATGATAAGTAAGTGGGGGTTAGTGCAAATAAAAGAAAACAAAGTAAGTGCACAACACACAGCTAGCAGAAGTAGCCATGCAAGTCAGGAATATTTACAAGGTGAAAAACCTTAAATAGGTGAAAAACCTTAAACATGATCCAGGGATTCTTAGGTGTCCTTATTGAGACATTTCACTGGCCCTTGAAGTCTTCTACAGACTTTATCCAGATACTGGTTAGCAGTAGCGTACCTAGGCTAACTGGAGCCCTGGGCAAAACCTGAGTTTGATGGGCCCCCCCATGAGCAGCCACCCTCCCCCACCGTGACCAAACAATGATTTTTTACACCAGGTCGTTTCAAAGTCACCATCACATTATAGAACATGACCCAACTCACAAATCTGAACACAGCAATGGGCCATGCCACACAGCAGAAATAAATTTTTTGAAAACATTTTCAAAATGCTTTCAAAATGTTTTATTACTGCTATGAAAACATTTTGATGGTGTTGTATCCAGTCCCCCTAATTTGGGAAAACAGCATCACTTTAAATGTTGTTTAAACTGGGGACCCCAGATTCTGCCTTTAAGGTGGATTTAAAAGGAGAATCTGGGCTCCCTCATTTAAACAAGTGATTCTGGAATCCATCCCCAAACAGCATCATTTTCAGTGGTGTTTAAACTAGGGAGCCCAGATTTTCCTTTTAAATCCACCTCAAAGGGAGAATCTGGGGTTCCCTGTTTAAACAACATTGAAAGTGATGCTATTTTGGGGTGGCTTCTCCCCCACCCTGAAACAGCATCACTTTCAATGTTTAAACTGGGGACCTCAGATTCTCCTTTTAAATCCATGCCAAAGGGGTGGATTTAAAAGGAAAATCTGGGGAAATTTGGGGGGTGCCTGCTGTCAGGGGTGCAATTGTTAAGCTAGCAGCACCAAACTTTCAGGGCATCTTTAGGAGACTCTCCTAATGATACCATCCAGGTTTGGTGAAGTTTGGTTCAGGGGGTTCAAAGTTATGGACCCTCAAAGGTGTAACCCGCATCTTCTATTAGCTCCCATTGGAAACAATGGGGACGGGGCACCCCCTTTGGGAGTCCATAACTTTGGACTCCCTGAAACCAAATCTCGAACCTGCATTTTTTGCGCCCACCACAAGGTGGCGCCCTGGGCAACGGCCAATTTGCCCGATGGGAGGAACGCCTCTGCTGGTTAGGTTTAGTGGGTGCTCTTACCTGTATAAAGAAAACAATCCTTAATGGGGCATTTTCATGTTCTTCAGTGAACTGAGTTCTTTAGATTGATTATTTGAAAAAGTATTATCGTTTCACAGTCCTGTTGGTGCACTTGAGCTTTTGTGCATACGATTGTAAATAGACTGACTCCTAAGAATCTCTGGATCATAAGTGGATTTTACCTGAAGCAGACTGGTTTAGAAAAAAAGTTTTACAGGGTTCAGTGGGAGTAACATGAAGGAGGGAAGGGGGAGGCTGTTCAGACAAAAATATTACATTGGAAGCGGCTGTTGATGCACCAGACCTGCCCTCGGGACCCTCTTCGGTGCTTTTCTCTTTCTGTCCTGCATGATGTGGCCGTCAGGTGCGCTGCCTGGTGTGTACAGACAGGAAGATCCATTCTGCGAACATGGAGCCAGTTAAGGCAACACAACTGCATCAGATCTCTTTCTGGTTGCTTCTGATTGGAGGCACCCAGAGACAGGCTTCTAGGATCTTAATTGGTAGGTGGGTATGTGTGGGAGCAAGCAAGATACCCAGGGGGCATCCATGGGATTAATTAATCAAAAACAAACTGGAAATTGGGATGATATGTTTAAGTATTAATGAAACATTTGGTGAGTGCTGGTAGTTTATCAGTCTACCATTTTCTGAACCCCTGGGAGTTCCCAGACAGTCTTCAAAGGTGAAGCCACAAACAACACATTACAGTAGTCAAGCTTGGGAGTTACCAGGACACATGAGGAATTGTGTTAAAAATTACTTCTGTGCGGAATGAAAATGATTGGCAGGTAAACAAAAGAAATTTACCTCAGCCAGCCACAGCAATTTCATTTTGTAAAAATCACGATTAACTACTGTCCTCTTTGTGTTATGTTTTTATGCCACTCCTCCTTTGAGAAGTTGGTATGGTGTCATACCTAGTTCTCAAATGCTCCTAGTTAGGCCTAACTGCAATCCTGTGAGACCATTTTGGGTTGAAAAAATGAAGAGTCAAACATTCTTCAGTGAGTCTCTTGGCAAGATTTGATCCTGATTCTTCCCTGTCTTGGTTTGACGCTCCTAAGTTTGGCACTCAGTACCATTTCTCTAACTGCACAATAAGGCACAAAGGTAGTAGGTGAAGATGTGGGATAGACAAAGTCGACATTACAATATGCCCAATGGGATTATCTGCAAGTGAAAGGTGGCTTAAGAAGTACAGTTCATTAGATAAAATACATTGTTAGAAACCTGAAATTATTAGGAAATGCCAAAATGCTGTTGGCAGAAAAATATTAGTAGCATCTAAATGAAAATCTAGAATGGAAGGGCTCAGGGAAAAGCTGCTGTTCAGGTAAATTAATTCAGGTTTGTGCAAAAATGGCCCAGTGCATCAAGAAAAGATTTTTATATAGTTTATGCAGTTCCTTTTTTAGATCTGTTGGATCATTACCTTTATCCTAATTTGAATAATATAGAGTTGATGTGATTTGAGGTTTTTCTCCTCCCCCTTTTGTTTCTCTGCTTTAAATTTGAACCAGTAGTAATTATAAGTTAATGGAAGAGGAAGTGTCTTTCTGTGTGCAGGCTGTATTGGTCTTGTTGAATAAAAGCATCTGATGCTGTGTTTTTAAAAGGTATCCTGCTCCCAGAGTTCTTTAGGGCTTCAAAACACCGAAAGACATCTGAGGGCTTCCCCAGTTGGCATGATTGCCATTTTTTGGAACAGCTGGATTTTCAAAATAAATATGAAGCATTGCAGTAGTCATGTTTGGATGTTTCTGGAGCATCTGTGGCAAAATCGTTTTTTCCCAGCGGAGGAGTCTGGTGCATATGTTTTGTGTTCTTTATTTAATGCCTCTTTATGTAGTGCTTACTCCAAGGAACTGAGGCTCCTTCTGCACAGGTAGCAACAGGTTCATGAAACCCATTTCTGCTGTGCTGCCGCTGTTTGCACGGCAGCTGCAGGAGCCAGCCAGGATCGCTGGGATCCCGGAGGCAGAATGGTTCTCATGGAAACACTATGTTTCTGTGCAAACCATGCAGCTTGAGATTCCCCCCCCCCCACTTGAGAATCCACCCCCCCGAGGATCCGCCCACCCCCCCACCTACCTGCATGGCTTGGCAGTCGCCTCTTGGTATCCCCTCTAATGGCGGCTGCCTGAGGAATCCACCATAATGGTGGAGGGAATGGAATGCTCCTGCTTGCCGTAGTTTGCACGGGCAAGCAGGAAGCATTTGCAATCTGGGTTTAATGAAAAAAACTCACAGAATTAGCAAGTTTCATTAAATTTGGGTTCTGGCCACTAAAACAGGTTAGCAGCGTTTTGGAGGTGAGTTCTGTGCCAACTCCCCCCCCCCCCACAAACGCTATTAAAAAGGGGCCCAATCCATTTTAATTGGCCCGTGCAGAATAGGCCTGAGGCCGGCAAACATGATTCTCCCCCCTACATTTTATCCTGAGAACAACCCTGTGAGGTAGGTCAGACTGAGAGAATGACGGATATTGGCAAGTGGGAATTTGAAGCAGGGCTTCCCCTGTCTTAGTCCAATGCTCTAACCACTATACCTCACTTGAGGATGGCCGACTCAAACAAAGATTGATCCTTGTGGTCTCTTAAGTCACTTTTGAAGAGTAAGGACAGCAGTGGGTGGGCTGTTCAAGAGCCAGATGCCAAGAGTACCAGCTGGGGCATTCATCATTCTCTCACTTTTTTTTATAAGGAAGTTAGTAATTAAGATGTGCAGTTGTACTAGAGACAGAACAGAATGTTTGAATTCTGTCTTGAGCCTTGTTTGCATGTGCATGTTTGTCAGGGTGTGACCTAAGTTGTGAATGGGCTGTCACACCACACGCCACACACAGAACAGTCATGCCAGCTCCAGCACAGATGCTTTTTCCACAGTGTTTGTGCACATTCACCTGGGAATTATCAACTTGTGCATTAATCAGCCTGCATGATGCCTACTGCTCAGGTCTCTCTTATGGAGGAGAAGTAATGAGGTTCAAGGGCAGGGCTGGCAAATTCATCCAGATGTCACAAATGCCTTCGTGCTGAACCACTTTCCATTTATGGGCCATGAAGTGGCCTGTTATTATTCTGTTAAGAATATCAATTGCTGGTTTTAGTTGCACTCAATCATAGTTTAAAATCTCACTGCAGGTCGTTTGGGCGAACACAGCGTCTGCACCTCCAGCAATTTGAGCTGCATCTGTATTTATTTTCTGATGTGGAAAAAGTTTTCTTGTAATACAATGGTAAATTTTTTTTTCTTAGTTTGGACCAATTTCCCCAGTCTTCTGGTAATTTAGTAATTGATAAAGACTCTGAGGTTTACAAGATGCTGCAGGAAAATCAAGAGTCCAGTGAGGCTCCCCGCCAGTCGGCCTCGTTCCTGGTTTTACAAGAAATCTTAGAAACTGGAGAACAAGGTAAACTTGGGAAGGGCGGGTGGGTGGGTGGGATTTCTTAAGGAAATGAAACCCATGAGGAATGCACCCTGAACCGGGAATGTTTCTGCCAAAATAACAGCCAGGAGTCTTGTGGCACTGAGAAGACGAACAAGAGTAGATTGCAGCAAACATCTGAAGAGGGGATTGGATCCCACCGAAGATGATGCGGGATTAAAAATTCTTCAGTTGTTAAACAAGACTTTTTTCTTTCTTTTTTTTGCTGCAGTAGCCTTAACACGGCTACCCTTCTTCAATTGTTATTTGTGCTCTTATGTCTCGCCGCTTTTGGTGGTCCTGAGCTAGCTTTGGTTGGGCTTGGTTAAGCTCAGAGTGTTCTAGAACTTTAGCCCAGGAATTGGTGCCTGCCTGTCCTTTGTGAGAGGGGCGGACCTGAATGTGCATCCTTCAAGCTCTGTTCCATTGCTGCTGGTGCCCATATTCTCCCTAGCAGGGTCTCCTGTTGTTGAGGGTGATTTCCCTGCCTATCCCACATTGTTCTGGTTCTGTAGTCTGAACTAAGGGCTGTGGGTACCGGGAAAGGCCAGGCGAAGGATCTGTGGTGGGGGACATGAAAGTGATCCCAGTTACAAAAGGTTAGACCCGAATTGGAAATTGCCTTTGGATCCTGAGTTTTTACTCAGACTTCTCCATAATCCACCGGCCTAGAATGGCCTTTTTTAAAAAAAGTTGAATGAATTCCTTATCCCTCCCCCGCAGAATAAGCCCCTAGGGTCTAGGCCATTCTTTCCAGGAATGCTTAAACATGTGAATGGATAAGTTGTTTATTAATACCCAATTTTTGACTAAATACATGTTTCGGAGCTAATTTTCCCCCTGACATATAGGCATGGGATGGGGCAGAGTGAAAACGACGTCATTCACCAGTTTCGAACAAATGACATTGGCCGGCAATTGGGTATCCAGGACAATTCTGAATGCTGGACTTTCCTCTGAAAGGCCGGCTCGTCTCATACTATCCACCTTCTCCGTCTGTGCCCCATACTTCAGAGGGGTGGTAGATGGCACCCAGAGATGCCCCACAGCTGTCACTGTGGGGGCGTCTGAAGTTCATTCTCTAATTCCCTTCCCACAGTGATTAGTGCCAGGTACATGAACAGGTTCCCACAGTGATTAGTGCCAGTGATTAGTGCCAGGTACAAATTTTTGACCAAGGCAGCCTGCGCATTTCCTCCCGCTTTTCTCTTATCCTGATTGCAGTTTTTTCTGGCCATTTTGGGGTGGGGGTGAGATTCTAATGCCACTGGTGTGCTTGCACATGTATTCAGACTGCTTTGCTAGGATGATTTATCATCATAAACTGTTGCCTAGTTTCCTTTTATGCAGGGCTTTTTTATTGATACATCATCCAGTGATTTTTTTGTGGTCTGCCATGTCCCAGACTGCTCAATGAGACTCTGTATTCAGATGATTTCTTTATTATGAAGCAGCATCAGGAATAAGCACTGAGACTTCTATTGCCAGAACTAAATTTTGCATGCCAAAGCACCCTCCCTTATACCCCTCGTCATCCCCCTCCCCATCACACAGCGTCACCCTGGAACCTCCCAGGGGAGTTTGCCACCCCCCCTCCAGCCTCACAGTCCAGAGCCAGCGTGGCCTTCACTTCGGTCAAAACAACCCACATCCCCCAGCACTGAACAGAGCAGTGGCCAGCAAGAGCCTAGCCAGCTGGTAAAGCACTGCCAGGATGAAACGAAGCTACAGCACCAGCAGTTAGCTGAAGGGGAGGAGGCGTGGCAGCGTCACGTCAGAACTGGGCAGGTGACACCTCAGTAATTTTTAACAGGGTGGGATATTTAACAACCCCAGTTACAAAATGTACCAGCCTCTTGTCAAATGGAAAAGGGGGGCATATATAGTAAAATTATGTGCGCCCCTTTTTAAAATGCTCCAGATCAGCGACCAGCAAAAATTAAAGCCTGATGTTTACATTTTGGAGCTGGACTCTGCAATATCACTCCTACTCAAGTGTTTCTGTTCTCGGGCGTAGCATCTCCTGCCCTTCAGCAAAACCACAGGTGGACGAGTCTTTCTACTCTCACGCTGTGGCTTTCTCTTCTAATCTATGGCATTCTGTGTTTCAATGTTTACAGGAGATTCTGAGAAGCCTTCAGGATTTAGAAGTGTCAAAGCGCCAACAACCAAAGTAGCGGCATCCATTGGAAACGCTCAGAAGCTGCCCATTTGTGATAAGTGCGGATCCGGCATTGTGTGAGTATTAGCATGTCTGCCAAAATGGAATCGTGCAGAAGACGGTCCATGTTAAGAAACAGCTGTGTGTGAGGTGGAGGCGTCTCTCTGACTTCACGTATATCCCACCTCTTTCTCTCTGGCAGAGAGGAGACGTCATTCTCCTCGCCTCCCTCTTAGCCTCACAACAGCTCTGCGAGGTAGGTTACGCTGAGAAAGTGCGACTGCCCGGAGGGCACACAGTAAACTTCCAGGACAGAGTGTGAACTTGAACCTGGGCTTCCCAGCTTGTGGTCCATCTCTCTAACCGCTACTTAGAAAGTGGGGAATTAACTGTCCATTTGCACATTAGAGCAAACTCAAACAGACTTCAACGAGTCCAGCTGGGTGAACTTTCCCAGTATCCCTGCGGATTGCAGATGCAGCCCCTGACAAGTTTGACCGAGGCAGCCTGCACATTTCCTCCCGCTTTTCTCTTATCCCAATTGCAGTTTTTCCTGGCCTTCGGGGCAGGTGGGTTCCCAGTGTGATGCAGTCCCTCGCAAGTAGTGTCAGGGGACAAGAAAGCTACTGAACTCACATGCTTATCTCTGTCTGTGCTTTGGGAAACTCAGGTTTGTGTAGAGCCGGACCTGGTAGCTCTAATTCACCACAAAACAGGGTGGAAAAAATCAAAGATTAAAAAAACATTTAAAAAATCAGTTTTTTAAAAAATAAAACGCTTTTTGAGAAAAAAAACTATCTAAAGATACTTGTTTTGGTGAGTTAAACTATCTAAGGATAGTTTAAATATTGGTTCTGGTGGGTTTTCCGGGCTGTGTTCTGGTGGATTTTGTTCCTAACGTTTCGCCTGCATCTGTGGCTGGCATCTTCAGAGGTGTATCACAAAGAAAAGTCTGTTTCACACTGCGTCTAAGTGAGAAGGGAAAGTTTAGTGGGGTATATTGTCCATGTCCCAGGGTGGGGAACCAATCATTAAGTGTTTGGGTGGAACTTGTTATGCAAAGGTGTGGTTGAGTGCATTGTATTGCGGGTGGGGTTATCAGTCCATTTTTTAAGTACGGGCAGCCAGGCTCCCAATATTCCTGCATAGCAAGTTTCACCAAGCACAGACCACGCCAGGCCTTGCCTATTTTCCACTCTATGGTGGAGTGAATGTCACACTGGCGAACAGAGCCAAGAGCCACTGAAGTGGATTCCACACAGCATACGTATAACGACTGGCAACTCCCAGAGAACATGAGACTCATTTATAACTATTGCAACTCGTTATAATATGCTGTGTGGAATCCCCCTTGAATGTCTCCACTGGTTACAGAAGCAGAAACCTGTTTCCCAGACAGGTGCTGGCTCAGAGCAGCTGGCACCAATTTGCACACAACTCTTTTCTCTGACACTGAAAGCCCTTTGACTTTGGTCATTTTCTTCTCAGAGGTATGTTTGTGAAGCTCCGGGACAAACATCGCCACCCTGAATGCTACGTGTGCCATGACTGTGGAGCCAACCTCAAGCAAAAAGGGCATTTCTTTGTGGAGGAGTGCATCTACTGTGAGAAGCATGCCCGGGAACGGGTCACTCCACCTGAGGGCTACGACGTGGTCACTGTGTTTCCACAGTGAAGTGGGTGATTCACCACTGCCGTGCCCCAGAGCACCACTGTCTGTCTTCCACCTCTAAATTCAAGTTGCAGAAACACTCAGCAAGGCTTCTGCCGTGGACCTTTTTGGTGGCTGCTACCAGAACACTGTGACACAGTAAACTACTGCATTTTTATAATCTAACTGAATGTCTCCTTTTTTATGATGCCACGGTCTCACTGCTTCTGTGTACATTGCCAAATACCAACAGTCCACGGAGCCAAACCGCAACACCTTGCTTCCCTTTCTCATTCAATAAAGGGGTTGACTCAAACTCTTGTCGCTCTGTCGTTTGTGAGAGTGGCTCACTCATTCTGTGGCCCGGAAGCATAGATGAAGGATTTCAAGCTCTCTTGGGAAAGTTGCAGAGTTGTCCAGCAATAACACACACCTTGGCTGCAACATGTTTTTGTGTGTGCAGCGTAACAGTCATTTGAATTGCAGTTAGTTTATGGGCTTCTTGTTTTTTCACTTATTCCCATCTTTTAAGTGTCTGGACAGATGAGCAACTTTCAAAATCTGATCTGTCCACTAATATTTTGTGTGGGGGGAAGGGTTGTATCCTATTTGGCTGCCTTGAGTGTCTGGCAGTCTATGGAAATTGCCGTAAATAAGATGCCTTCATGCCTCTTTCTTTTTGTACCCCAGTCGGACCATTTAAACAAAGATTTGCCTGTTGCAAGTTTCCCCCTCTACTAGTATTTTAGACTTCCAAGTTCTGCTTACCAAATACAGAAAAGCTAGGATGCTGTAGCCATGCAGTTCTCATGGTGTTGAAAGACCTGTGCATAGAACTGCAGGCAATTTTTTTGCCACGTCTTCTGCAAAGTCAGGAGTGAGGCCACCAGACGTACCAACTGAACCAGGAGCACTTCAACGTCTGGCTACAAGGACACTGTTCATTATTATTACACAGACGAGTGAACTTTATTGTTTCGCGTAACACACTAGAGCGAAAAGGGAGGCCCAGCAGTCAGCACAGTCAGGCCCCCCCAGATCCTGGCTGTGGAGGGAAGAGCCAGGCAGGACAGAGCGATCGGGAGCTTTGGCAGCTCGAGCTTCTCAACTAAAATGCACGCACTTCAAACCAATGGAAAGGAATCATTCCAAGTTACCAAATACTACAGTCGCACCTTGTAAACAAACACACAGAACAGTCTCCTGCCACATAAAACTGACAAAGGAATAAAAACATTGTTTAAAAAAACACCTTTTTTGCAGAATTTCCATAGAAAACTGTACATAGTAGCAGCTGCAATGGCCAGTGAAAAGTTATCTGCCAGTTATTTATTGACGAGGAGCTCCCCAAAAAGCCACTAATCACACTGCCCAATTTGGCAACTCCACATCTGACCAGTCTTCTGCCACCTCTTGGAAAATACTATAATCAGAACCAAGGTTTGAATGTGCTAAACAGTGCCCATCTCTGCAGTATTTTAAGTCCAGGTTAAGGGCGCGCACATGTCGTCCTCTGAATGCCAGATGCTCCTATTTCAGAGTGCACATTCCAGGCTGGCTTCCTCCACGGCTTCCAATACCTTGAAAACGCCCTTTTTCTGTTTCAGTGGTGCAGACTTTTCCATTTGATCTAAAAGAGAAAAACACCGCAGAGGTGTACAGCAGTGGCACTTCCTGCAAGTCTCGAGGAGAGCCACATTCACAAGTGCCGTCCCCAGCATGAGACCTTCTGCCGAGGAAGGCTCTCGGCTGACCTGACTCTCTAGAACAGGGGTAGGGAACCTGCGGCTCTCCAGATGTTCAGGAACTACAATTCCCATCAGCCTCTGTCAGCATGGCCAATTGGCCGTGCTGGCAGGGGCTGATGGGAATTGTAGTTCCTGAACATCTGGAGAGCCGCAGGTTCCCTACCCCTGCTCTAGAAAGACCCACCACAAGCCCCACTGGGCAAGGGACTCCTGCCCTCTCCTGGAATATGCAGCAAGTACCACGTGCGGCCCCCCAGCCAGTGAATATGACTGGTTGAAGGAGCCATCTTAACAGCCAGTGTCTTGAATAAGACGGTCCTCCCTCTTTGAACAGCAAACTTGCTAAGTGACTGAAGACAGATTCTGCGGGGGAGGGGTGGGGGGGGTGGATTAAGCTTCAGGTTTCTATTTCTTCTCCCTGGAATGGATGGGAAGTTATGTATGAGGTCTAACAGACTCTCATGGTGGAACTCAGTGCCTTCAGAAACTAGGCATAGGGGGGAATGGTTTCCACCACAAATGCATTGCTCCATTTATTCCTCTTCTGGAAAAGAGAATGCCCCCAAACTACCTTCAGTCTGGCTGGGAAAAGAGAAACACTGGAAGGGAATTGTGGGGGGAAAGAGGATTTTTTCCATGTCTCCAACCACACCCCTCTCCAAAGAGCCCACAGGTGTCTTTTATCGGTCCTAACAACAGAAAGGAATAGCACAAGTCCCAATTTTCCCCTCCTGTTTGGCCACTGAACAAGTGGGCAGCTAGTCCGGCCAGCCCAAGAGGCCCCTCTAGAAGAAGCCACTGCAGACGCCCCTGCCCTGTAACAACAGACAAATGAGGGCCTGCTGGCCAGGTGTACTCAAAGGTAGCACTGCAGCTCCATATGGAAGGCGGCCAGAGGAAGCCGCTCCCTTTGGGAAGGGGACAGTCCTGGGTCCTGGGGTCTAGCAGGCCGTGGGCATTGCTGAGTCTTCCCCCTGCTTGCGTGTCGGGGGGGGACCAGATGGATGGACTGCGCTTCTGTTTTCGGCTGTACATTTAGCCACAATATCTGGCCTGTGCCCAAGGACTTGACTGTTTTTGTCATAGGAAGTGGAACTCTGAGGAAGAAAAGGGCAAAAAGGCTATAGGACTCATCTTCCTCTTGGCCCTGGTTTTCTGCAGGGTCAAACCACAACCCTACAGATCAACTTTGCCGATATCTATCTGCACAGCTCAGTTTTCCCTTGGGTTTGGGTTTTGTCTGTTCTGCACAGATTCTGGTGTTCAGGCAGCCAATCTCTCTTGCTGTGTATGCCTGCACAAACGTCATTGATGCCATCATGAGCAACGTGAGAAACCCAGCCCACCCTTTTAAATTTTTTGCACTTGCCTTCTAACAGTAGTGCACACTATCAATAAAATAAAAGCTGAGCACTTCACAAGAGAGATTTAAACTTCTGCGAGGGGAAGAGGGGTAAACAATTAGACAAACAATCCAGCACATCATTAGGAAAACAAGGTGAGGGCTGATGCCACATCCTACCTGGGAATCACGGCACAGCCTGAGCAGCAGGCGACAGACACACCAACATTCATACATTATGGAGGGGGGGGGGGGAACCTCCACTGATCAAAAAGATGGGAGGGGGGAGGATACAAATGGGATCCATGGGACAAGGGTTTGAATGTGGATACCAGGGGGAGGGGAGTGGACTTTGACTGACAACCAATTTTGGAAAGGTATTTCAGATGGAGAGTCAAGCAGATCAGGTTCTACTTTCAAAGGAAAGATCACAGTTTAAGTGCTCAGTGAAAAGCCTTGAAACTCACGAGTAAAGTCATGACGGACCAAAGAAAATGGAAAACTTCAAAGAGATGCAGGAGGGCTCTGCTTCCAGGTTGTTACTGAATTCATTTTAATAAAATCCTGGCTTAGATCTCTTTGTTCCATGAAGACTCTAAAAAACCCATTCCCTCCTCCCTAACCTACAGTGGCATCCTCTCTTGGAACAGGAAGTGAGTTAAGCTGTAACAGCTCCCTTTACACAACGAGTTCTCCATTTCAAATGGGCTACTGGACAGCAATTCAGGGCTAACAGAAAATATAATCTGCACTTACCAAGAAGTTCACTTCTGTCCAAAAGTAGCTCTAGATCTTTGTCGGATATTACTTTTTCTCTGGAGCCTTTCACTTCCCTAATAGCACAAAAGGCACACATTTAAAGCACAAAGAAAGTTTGTCATCAGAATATCTTACGGCCGCTCCCCCAGCCCAAATGTGTTTTCTGTGCGAAGTAGCCAACAAGCTCTTCTTAGAGC
This sequence comes from Sphaerodactylus townsendi, assembly GCF_021028975.2. Classification (NCBI taxonomy): domain Eukaryota; kingdom Metazoa; phylum Chordata; class Lepidosauria; order Squamata; family Sphaerodactylidae; genus Sphaerodactylus; species Sphaerodactylus townsendi. Next base: position 6,994,388 of record NC_059432.1, on the reverse strand, counting down.
CAGCAGGAGAAGAACTGACCTGTCATAGTCTCTAGACTGCAACAACTCCATTAATTCCTTGGGATCCAAGCAGCTCTTGCTCACTCCAGATCTGCCCCCTTTAAACTGATCTGGAAGAAAGACAAGGAGGGATCCCCGTCCCGTGGGGCACATTCATGAAGCCACTGAGAAATTGCCGGCTGTACCACAGGCTCAGCCAAATCACTTTAGTTTCTTTAACAACTTGCTTGACTAAGGTTGTGTCTTCTCTCAATGCCTCCCTCCCTCCCTCATCAAAAACTACAAAGCAGCATCTGCATCATTATTTGTCCAAGTGGATCACCTTTGCCTGGCGGGCCCTGCTCCGCTCTCTGCACTCTCCCAGGGGTTGCCAACTTTTCCTGAGGAGGGCTTGCTTTCTCTCTGGGTAAACCGCTGCCACCATCTGACCGAGAGGAATTGCCCGCTGGGGAAGGCCAGGATTCCCCAACTTCCTTTCCAACTGTGAGGCCTGTGCCTTGGTCCCCCTGTCTCTGGGTTCCACAGAGCAGACTGGGTGTCCTGGAGGAAAAGCTGCTCAGCCTTCCTCCCCCTCCCTGTTTAGATAGCGCAATCAAGACAATGGGGCATTCGAGGTACAGAGAACCATTCTCCACATCTAAGGTTTAAAAGTATTTATTACAAATAAAAATGGATACCAATATCTTTTAGCACCGCGCCAGATGGAGCAAGGGTTTCCAAAGCAAATGAGATAGAAATGCAAATCCCCTGCCCTTATCTCTTAACGTACCCTAGCTAGCAGTTGTTGAACATGGAATAGGCATCTAACACTTAGAAGGTTGCAATTCTCAAACAGTTCACATTACCTGACTGAGCACATGGTCCAAAAATGGCTGCACCCTTCACAGCTCAGGCAAGAGGTCTGCTCCCCCAGCAGAAGGAAAGAGAGAAGAGACCTCGCCCCTCCACTCCCAGCAATTTATCAGACCCCACCCTCCTTTGACCTGGGCAGGCTGGGTCAAGATATCTTTTCCCCAGGTGGCCCTCCCTGATGTCCATCTGGAATTTCTAAGTCCTCCCAATCTATGGTACCTGGTTGGAGAAGGGGAGGAGGAAAAAGAAAAGAGAGGGGGGAAGGAGCCATTTCTCCACACCTGGCATAAGAAAGCCTCCAACAGATGCATTGGAGATGTGTGACCTCCTTGCATGTCAAGATTTGATCAGATTGTCGCCAAGAGCCATTAACTATATTATCTCTTACAGAGAACTATTTTATTTCCCTTCCCTACAGGGTCACCCAAATCCCTGGGGCTCATGGCAAGCCAGCTACTAGAAGTATTAAGTTCATTTCCAGCGCTGAGCACCAGGAGGTTCAGGCCTGCGCAGGGGCTCAGTCCATGACCACCTGCACCAGAGGGTCCAAAAGGCAGTGTCAATGGTGTTGTTCCCACCCTTCAATCCTCTTGAATCTCTGGGGAATTTCACCCCCCCCCCGCCTCTTGCTCTCTCCCAGAAGTGCTCTGAGCTCTTCCCAATAAGGAAGACTTTCAGCGGCCATACGGCAAGCACATCTGGCCAGGTCACACAGAGGTTCCATTGTGCTGATTAGAACGCAGAACCACTGGACGCCCTGAAAGGAAGCAAAACAAACCATTCAGAGGCTGATATGCTCACTAACTTTTGTGGATGACCAGCTTCTCTAACTTCCTCTTGGCAGCTGCTCTCTCCACAATCTTCTGGTCAATGGTGTTTGCCGTTACAAACCGGTAGACGACCACTGGCTTGGTCTGGCCGATCCGGTGACACCGGTCCTGGGCCTGAATGTCAGACTGAGGATTCTGAGGCAGAGAAAAACACACACACAAGAGGCTCAGAAGCCATTCTCTAAACCTCGGTCAACTTCCACTGGTTTTTCAGGTAATGCCAGATTCTCTGGATTCTCTTCCCTTCTGGAAGCACAAAGCGGCCCAGTGACTGGAGAAGGCCGGCAGAGCCAATAAGAGTTCCAGAGTCTTACAGAGAAGATTCAACGTGACACCTTCCCATTCCCTCTCTAGACCTGAGAAGGATATTCTATGCTGTGCATTTCCCAGGAAGGCTGACCCAAGATTAGATGGGATGGTGCCTGCTTTTGGGATGTTTTTTATTTATATAAATTTATAATGTATTTATATAAAATAGTTATTCAGAAATATTTATAAGCCCACCTTTCCCCTGAAAAATCATGATCTAGAGCAGGGGTAGGGAACCTGTGGCTCGAGAGCCGCATGCGGCTCTTCTGCCCTTGCACTGTGGCTCCACGAGCCGAGCCACCGGCCCCATCCTTGCCCGCCCTGCAGGCAGCAGGGCGGCCACACCAACTGCCCGCGGTTGGCTGGGCCATGCTGCGGGCTTCCCCTCTCACCCGCCCCATTAGAGTGGGGTGGGCACTTTCCCGGCGGCCAGCGAGGCCGAGCCACCGGCCCCATCCTTGCCCACCCTGCAGGCAGCAGGGCGGATGCATCCATGCGCTTCTCAGAATGAGCGGAGCAAAAGGTAAAAAAACCCCAATATATATAGTGTTATCTTTATTTTAAATGCCAAAAATTATTTGCGGCTCCAAGTGTTTTCTTTTCCCGTGGAAAACGGGTCCAAATGGCTCTTTGAGTGTTAAAGGTTCCCTACCCCTGATCTAGAGCAAGTAACCACCAGAAAACAAATGATCAACTATATTAAAATAACCAATATTTTTAAAAAGTTGTATCAGTTGACAAAAAACTGTCTTTCTGGAAGAAGAAGAAGAAGAGTTGGACTCCTGTGAGGAGACTCAAAGGGGCTGACAATCTCCTTGCCCTTCCCCCCTCACAACCCTGTGAGGTAGGTGGGGCTAAGAGAGCTCAGAAGAACTGTGACTAGCCCAAGGTCACCCAGCTGGCGTGTGTGGGAGTGCACAGGCTAATCTGAATTCCCCAGATAAGCCTCCACAGCTCAGGCGGCAGAGCGGAGAATCAAACCCGGTTCCTCCAGATTAGAGTAACCCCCTGCTCTTCGCCACTATGCCACTGCTGCTCCTGGACAGAGTATACTATAGGCTAAGCCTGGACAAGCCTGAGCCTGGACAGAGGAGGCCAAGGAACAGAAGATAGTTTAATCGGACTTTTGAGTTTCAGAAACCTCACAGGGGAGGGCGGCATAAAAAATCTAATAATAAATAAATAAAAAAATAAAAAATTTTGCAAGCTGTACATCCAGGCCTGTGTGAACGGAGTCAGGCAAGCATTTCACGACCAGGCTCAATGCAATTGAACTGGGAGGAAACAGGGCTGTGGGTGTTCTGTTCAGGCACCTGCCTCATCACTGCATGACACCAGAAGAACATTTCCAAAGATGCTGCCAGTTTCAGGGATGGACTGGGGTCATTGCCACAAGAAAGGGATCCCAAAGCTCCCGGTGTGGATGGAAATTTTGCTCATAGCCCACAATTTTGCTGGTATGTAAAACATACCCAGTCGCTGTCATAAATGATGACGGTGTCAGCAGCTGTCAAATTAATACCAAGACCTCCAGCCCGTGTGCTCAGCAGGAAGATAAAAATCTCTGGGTCGGTGTTAAAATTATGCATCTACAAAAGAAACAAATAGCAATTTTAAGAAGAATGCTCTCCTCCAAAGAGACCACAAACAATACGTCACAGGAAGGAAAGTCAGCGTCTCTTTCAAAATTCCCAGAGAGATGCAGTCTCCTTTAGCTACGAGGCAGAGCGGCATCTCCCCATTGCATTCCATCACTGCCAACACGTTTTGGCTTCCAACTTCCTTCCTCACCAGTTGTGGGAGAGTGTGCAATTTCTAAGGTAAGGTAAAGTATGCCATTAAACCATAACCAACCCATAGTGACTTCCACATGGGGTTTTCAAGGCACGAGATGCTCAGAGGTGGTTTGCCACTGCCTGTCTCTGCAGGTTTGCCCTTCGGGGATAGAGCGGTCTATCAAATCGAATAAATCATCATCATCACCATGACCCTGGTAGCACTTAGAGGTCTCTTATCTAAATACTAACCATGGTTAACCCTGCTTAGCTTTCAAGTTTAAACAGGACTGGTCTAGCCTGGGCTATTAGGGCCACTACATGGAAGTTCTACTTGCATTAATTTGCTACTCTAACATTGCAGGCTCCCTCTCCCCCACCTAACCCACAGCCAGCTTCCATACTTTGACTGGGGAGGGGGGCAGTCCCTATGCTGCAAGGACACCATAAGCCAAAATCTGGGAAATTTCAGAACAGGGCAAAGAGAAGATTTGTTGTGCCCTCGGTTTCAGACAAAGCATCAGCCCATGCTGCACCCCCACGCATCATGACTCAGCCCAAACTGATGATCATTTGGGAAAATCAAATAACCACATAGCTTGCAGTGGTACCCCAGGGTCGAACATGACTGAAGGGGAAACTTTACTTTAATATATAAGCCAGATTAAAAATAAGAATGACATTTTCATAAATGGATGCACAACAGTAAAGGGTCTCTTTAAAATATAATGTTATAAATGTTAATATCCATGTTATCTATGTATAGTTCATTATTATCATTTGTAAATTCTGTTTTCTTTAATAGTACAGAAAATGAAAAGTTAAAGATAGAATTTACAAATAATACTACACACACAGTGATTCCTATGATCACCTCCTAACAGTGGAATGGCTTCTGCTTATCTCCAGCTGGGCCTCTGTATTTCTGCATCATTGATAAATTTATTTGCGGCGTTGTATAAAGGAGCATCAGAACCAGCAAGAGAGGCGGCCAAGGCCTTTCCAAGGAAGACATCACCTACATTTTCTTCCCTCTCTGCATAAGACATCGTTCCGTCCAGGCGGCTGAACTGGAAGTCCCTCAGATAGCAGTAGTCCATCAGGATGTCCAGCATTTTGGTCATCTGTGAGAATACCAGCACCTATGGAATAAAGAAGACTAATTAACTTTTCACATGAGGTTTCTGAGCAATGTCTTGACACAAGAAATGGAAAAATACCTTGTGCCCCCGCTTCTTTAGTTCTGGCAGCATGCGATCCAGGAGCAAGAACTTGCCTGAATTCTTCACAAGATCCTCGTCAACCTTGACACCAGAAAAACACAATTAGGGCAGTTTCAGAGAGCAGGTGTGTTGGTCTGCAGGAGAACAGATGGATCAGAACCCAACATCATCGTAGGAACCAACAAGATTTGTGAGGTACGAATGCTTAGCAACTGGAGGGACATGTACCATTAGCCTTGACTCTGTCCAGAGAAGGCAAACAAATGCAGGCAGAGGTCCTACCGGCCCCAGACATGAAACACTGCTCTACGTGGAATATCTACACCACAAACATTTTTACGAAGAAACAGATGTTTTAAAGACAAATGTATACAAACACTACTGCGCTTTCAATTGCAAAAAGAGAGACAATACAATGACAGCTGCTCTTCAAGAAAATCAGAAGAAATACACTCCCAACCAGCCAACAGAATACCAACATCAGAAAGCTCCCTTACCTTAAACTGCTGTGTGGCAGGGTCCAGTGGATACTCAATAAGATATGGGTGGTTGCAGCATTTCCTTAACACCATCATAATGTTCTGCATCTTCAGGTTGATTTCTGAGTCCAAAGGCTGGTTCATTTCTACCATGGGCCTTGCAAATTATACGTAAGCACGACATCATCAGCACGACTCAAATGCAGATCAAAACCAACTGATACATAACACTGGAGAGCAGGCATGGCATCTGCTTGGCATGCAAAAGGCCCTAGGTTCAGCCCCCCAGTTAAAAAGACCAAGCAGCAGATGATGATGGGAAAGACCTCTTCTGCCTGAGAACCTGGAGAGCGGCTGCCAGTCGGAGCAGACAATACTGACCCTGATAGAGAAAGGGTCTGAGTCGGTAGAAGTGTCATGATCAGCCCATGTCTGATTTGATCCTGCCAGGTCTCCCAGTCGGGACGTGGGATCCTTTCTCTCCCCTCTTCCTCTTAATTACGGTGGCTGTCCTTTTGATTCCCAAGCAATGCCTCAGACACCTGCTGTTGTAGCTCTCTCAGTATTGTGGAATGTGGGTTCTTCTGACCCTGGGGGAGGCTGTTGTGCCCCTGGGCTGTTCAGAAACAAGAGTCTATGTCCAGAGGATTTCTGAACACGCTGCCATCCCCCCTTGGGAAGTGGTCGGCAGGCGTGGTGTTGTGTGATGTGGCGGCATGACATGGGGTGTAATGGAGGTCGCTTTGCTGCTTATGCTTTAGCTCTGGCAATAGAAGTTTAAATACCTATTCCTGATGCTGTTTCATAATAAAGAAATCATCCAAAATCAGTCTCATTATTGAACACTCCACGGGCACAACGAGAAAGCAGCATCACGTGTGTGTTATTCCTGCTCTTAATTACAGGGATTTTTGTAAGAGTCAATAACACATTTATTCTGGCTGTTGTGGGTTTTCTGGGGTATGTGGCATTGTCTGGTAGCGTTTGCTTCTAACATTTTGCTCCTAACTCTCATTGAGGCGCACATCCTGGACTCTGGGAGGAAGCAGAAAAGGAGCAGGAAGGAAGCCAAAAGGTGAGCTGTGGTTTTTGAGGGGTATTCTTAGGGTCAAATTTTTACTTTTTGGATTTTTGGAGGGCTTGTGTGTTTGCTTTTTGAGGGTTTGGGAAAGCTTTTGTGTGTGAGAGAGTTTTACTTTGTCCTGGCTGTGTGCTTGCCTCAGGCTTCTCAGAGGTGGGGCTTCTAGTGAGTCACCACCTCTATTTAACTGCCATTCAGCTGTCTTCAGTACTCTCATTAAGGTAGCAGCATGGGCCAAGCAGCGCCTGCAGTTTTTTTGTTTGTTAGTAAGCAGCAACCTTGAGGGAGACAATAGAAGATGAGTTAGAGTCTGGAGCTCAGCGAACAAGTCCTTGGTTAAATAGGCAAGACTTTGTGAAGGAAACACTATTGAAAATGACTAAATATGGATAGTCAGGGAGTTGCAGTCACCTGCAATAGCTGTGGGATGTTTGTTTTCTTGCTGGGCAATGTGGGTATTTACACCTGCAGCAAGTGTAAGCTGGTTGCTCTTTTGGAAGAGAAGGTCCTGCAGCTAGAGGCGCAAGTATATACACTTCAGAACATATTAATGTTTCCTGGACAGAACGGAGCAGATAGTAATAGGTGTGGAATCCACAGGGGATCTCTCTGATTTCAAATACCAAAGGTGGGGAATTAGAGGAATGTGACTCAAAGAAGCAGAGGGACCAGGAAGCATTCTGTGAGTGAATCTACAAAATGGATTTGAAGTTCTTTCCCTTGTCAGTGAGGAGCAACAGGAGCAACAGAGTCAGCCCTAAGAAAATGTTCAGGTGTCAGAAGGCTCAGCCCATGAAATGGTACCTGCAAAACCCCAGGAAAGACATGTGGTGGTGGTGGGAGACTCCTTGAACAGAAACAGTCATTTGCAGGCCTGACAAGATGTCTCGAGAGGTGTGCTGTCTCCCTGGGGCAAAAATCCGAGATGTCAGAGAGGCTGACACGCCCACTGATCGTTACTCCTTCTTTCTGATCCATGTGGGAACAAATTACACTGTAAGACATAGCAGTGAAATGATGCTGTTTGGGGGTGGATTCCAGCATCACTTGTTTAAACTAGGGAGCCCAGATTCTCCTTTTAAATTCACCTTAAAGGCAGAATCTGGGGTTCCCAGTTTAAATAACATTGAAAGTGATGCTGTTTCCCCCAATTGGGGGGACTGGATACAACACCATAAAATGTTTTCATAGCAGTAATACAACATTTTGAAAGCACTTTGAAAGCCTATTGCTGTGTTCAGATTTGTGAGTTGGGGCATGTTCTATAATGTGATGGTGACTTTGAAACGACCTGGTGTAAAAAATCATTGCTTGGTCACAGTGGGGGAGGGCGGCTGCCCATGGGGTGGGGAGCCAAACTCCAGTTTGCCTAGATATGCCACTGGGCGTAGCTACAAGGGAGCAGGGGGGTGCGCGTTGCACCAGGCACACGCCTGGGGGACATCAAACTCAGGTTTTGCCCAGGGGCTCCGGTTTGCCTAGTTATGCCACTGGTGGGATGCCACATGGTTCTGTCCTGGGCCCAGTCCTATTCAATATTTTTATCAATGACTTGGATAAAGAAATAGAGGGCATGCTAATCAAACTTGCAGATGACATCAAAATAGGAGGGGTAGCTAATACCCCAGAGGACAGAGTCAGGATTCAAAATGACCTGGACAGGTTAAAGAGATGGGCCAAAGTTAGCAAAATGAACTTCAACGAGATGAATGTAAGATTCATCACTTAGGCAGAAAAAATGAAATGCACAGATATAAGATAGGTGACACCTGGCTTGACAACACTATATGTGAAAGGGATCTGGGAGTCTTAGTAGATCACGAGCTGAACATGAGTCAGCAGTGGGATGCAGCAGCCAAGAAAGCAAATGCGATTCTGGGCTGCATCAACAGGAGTATGCTGTCTGGATCAAGGGAAGTAATAGTACCACTCTATTCTGCACTGGTCAGACCTCACCAGGCATACTGTGTTCAATTCTGGGCACTGCAATTCAAGAAGGATATTGACAAACTGGAATGGGTGCAGAGGAGGGCGACCAAAATGGTAAAAGGTCTGGAATCCATGCCCTACGAGGAGAGACTTAGGGAGCTGGGTATGTTTAGTTTGGAAAAGAGAAAGTTAAGGGGTGACATGATAGCTATGTTTAAATATTTGAAGGGATGTCATGTTGAAGAGGGAGCAAGCTTGTTTTCTGCTGATTCAGAGACTAGGACATGGAGCAATTGATTCAAAGTACAAGAAAAGAGATTCCATCTAAACATCAGGAAAAACCTCCTGACAGTTAGGACTGTTGGACAGTGGAATACACTTCCTTGGAGAGTGGTGGAGTCTCCTTCTCTGGAGGTTTTTAAACAGAGGCTGGATGAACATATGTCGGGAGTGCTTTGATTGTCTGTTCCTGCATGGCAGGGGGTTGGACTTGATGGCCCTTGGGGTCTCTTCCAACCCTATGATTCTATGATTTCACCTACATTTATGGCTGGCAGCTTCAGAGGTATGTCACAGCAAGATGTGTTTCTCTCCGAGGCACAAAGACATGTGACACATCTTGCTATGACATGTCTCTGAAGATGCCAGCCATAGATGCGGGCAAAACGTTAGAAGCAAAAACTACCAGACCACGGCCACACCGCCCAGAAAACTCACAACAGCCAGTTGATTCCAGCCATGAAAGCCTTCAGGAACGCATCACACTTATTCTAACGGCTGGCAGACTGTTCTCTCATTTGTACAAAATCACTTTTTATAAAAACTATCTTCAAGACCCGCTACCAGATTGGGCAGTGTAACGGCACACTATAAATGAGTGAAGTCACATTTAGGATAAGAACCTCTCTTTTTCAACTTCCTCTTGCCGTTTGCTGATCAATACTTCCAGTTCATCAGGGAAATCATCTTCACCAGGTTCACGATAGTTAACCAGCTTCCGACTTCGACGCTTTGGCCGGCCTGCAGAGTTCAATTCAATGACTGGTTCCTGTAGAAGAAGAAAAGTAGCTTCCACAGCTGCCCCTCGCCAGGTTCCAGCAGGAAGAAAGAAATCGCAAGGAGGGCACAATATTCTTCAAGGGAGAGGAGCTAAATTGGCCTCTGGGGTTCTGCTAACTCCGATAAAGGCTTTGTGGCAGAAGAGCGCCTGCCGAGCACGCAGAAGGTTCTCAGACCCGCGGGGCAGAAGAGCACCCGTGGCAAATACCTGGTCGTCTCCCAACAACTTCCGAATCGTCTTGTTGACTATGGCCATGTAGAATGTTTCTTGTTTCTTCACAAGAGGCGCGTAGACGACAACTTCGCGCTTGGGAGGAACCTCCAAAGTAACATCTGATTTTAGCCTCCTCAGTAAGAAAGGCGTCAAGATCTAGAGTTTAAAGATGAAAAAAATGCAAGGGCAGCCAGGGGGCTTCCGGAGCAAACTGGGGATCAGGACCTGACACAGAACCCACTGCACAGCTTTTTATTACTATGCTTTTATTATTGGCCCAATTGTTGAGCACATATACTTTTCACGTAACTATGCATGAACATGAAGACGGGCTACAAACCACAGATATACAAAAGTGGGCGTGCTTATTTTAGCCTACTCTGCTGTAAACAGAGGTTGAAAAAAAGCAGAATTCCAGGCAACAACAACAAAAACAGCCATTAATATATTTCCATCAACTCTATGAAAACCAGCCATACCTGGTGCAGCATGTGCAAGACATTCTGCTCTCTTTCTTTGGCAACGATATCTTCAGCAGTTTCAGAAATACTGGTAATGTCAAACCAGGACTCAAAGCTAGGAAGAAAACACAGTAAAATATATTTTACAAACATGGTGACGATGCATGTTTTCCACATTTTAAAAAATTCTGCTGTGCTAAGCAGAGTTCTGCAGTCTATTGTACCTAAATTTGTACACATTTGCTTTATCTACTCTATGCTACTGGCCGATGATAAGCTCCAGAAGTTTGCTTTTTAAAGACAGTGTTCTGAAGACAATACATCTGACACTTAAAATCTAGGCATATGCAGTGCTGTCATGCCCAAATACTGATAACTGACTGGAGGATCGTATTCGGTGGAAAGGCAGCTCAGGAATACCTGGTCATGTCAATGAAATTGCCAGCCTTTGCTACAGCAGGGGTCCCCACCCTTTCTCAGCCTGTGGGCACCTTTAGAATTCTGATAATGCCCAGCTTATCCCAGAGAAGAAAAAAATAGGGATACACCAAGCAATGTGTCAGCAAACTAAAAAAAGAAAAAGATGCCCGGGGACTGGCGCCTCCTTGGTTGTCATGTGCAGCTTCCACACATTTCTCTGCTTACGTTTCATCAGGGGAACCCACAAAGACATAATTGTACCATAAATGTAACTAATAGAAGAGTTAAATTCTGATCTGGGACATCTGACCTTGCTCAGCTAATCTCTGTATAAAAAATGTTCCATCATTCTCCACTCAATAAAAGAACTTAATTGCTGTCTGTAGAAATGTTCAGCAAAAAGAACTCTTGTCAGTATTTGTTTTTTATATTCATACATCTGTAAAGTCTGCATTATCTATTTCTATCGTCTTGTTCCACATCCTATGTGTGGATTAATGAGCTTATTTTATCCTGTATTTTTTACTTAATTCAAATGGTTAAGCTGTCACTTGGCAGCTCTTTTTTCCTTTTTCGGTCTGCTGCCAGTTTATCTTCAGTCACACACAGCAACCCTTGGAAGTCAGCAGGAAAGGGGCAAGAAGGTGCCGTGGTGCCCTCAGATACCACGCTGAAGGTCTCTGTGGTCATATATGTCCAACAAGAGAGGAAATGCAGGCTCAGTGGCCTAGGCTAAGCAAGGACTCCTTCCGCCAAGGAAAGATTGCTTACTTAGAGGTTATTTTTTAACATTCACAAAATGTGTCTCAAAATATAAAAACATTTCATAAACCCATTAAAGTTCTTCTGAGATTATTTGTCAAGGTTCACTCCAATGCTCAAATGAGACACCAGAGGGCTCCGCCCCAAAAGCACAGGTGGCTACTTACCTTCTCAAGTCATCAAAGACATCGGGAAGCAGGAAGTTCAGCAGGGACCAAAGTTCGGACAAATTGTTTTGCAAGGGCGTGCCCGTCAACAGCAGCTTATTGTCTGTCCTAAACTGTTTCAATTCTTTGATGAGACGACAGTTCATGTTCTTAATCCTGTGCCCCTCATCCACTATCAAGTACTTCCAGTAGAAATTCTGGAGAGAAGAAGCTTTGGGTTAGTTTAAGGGGGTTAAAAAAGAAATAAAAACACGTTCCTTTCTCCTTCCGTTCTGTTTCGTGGTGGCTACTGCACTTTGCAAAGAAGCCTGAACTGAGTACATTTCCCAAGGTGTAGAAAAAACAGCTGCCTGGATCTGAATGACGTGAAAAAGTCTGTGGTTCTTCCTATGGAGGAAATTTTTAAAGAGTCTCAAAGGAGATGGTCCAGTTTCTGGAACTACATATAAAAAGCCAGTCATTAAAAGCACACCCCTCTCCCCCAAGTAAGCTCAAGAAATGTATCCCTCCTCAAGATCTAGTAACTCGGGACCGAAGTGTCAGGCCTGCGCCTGACGGTTGCGGGTGGCAGACATTTGCAAGGGAACTGTGAGGCTTTCTTCACTGCAAGTGTTCAGTTATCAAAGAACAGCCATTTATCAAGTGCGAACTGTTCCCAGTTTTTTTGTGCCTTGTTCAATGGGTAGAGTAGAGCCATTTGGCTATGGGAGGTGGGGAGCTCTAGGGCAGTGATGGCGAACCTATGGCACGGGTGCCAGAGGTGGCACTCAGAGCCCTTTCTGTGGGCACACGTGCACAGAGTTCATCATGTGCGGGAGGCAGAAAATCACCCCCCCCCCCCACACACAAACATATCTAGACTAGCCTGGGCATGATCCTTTACCTGGGAGTAAGCTCGGTTGCTGGCAATGGGTCTTGCTTCTGAGTAAACCCTCCTAGGGTCGTGATTCACCCATTCGAAGCATTGCACGGTTGCTTCACCAAGCTTACTCCCGAGTAACGTGCGCCTCGGAGCCAACCATTTTTTCTACACTAAAACCTCAGTATTCAGGTTAAATTGCCGTGTTGGCACTTTGTGATAAATAAGTGGGTTTTGGGTTGCAATTTGGGCACTCGGTCTCGAAAAGGTTCGCCATCACTGCTCTAGGGGATATAGGCAGAGGGTGTGTGCGGGCTTTTCAGAAACTTCTTTGTTGATGCTTACCTTCAGGTGCTAAATAAAGACTACAGACCAAATCTACAGTGTCTATTATTTTCGGACCCGGGGTCTGAAATTAAGTCAGCAAGGTAAAAAGGTAAAAGAAACTACTTCCTCCAGCCTCATGTAATTAACATATGGGGCTCTCTGCCAACAAGATGGAGTTCCTGCCAATCTTTCGGTGGTGACTTATAAGCTAACATTTGGCAACCTTGTACAGTGTTCATGTTGAGAGACATTTGAATGTGACTTGCCATTGTCTGTCCCTGCATGGGCAGAGTTCTGAGAGAACAGCTGGCATAAGGTCACCCAGCAGGCTTCATGTGGAGGAACGGGGAGACAAATGGCCACTCTTAAGCACTACGCCACTTTGGCTCTTTGCTACTAGATCAGCCCAAAAGTATGCTGGATTCCTTCGATAGCAAGGACCCAGAGATGTAAAATTTCCTGTAATTTTGAAGATGGGGTGGGGGGTAGTTTGGGAAAAATTTGCAATCCATACTTTTTTACAAACCTAAATGCCTGACTCACTGAAAAAAACCAAGTATCATTTAAACAAAGTTAACATGAAATGCCAAACAGAACAATTTCATGGAATGTAAAAGAATAGCTATCTTCATTTTCTATAAGTAGTATATCTAGTATTTAAGCGTTCCCATCGCTCTGTGAGGACGAACACTGGGGATGTGAGCAAGCTGCCTCTAGTGGTCCAGGAGAAGGGGACCAATATGCCTTCAGAGACTGGACACTTTATATTAGTAACTTATGTATGTATGTATTGGATTTGTATCCCGCCCCATCCCCGCAGGTCTCAGCGAAAGTGATCAGGCCAGAGAGAAGGAACTCCTGAGGTCAAACCAACTGGGGTTTGATTAGCTCGTATATTTGTACAGAAATATTAGCTATCTTTTCAGCGTCACATGCAACTTAGTACATATTCTGAAGAGACCGACTGAGTTCACCTTGTATAGTATTTAAATGCCATGTGATTGTATAAATAGACAGGAGATACTGAATTATAGAATCTATGTCAGTGATGGCGAACCTTTTCGAGACTGAGTGCCCAAACTGCAACCCAAAACCCACTTATTTATCGCAAAGTGCCAACATGGCAATTTAACCTGAATACTGAGGTTTTAGTTTAGAGGAAACGGTTGGCTCAGAGGCATGTGTTACTCGGGAGTAAGCTTGGTGGTAGTCGGTGGCTTTGCTTTGAAGCAACCGTGCATCTCTTCCAATGGGTGAATCACGACCTTAGGAGGGTTTACTCAGAAGCAAGCCCCATTGCCAGCAACCGAGCTTACTCCCAGGTAAAGGAGTGCGCTTTAGTTCTTCGCATGAAAATCAGTGGGGTTTAGCAGCGCTTAACAGGGTTACCTACAGTGTCTCCCCAAAACTAGGTCTTAGGTTTAATGCTAATAATCGAGTCCAGCGGCCCAGGCCAGCCTATATGTGGGGGGGGGGGGGCACTCTGTTTGTGCGTGCCCACAGAGAGGGCTCTGAGTGCCACCTCTGGCACCCGTGCCATAGGTTCGCCACCACTGATCTATGTAATAATTCTGAATTACATATTTTGGAGAATCTGTGATATTGTATAAGAAAGTTTAGGTTGTATTTCTGAGTTACACTTTTGAAGTTGTGCAGATCAAAAGGTTACTTGTGTTGGTTCACAAGGTTAATAGTCAGGGGTACAGTGTGGTTTACTGAATAAGGTCCAGACTAGGCTTGAGCAATACCCTAGAAATTCAGTAAAATTCAGATTCAATTTATTCGGGCATAACACTATCTGTATGCCCAAATAAGACAAATAACATATTTGGATATACCCGAGTATTCGGGTCCATCTATTTTTGTGTTTCGGCCTGCAGGGGGCACATTTTTAAAGCTAGAGGCACCAAAATTTCAGAGTATCATCCGGAGACTGTCCTGATGATACCACCCGAGTTCGATGAATTTTGGTTCAGGGGGGCCAAAGTTATGCTCCCTCCCCCACTGTTTCCAATGGGAGCTAACAGGAGATGCCGCTAGCTTTAAAAAATGCGCCCCCTGCAGGCCGAAATGCAAAAAACCACCAAAAAAAATACCCCAAAAGCCCCAATACCTTGCATTTGGATCCGTTCATATTCAGGCAGGACATATTCAGCTGATTTTGGGCTGAATATGCCCAAACTTGCCCAGATTCGATCTGAATCCGGTATTTGTTGCACCCGAATCTCCAAGGCTAGTCCAGACCATAAGCAAATGGACATCTTTTGACAGTACTTAGGAGGACACCGGCAGGCAAAGGAAAATAAAAACATGACTTAAGTATATTAGGACAATCTATAGGAAAGTCTTGAGGTTTTGAGGGGGCTGTGTCAGGACTGGATCTGATATGGTGCATTAACATAACTAAGTTCACCTGGGTTTGCTTACCAGTAACTCTGAGTAACAAATCACATAGCAAAATAAGGCTTTATAGCAGAAAGTTAAGATATTAAAAACAAGGCACACCTTTCTATGCCAGCACAAAAGTAACAAAGCTGACTACCTATTTTACTTACTGAAGTCTTAATATAGAGCAGCCGTTTCAGAAGGAAAAGTGTTTCCAGACCATAATACTAGTATCTCCTGCAGAAAGGAGGTGTCAGAAAAGGGGGTAAGGGATTTCTTCTCTAGCTACACTTATTCCTCTGCCCATACCACATGCACAGCTGGAATATGTGAGAAAGTTCAGGAAGTCTGAGAATATGCCCTGGAAGAATAGCCACCACACCTGCAAAGAGTCAAGAAAATAACTTTGGCTGGAAAATGCCTTCAAGAAGGATTGATCTGTACTTGAAAGCAAGTTGGCCACAATAATTCCATACCACTATCACAATTCTATAGCCCTTCGTCAATCCACGATTCCTGGGCACATAAAGACCCCATGCATCCACAAAGCAGCGCGGCATGTCACAAGTGGGGGGGGGGGGGCAGGAAAGACATATGAACCTGCACAGCATACAGCAAATCAGGGAGGATAGCCACAACCTTAGCTAAGCATTTAATCAGCACAACAATCTTGAATTAGCACAGCTGAAGTATTGTCGAAGGCTTTCAAGGCCAGATGCAACTGGTTGTGGTGGGTTTTCCGGGCTGTGTGGCCGTGGTCTGGTGGATCTTGTCCCTAAAATTTTGCCCATATCTGTCATCTTCAGAGGGGTATCACAGCCGGAAGTCTGTTACACACTGTGTCCAGTGAGAAGGGAATGTTTACATGTCTACATAGGAACCACGAAACGCAGCATCCAGACTCGTATTAAGGAGCACTAAAGACACTGTCAGCTTAACCATCCTGAAAAAACTGCAGTTGCAGAACATGTCTTAAATAAAACTGGACATAACATTTTATTTGAAAACACTGAAATTCTAGACAATTCAGAAGGTTACTATGGCAGATTGTACAGGGAGATCATTGAAATTCACAAACACCAAGACAACTTCAACAAGAAAGAAGAGACTCTGAGAATTAACAAAGCTTGGCTACCAGTACTTAAAAACACCAAAAGCAAACCCCAAGGGCATGCTAAGTTAATGGACAATGGACTCCACCCAAACACAGGATTTGCATTCACCAATATCGCTGCTGCTGCTGCAGGGAATGCAAATGTGAATCACTCCCTGAACTGAAAACCCCCACTTGCAATACTATACTATCAACCACACCTTTGCATAGCAAGTTCCACCCAAACACTTACTGATTGGTTCCCCATCTGGGGACATGACAATTTATACCCCACCAAAACATTCCCTTCTCACTGGACACAGTGTATAACAGACTTCCCTCTGTGATACACCTCTGAAGATGCCAGCCACAGATGTAGGCGAAACGTTAGGAACAAGATCCACCAGACCATGGCCAAGCAGCCCGGAAAACCCACAACTAGCACAGCTGAAGTTGCCTGCTTTTGAATGGCCCCTGGGGAGGAGCAGACAGTCACCCTAGGAAATGCCAGCTGAATTTTGAGGAAACGTGCTGGGACAGGGGTGATTAGAGGCTGGTTAGGAAACAATTATTGGTACTTATCCGTGAAGGGTCCTTCTCTTCTGAGCATAACGAGGACATCTTGTGGGTAGTTCCCACAGTCAAGGCAGGAAATGAAATTTCTTTCTCTTCCTGTGAAGAGAGACTGCCCCTTTCGCTCCAGTTTGGACATTCCGAGAAGCAGTAGCCTAAAATGATTAAGACTAACCAAAAGCTTAACTTGAACTTAAACTTTTGTTCAACTTGGTCCCGTTGTAACTGTGGACCAGAAGATGAACAACACAGGTTAACATTAACTAACTGCATGGATTACCTGTGAGGCCACAAGCTGTTAGTAGCCATGAAATGAAGACAAGGAAGAGAGAGAAACAGACGATCACATGGGGAGGGCAAGATGTCCTCATTACGCTCAGAGGAGAAGGACCCTTCATGGGTAAGTACCAATGGTCATTCTCCCCGAGCTAGAGGACATCTTGTGGGACCTCCCAGATTAGTGTCCCCTTAGTTGGGTGGGTTATTGTCCTAAGAGGGCAGAACGCATAGCAGGACCTTGCGCCTGAAGGCTGCCTTGGAAAAGCTAGAGATTCATTTTGTAGTGTTTGATAACAGTTGAAACAGAGGACCAGAGGACTTACAGATCTCCTCCATGCATTCTTTGAAAAGGCAGCATTGACTCTGGCGGCCTCTCTGACGGAGTGGGCAGTGATCCCCGGAGGGGGTACCAACTTCAAAGCCCTGTACACAACTATGATACAGGACTTGAGGCAACGGCTGATGGTGCTGCTGTAAACTGCTTTTCCCTTGTTTGGGGGAGGTTCAGAGATGAAAAGAGACTGAGACTTTTGGAATGGCTGGGTCCTGATGAGGTACGCCTTCAAGGACCTTCTGATGTCCAGACTGTGCCATATTCTCTTTGGGATGCTTTGGGTTGGGTGCAAACGTTGGGAGGCACGCCTGTTCCTAGTGAAACTTGGTATCCACTTTGTGTCTGGAGGTGGGATTGGGCCTGAGAACAATCTTGTCCCAAGGTGGACACCAAGCAGCTGATGGGCTCATGGTCCTGAAAGGGGACTCAGAGGTGAGGTGGTATAACTGTAATTATTAGGACCACTGTACTAGATAGCAATTATAAACATGAAACCACCGCCAGTCCTACTGCTACTATCATCAACACACATACAACACTTCTGTGTTGAGCTAAATCATTTACTTAGTAAAGTGAAAAAGTAATAAAGGTGCCTTAATAATCTAGAACAGTATAACTATACAAAACATTCCACCATACAAATGTACACAAAACATGTATGAATCAAACAATTCCCTTAATAACAGCTGCAATGATAGGGAACTAGAGTAATGCTGCACTTCTTTGGGACACAAAGAAGGCCAGTCTAGAACCACGTTCGCGAAAACAAAGCGTTTTCATAGATTACTTCTCCAGTAGAGTGCTGTTAAATAGTGTTCCAAATAATCCTCTGCGCTGTGATAAATAAACCAAAATATTATGCAATTATCCACACAAAGGAATTTTAACTCCTAAACATTATATACAAACACTTACAATGGATAGTTCGTTATCACGTTAACGCAGCTTGCTGAACCATTCTCAAGGCACAGACTTCAGGACACGATCAGGTGCAGAATGTAGGGAATTATCCAAACATCCTTTAAATAGGTTATCTTGCCACAGGTGAATGACATCCAATTAAAGTAAAGGTCTCTATGTTGTGTGATTTAACAGACTCAGTCTCTTATCTGTACAAAATCATTTACCATTTACAAGACAGACAAGTATAACATTACAGCCACAATAATACACTTCAGTTTTGTGATGTTACAAAAAACAAGACAAATCAAATTCAGTATTAAGTCCATTTTCATATGAGTCCAGTCTATGGATCCACTCATAAGAGTAGTGTTCTGACATCCACTTGAAGGTTCTTAGTAGGGTCATATGCATAGACAATTGAAAATTTTAAGTCTCTAGGACCATGATTGAAATCCCAAAAATATTTAACTATAGGTTCAGACATACAAGCATGTTTGATCTTACTACAATGCTCTAAGATACGAGTCCTAATGGCACGGCATGTCATTCCTACCGAGGGTAGATTGCATGGACATATACAGCACATTTGGTAGAACAATTGGCAAATGACTTCAGTTTCCATTTTACATTGGTAGGAGTATATTCTATAAGGTTAATATTCAAGGATGATCCTTAGGCCTCTACAGGTGCCTATGACGTGATATTCCTAGTACCGGGATATTTGCCTTTTATTTGGCACATGAATATCAGACCTCATTAGTTGCTGTTTTAGATTTCTGGTTCATCTGAAGCCTACAAGGGGTGGTGCAGCACAACCTGGCACATCCTTTATGATATGCCAGTATTTATATATTATCCCTTTAATTTGGTGTGCTAAAGGGGTGTGATCAAGAGTCCAAAAAATAGCTTCCCTTTTAGATTTTTCTTTAGGTGCAAGTGATTCCTGCCTTCTGAGGTGGCCCAGCTTCCATCCCCAGCAGGCTCTGAGAGAGGGGGGTGTTCATCTGCTCTTTAAAGACCTCCAAAAATAAATCATAGAAATCTGGGGGGAGGGGAGGGAAACCAGAGGCGTGAACATTACCCAACTGGGGCTCCTGCTGGGTGGTGCTGGGGCCGCCCCTTTCCCCCACGGTGGCACTGGAGCCCTCTGGAGCATCACCGAGCCCTCTGGAGTGACGGAGTGGCTAGAGACGGTGGCGGCAGCTTGGTCTTCATGTGCTTTTTGGGCTAAGGCGGCAAGTTGACCATGTTTCTCTCCACCGGGACAGCCTTTGCTGGCGTGCCCATGGTTCTGGAAGCAGCCCCAGCTTCCAGGCTGCAATTTCCATCCTCCTCTGAGAGGAGATCAGTCAGAGGCGCACAACATTGTAAGAGGCTTGGGGGAGGGGGGTAAGTCCCCGCTGCATTGCCAGCTCCAAGAGAGGATAAAACAAGCAAAGTACAGAAAGCGGCGGGGAGGAGTGGTGATCCCAGGAAGGCAAGGAAATGGAAGAGAAAGGTACCAGGAGGCAAGGAAAATAGGCACGGTGGAGCAGGTAATACAAAAGTGTGCTATTCCCCTTCAAGGCAGGAATCAAACTGGAGCAAAAGGGGCAGTCCCTCTCCACAGAAGAGAAAGAAATTTCATTTCCTGCCTTCCCAATGGGATGATGGGAACCACCCACAAGATGTCCTCTAGCTCAGGGGAGAAGTTGGTCATGTGGAAAGCAGCTCCCACCCAGTGGGATAAGAAAAAAAAGTGCCAGCGTAGCTCACACCAGTCACATTGCACAGCAACTACACAGGATGCTAAACAAAACATGACAAATAAGGGGGGGGGGGGGGAGAGGAGGATCAGGATAACCAAAGCACATGGCAGGTTGGCATTACCACCTGAACTGTGAACAGTAAATGAACCAAGCATTAGAAGTAGCAAGGATAAATCCCCATACAGATTGCCCCACAGACCAATCAGAAGGAATCAAAATTTAAAATAATTCTGCTGCCTGAAGTATATTTAAGGTATTGGAAAAATCTATCGTTTTCTTTAAATCAGGCCTGGACAAATCAAACACACTTTACCATAAAACTGATAAACTGAATCCATACACTATTGAAATGTTTGTATCCAAAGCAGTAATGAATCAAGAGTTAAGGGCGCATTCACACGTGAGACCTGCCACAGTGCAAAAGATTTTGCATCCTGTTAGGAATCCCACTGGACAGTATTTATTACACCACTGTTTCTTACACACCTGAAGAGAATGTCTGTCTCTCATGGCTATTTCAAACGAAGTGATGACCACAGGATGGACGTTCAGAGAACCTTGCCTTTTTCTGATTTTATGAAGCCGTGCACGTCGTTCTTGCTGGGTGCCATGATATAGCATTATTGGAACCTTTAAAAAAATTAAAACAATAATTTGCAATATGATGTGTGACATATACTAAGCCCTTTATTACAGTTTAGGTATTCAGGCTTATTCATAAATTGGGATGTGAATCAATATTTTAAACAAAGCTTGCAGACCACATGTGCCATGGGTTTGAGGCAGCTTTTCCACATCTAAGGTCCCAGAAATGCTCCCAAGCAGCAGGAGTCATACTATACTAATGGATTAAGAGGAAGATAGTTTCATAGAGAGCTGTATTGGTCTGCAGCAGCACATGTAAATAGTCCAGTAGCTACTGGGCTCAATTCTACCCAATAAATCAACAGAAATTCAATAGATTCAAACAGCTGAGAACCTACTCTGCAGTCAACCCCTGTGAGCAGAGCAACCTGAAGAATAAATTCAAATTTTTGTACTCATTTTCCAGGTTTTGTACTCATTTCCAGGTTTATCATTTTCCTGATAAAACATGAGTTATAACTAGCAACAACTGGAAGGAATCAGTTTTGCAGAAAAAGTGTGCTATTTTTTCACAAATACATACAAGCCAACTACAGTTTTAATTTGCTTTTTAATGCTAATTATTTTTAGTAAGCCTTGGCTGATTAACATGTCAAAAGTTGCAGCCTAACTCAACAATCCAATAATCTCCATGGCCCTCAACGTACCACAAAGCATTGCCACACCCCCAGGATGACTGTTCAGGAAGACGCCTGTGCCTAGGGAGCCCTCCCCAGCACACCCTCTGCAGAATGCCACAGCCATGAGTTTTTGCACAAAGGCCTTTCTAGGATCTCAATACCCAAAAAATAGGCACTGAAAGATAGAATAAGGCCAGGCGAGGGAAGGGACAGAGGTCCCTCCTTGACTTTCTCCACTTTCTCACAAACAAGATAATGTGTATTTTATCATCATTACGTCGTAAGCCTTCTTGACTTCTGCCAGGGAAAAAGGAGTCGAACAAATCTTCCATCTTCGCCAGGCCCGACGGCTGGCTCCTTTCCTCTCCCAAGCAGACCTAGCCACTGTGATCCATGCAACGGTCACCTCCAGATTAGACTATTGTAACTTCATCTACAGGAGCCTTCCCATACGTTTGATCCCGGAGACTAAGAGCTGGTTCAGCACTTGCCTTGTGTGCGCGTCTACTCACTGAGCAGCATACTCTACGATCACAGGCTCAGCCTGTGTTGCGCCAGCTGCATTGGCTCCCAGTGGAGTTCCGGATCATCTTCAAGGTATTGGTGTTGACCTTCAAGGCCTTACGCAGCCTGGGACCCTCGTATCTTCGAGACCGCATCACCCCATATGTCCCTGCACGGCCTCTCCGGTCAGTGGAGGCCAATTTATTGGTAGTCCCTGGCTCCCCTCAATGATGTGGCTAGCCTCCTGTGGGCCCAGGGCCCCATGGCTCCCGACCCCAGCCTAGTGGAACACCCTTCCCTCCCGGCTAACCCAGGCCCTCTTGGAGGACCATAGCTGGACTCACTTTGAGACACCTGTAAAGCGGAGTTATTCCGCTTGAACTTTGGAGGGACCAGCCAGCACAGAATAGTCCCCCCCCCCCAGTTAGTTTTGTCATCTTGATCCATGTATCTACTGGGATTCTGTCCTCCCTCTCTCCTGGGAGGTACTTTAAAAGTGGAGTGACGGACAGCCTCTATTACTGCTATTCGCTGTTTTAAAGGTTTTAGTGACTTTATTTATAAGTATGTTTTATGTGTGGACACCGCACATGGGGCCCTAGGGCAGAAGGGTCCCACAAACCTCTGACCGAGAAGGGGCCGATGTAGCCCCCTGAGGGCATTTTATCCGGCCACGCCAGGCATGGCGGTAAAGGCTCATGTGAACAGTGGGGGCTCAAGGGAGAGGAGGGGCGGCCCCAGCGGCTGTTTGATTACTGCAATTACATGATGGCACCCCCAAATCTCCATGGAAATTTTCTGACCCAGAGTTGGAAACCTTACATGTGGCAATGCCTGCTCCAGCCCTTCCCTCTCAGCTACTCAGCCTTGACTTTGCTCTCAGGCTTTCTGTTCCGCTACTCCGCTCCCATTGGCATCAGCCAGGCTGGTGAATAAACAGCACGCAGCTGCTAGGGAGGAAAGAACCCAGGAAGATACCTGATCCTGGGTTAGATGGAATGCTTCATTGGGAAAGTTCTGCTTTTTTTTACAGGGGAAGGTATTCCACAGCCTCCCCAACAATATTTGGAGCCCACCCTGTACTTGACATACTTTGGTTACTGTTCTAAAAATAGACCATGACAGAAAGGCTGAAAGGTGAAATCAAACATTTTACAATCATTTGTGCATAGGAATTTGTTCATAGTTTTTTTTAGTCCGGCCCTCCAACAGTCTGAGGGACAGTGAACTGGCCCCCTGTTTAAAAAGTTTGGGGACCCCTGCCCTAGGGGATTGGGCGGTATAGAAGTTTAAACAATAAATAAATAAACAATAAATGTTTTAAATAACTACAGTAGCTGATTGTTTTGCGCAAAATACTAACACAAAGTATTTTACCTCAGGAGCAAATCTTTGGAATTCTGCCATCCAGTTAGGAAGTGTAGACAGAGGCCCGCACACCAGGAACGGTCCAGTGACTCCCCTCTCTACCATCAAGGCTATAGTTGCAATACACTGGATGGTCTTTCCTAAGCCCATCTCATCAGCCAAAATGCCATTGATGCCATTCTCCCACAGCATCTGCTCACGAAAAGGAGGGGAAAGTAATTCAGCCACATACACTCAGCATTATTGGAAGCCCTTAACATTCACAATATGCCCAGCCCCTTTGCCGCTGTTTACTCCCCCTTCTGCTGGGCTCTTCCCACAGCGACTGACTTGGACACGCCCAGCAGCTGTGGGGGCCCAGCAGGGGAAGCTGCTCACTGTCCAGAGTGGCCCCGTGGCTGGGACACTGAGGCAGGCCGGTTTCCAACTACCGTCTGAATATGTTTTCCAATGCTGATGCCATGTCCAATGGAGAAGGAACCAGCAATCAGACTTCATCCCAAACCAAAGCTCAGCTCTCTTAACTGGCTCAATCTGAACAGCATGTCAAAGTGTTTTGCCAAAGGCAGACTCTCTCAGCAGAAGCTAGACTGCTTTGCAGCTGATGCTCCTGAATGCCTGGGTGAAATCAGTGTCATCTTTAACCTCTTACTCTAATACCACTCAAAGTCTTGAGAGTGAAGCCATACCCTCAGCCATTCCATGCCTTCCACTTGGTACCATCTCATTATCCCTCCAGAGAAGAGTTTGGGCTGTTGAAAAGGCACTGGCTGTCCATTAAACATTCGTACTGGGTCAACAAAATGCTTGGCACCGTGGCGCACCGCCTGAGCCAGCCTGTTCTTAATAATGCTATTGGAGTCTCCATTACTTAGGAATTCTTCTGCGCACAGTTTCAGAGTTGAGCTTTCATTCTACAGGGGAAAGTTTACAAACAATGCGTTAATCCACCCACACACCGGAGAATTAATTTTTAGTCAAAGTCTGACAAAGCGAACACAGAGCATTTAAAAAACTTCAGCCTTCATTCAAAATTCAGGGCACTTGGAATGCAAGTAAACAAATGTATTCCTCATGACTATCCTGCCACAAAGGCAGCTATTTTATAATACTACTCCAATATCATTACTTGATGCCTCCCATATGTAATGACATTCACTATGTTCATATTCCTGCCCAAGCCAGGATCCAAGTGGAGATTATTATTTGATGTAATTGTCTCTCATCCCTTAACATAACAATATCTGCACAAAGCACAAGAAAACAACATACATCGAAAGCAATGAAGACTGTGCTCCTAATGAAATTGCTCCTGCAACCAAATGGTGAAAATTTAGCAAGTTGGCTGAAGTTAAATCCTATGAAGACGGGAGATCCTGTGGCTGGGTCGAGGGAGTGGCCAGTGGACTTTTGCCTGCCTTCACTAGACGGCGAGGCCCAACATCTAGCCTCACCTGTCCAAAGCCTGGGAGTGACGTTGGACCCGGCATTATTGCCGGAGATCCAATCCACGCAGATGGCTCGGGCAGTGTTTCACCCTCTGCGACAGGCACGGCAACTGGCCCCATATCTCTCCTGCTCTGACCTGACCACGGTGATCCATGCGACGGTCCCCTCCAGGCTTGATTATTGGAACGCGCTTTAAGCTGGCCTCCCTTTGGCCGTGATCCGGAAACTTAAATTCATATAGCATGCGGCAGCCAGGCTCCTTTCAGGTGCATCTAATCGGGACCTATGCCAACTTCACTGGCTGCCCATCGAGTTCCGGGTCATGTCCAAAGTGTTGGTTCTAACCTTCAAGGCCATTAGCGGCCTTGGACCCACATACCTGAGGGACCGCATCTCCCCGTATTGCCCCATCAGGTCCCTCTGCCCCTCGGAGGACCTACTGGAGGTCCCTGGCCCGAAAGATATCCGGCTGGCCTTGACGAGGGTCAGGGGCTTTACAGCCCTGGCTCCTATGTAGTGGAACAGGCACCCTAAAGAGCCCTGTGGGACTTACAAAGTTTCCGCAGAGCCTGTAAAATGGACCTGTTCCGCCATGCATTTGGCCAGCCGGGTTGATTAGTCGATCCCTATAACATCTTGGCCTCCCGTGGGCCCGGTAAGGGGGTGGGAAACTGTTGCCATCTGAACAAGTGTGTTTTAAGCATATCTGTTTTATGTTTGAATATTAAATTGTGATGTTATTGTTTTTATGGCTATTGTTCACCGCCCTGAGCCATTCGGGGCTGGGGGGGGCAGTCTAAAAGTTTAAAAATAAATAAAACAGTTCCTTGTAAAGGAAAAGGAAGTGTTTAAGGTACTACAACATTCTCCGCTGTTATCACTGCAACAGGCTAAATTGGCCACCACTGGGGCATTCACCTCAAGAACATAACATCTATTACAGAGGTGCCAAACATACAGCCCAGGGACTGGATCCAGCCCCTTGAAGGGGCTTGAGAAGCCCCCTCAAGGCAGATGCTGCACCCTGCTGTGGGCTTGCCAGTCCAGGCAGCCTCCCTGCCAGTGCCCTTCTGGTGCCAACCAAGGCAGCCCCACACCCAGGGCCTGGCCCAACCAAGTCACATTCATGTCACATCTGCTCCTTGTAACAAATGGGCTGGACACCCCTGTTCTATTGAGCAGACAAGAACATCAGTGCTGTTAGCAGACAAGTACATTTTAATCATGTATGCCTGTACATTTTAATGCATATTATTACATTCGGGAACACTATCAAATTCCCTAATCATGAAGGCTTTTTTTAAAAAAAGTTGTCACCAGCCTTCACAATCGTTAAAAAGAAATTTGAAAAAACAAGTTTTTAATGACAAGCTGTTTGCGTTAAAGAAACTGCTGAGGAATCGACAAAACAAACAAGTTGGCTCCCTGTCAAAAACAAACGGGATTTAAATTAAACCAATTTACCTGATTCTCTTCGGCTTTACATTTTTTGGCAGCTGATAAGATTTCCTAGCAAAAACACACAAACAAAAAGACCAACTTGCAGAAGTTAGACAATCTGTAAGCATTTCACAGCACTTAAATTTATAGAGATATTAAAAGACTACCTAGTCCTAGTACAAAGCAGAAGGGAACACATTGTCAGGATGCATTTGGGGTGCTGGGGCTGCTTTAGAACTTTGGGCTTTTGGGGGATGGGAATAGTAGTGGGAACTTGGGAATAGTAGTGTGTGTTTCTTTTCTTGCAGCTCTCCGCCAGGTGCTGGCCAAGGCCAGCTCCAACGCACTTCTTGCTCTTATCAAACTGTCTGCATATTTCATGTCTGTTCACATGGGGGGGGGGGTGTCTCCTCACATCTTATTACTGATGTTTGCACGCGGAAAAGTCAATTCTGGCTTTTCCAAGTTGCTCTCTGGTTGTATGAATAAACCTCTGTTCTCTACAAGGCGTTGTTTCTTTCACTGGAGATTTGACATTAAGCCAGTATTGGCCTTTTCATTGTGTTGAATTTCATAATCGCCTCTGGTGCTGGAGTTTCACACATTAGACATTTAGTTGCTTTTCTTCAAGGACTTTCTGGGCTATGCAGTCCCTCACATACATGGAGTCATAAGCTGGACTAAATTAAAAAAGAGTGGGAGAGTAATACTCTGGATTCAGCAGGGTCAACCACCCTGCATTTGGATAAATCGGGACTTGCCGCCTGCGACCCTTACATTAGAATTACGGTCGGGACTTCATCCCCTGTTGGAGCAGGTGGACGACCATCGACGGGAGCTTTAGAACTTTGGGCTTTTGGGGGATGGGAATAGTAGTGGGAACTTGGGATAGTAGTGTGTGATTCTTTTCTTGCAGCTCTCCGCCAGGTGGTGGCCAAGGCCAGCTCCAATGGACTTCTTGCTCTAATCAAACTGCCTGCATATTTAATGCCTGTTCACATGGGGGGGGGGGGGGGATGGTCTCCTCACATCTTATTACTGATGTTTGCGTGCGGAAAAGTCAATTCTGGCTTTTTCAAGTTGCTCTCTGGTTGTATGAATAAACCTCTGTTCTCTACAAGGTGCTGTTTCTTTCACTGGAGATTTGACACACATATATAAAGACTTATACAATTTGACAAAAATCATCAAACCAAATATTGTGAAAGTTTCCATGGGCAGTAATGAGGGGCCATCTCTGTGATGTAAGATTTTCTTCTAAGCCTTCCCCTTGTCTTTTCTTGCCATCCCCAGGTTTGCTTTTCCACACAGTGCAAGAAAATCCATGAAATCCATGAAAATTCATTTCTTCCTCCCCCCACCTTTGAAAGCACCTTTTGACTCTCATTTTCACCCTGCTTTTGGAGAAAATGCAACCTTAAGATTTACCTCCTTAGACATGACATCTGAGATATTGTACATTTCATCTTCTCTGGCTCTCTTTTTTGTACCTGTAACAAAATATTATGCAGGTTTCTGCAGCTGAATGTATAAAAATAAGCAAAACCAATTAATTGTTAGAATTTTTTAAGACTTACCCAATTTGCCTTCTTTTTCATTAGCATGTTTTTCATTCTACAATGCAGATATTTAGGGGAAAATTAGATTGCTTAAATGTTCTGTACAGGTAAACCTGGTAATTCAAATCATTAATACTTCAAATCTAAGCCTTTTTTTATTGTTCAAAAACCTATTTTAAGAATTTTGCCATAAATTATTTCTAAAGCTACACTTTATTTTTATTTATTTTTTCAATTGGGAAGGCACCATTTGAAGATGCCATTTAAGGTCACTGTACCCTCTGACTTTTAATACTTAATATTTTTTTTACAATATGGCTTTATATTCAGGTCTACAGTGTCCATCTGCATGGCCAAAATTTTAAATATGCCCAAGGAGTTCCAAAGCACAAAAGCTTGTGCTACAGTGGATTTCATTAGTCTTTAATGTGCCACTAGGCTTCTGCCTCATGGTCTTCGTTGCACAAATGTGTTCTGCCTGATTAATAATAGATCCAAGCCTTTGGCTACTGCCTAAACACAGCAGTGCTTTGCTTGCACAGTGGGGATTTCTCAGTGCCTCGACACTTCCCCAGCCACAGCAGCCACATCCCTAAAAAGTCTCAAGGGTGGGGGCCCCCTCTAGGCTACGTCCCACCAAAAGATAAAAATGCAATTCTCCAATGTTCAAAGTGAAAGCAGTGTGCTTTTGCGGTAGAAAAAGAAGTCCCAATATTAAAATGGCCACCATGGATAAAACCACACCTATCTCAGGAATCCCTGGGACTATCACAGCAGTTTTAAGTGCACTCAACTCAGTGGCCACTGAGGAGTCTCTCCCCCACCAATCAGGTGTGTTTAAAAAAATTGGACCCCTCCCCCAATTTTTCCAAAATGGTTACCATGGGTAAAAATACCTGTACCTCTTTAATTTCTTGGGCTATCATAGTGGTCACAACTGCATTCTGCTTGGGGCCACCTAGGGATTCTGCTCCCCCCACTGGTTTTTCAAAACTGAAATCTTCCAATTTTGTCATTTTTTTCCTGGTCCCCAAACCCAAAGATGGCTGCCATCTGCTTTCAACACAAAGAAGGTCCAGGAAGTGGCTGTGGATTAATTTAACAATGAGGTTCTATCTTTTTGTGAGACAAGGCGTAGCATCCTATGTAACACAAGCACTTTCACCACCAGAAGGTGGCCTGATTATTCTCTTTCGCGGATGCAAGGAAGCACTTTCTGCTTCTGGGGATTTGAATCCTGGTCAAATTCTACAAAACAGTGAAATCAAGGTGAAATCAAAACAGTGAACACTTTGTCGAAGGCTTTCACGGCCTGGATTTCCATGCTGGGATGGCTGGGTTGGTTGTGTGGTTTCCGGGTGCTGTGTGGTTTCCGGGCTGAAGGATCTGAAGATGCCAGCCACAGATGCAGGCGAAACGTCAGGAGAGAATGCTGCTAGAACACGGCCATACAGCCTGGAAACCACACAGCACCCAAGTGAACACTTTTCCTGAACTGATACTGGTATGACCTGTTTCATTTTTTGTGAAAGGAAGGTATGGCACACTCTGTGTTTGAATGAAGCATATATGGACCACTGACTTGGTGTCACTGCCCACACTAACAAAACTGAGCAGACATAGAATAGATAACATATTAGTAGATCACAACTGTTGCCCTATCCTTTCAACCCCGCTTTATGGAATAATAATCACAAGACAATAGGTCCTACTGTCCCGATATTTAGAAATCAATAGAGCTATTAATTAGCTCAACCCAGCCATCCCAGCATGGAAATCCAGGAACCCCAGGAAGAGAGCTCCTAGCTCCCGCCCCAGATAGGGTATAAAAGTACAGCGCACCCCAAGTTCCAAGCTTGCGCGCTCGCACTCTCTATCTCTAGCTGACTAGCTAGCCAGCTGGCTCGTTCCAGCTCTTTACTAGCCTGAACCTCTCTTGTGTCCAGTTAGTTTTGAGTCACGATATATCGTCCTTCACTTGGATTCACATGCTGGTCATATGAATCCTTGCCTTCTTCAAGAACCTCTCATCTGAACCTAGGTAACGTATAAGTCCCTGCTACTCCCCCTCCTAATCTTCCATCCAAACCTATTTTTCCTCCCTGCTTATATCTCTCAGGAACTGTGTGTATGCTTCTCCATGTCTCACTGTATGAATGCTTTTACCAAAAACTTATAAAAATACTTAAATTCATCTTGGTCTCCTGGTATTCTCTGTAGAACATTTCAAGCCATATCTCTGGTATAGTTGTTGAAAAGATCCCTTCGCTAGCCTACCTCTCTCTGCCAAGCTGAGTTATTCCCCATCGCTATTTTAAAACGTTTTGACTGTTGAGCTAGTGTAACAGAATGCAACTGGCAAGGCTTTTCTCTGCTCTCACATACTTTCTTCCCTCCCCCAAGCATTAAGATGCCAACTGGTCTTTTTCCTCCAGCAATTAGCATGTCCAAAGGATTCAAGGCCAGTGCTACACAAAAGCAGGGTTGTTTTTTTTACAGTGTAGCCTAGTGCTATTCTTGCGTAATACTAAATGTGGACCTGAAATTTTTCTGAAAGGTGAGTAGAGAAATATGACAGCAGCCCGCACATGCCCTGCTATGCACTCCGCATCTGGTGTGAAGTTTAAAAAGACCCTGTGACACGTGACACCTGTACTGCAAGAGCAAACCAAGAAACAACAACACCAGCAAGAATGAGCCTCACTGTACCAGTTTACAGAAAGGTTGTCACTTGACATTAAGTCATTTACCTTTGCACTTTTTAAGAGTTCCTTTTTTTCTAGTTTTTCTTTCTTTCGTTGCTCCTAAAAAGAAAAGAAAAAGTGTGCATATCCTCCTGGCAGTAATAAACTATTGGTTTAAAATTGGGATAAAAAACACATGCTGTCCAAATGTGCAGCCTGAGAGCCCTCAGTAACAGGCAACCCAATCCAGAACAAGGGAAAATTTTGTGGTGGTCGGGTGCGGTCCAATCCCACTGCTTCCAAAGAGGTTCCCAATGGCACAGGATGCTTAAAAAGCGGCCGGGGGGGGGGGGGGGGGGGGACGGGACACACCTTACTGATAGAGCTGCAATTCCCCTACACTGACCAATAGCCTTCACCTTCCTTTCAAGTGGCTAAGTCGATGGAATCCAAAGGGGAAATTCCTGGGATGAAAAAGTTGACTCTGCCCCTGGGACCTCCCCCACCACTCATGCCTGGGCACTGCAGAACCACACAGCTCTTGTTGCTGGCGTTAAATGGTCCCATCACTGGCACTTGCGCCATGTGGGGTGGCATCTATGCTAGCAGCTGAGTCACATCAGTTCCACAATCCTTTCAACTACTGCCCGTTTCTGGATTATTTGATTTTCAACTCTTTTTACCAAATGTCAACATGTCTTTAGTGTCTAGAACTGAAACCTATTCATGTTAAGTACTTATTCCACCTATGATGCATTTTTATCCATCACCAACTCCTGGAGCATTTGAGGTATAGCAAATTTTAAAATGGAATATTTAGGAGACAGAAATACAACTAGAAAATGAAACTATGGAAACAGTAATGGACAACAAACGTCACACCTGTATGTAGAATCAGGGAGTTGGAAGAGACCACAAGGGCTATCGAGTCCAACCCCCTGCCATGCAGGAAGACACAGGAACAATACAAAACGTTTGCAAACACTGGCATGTTAGTTGCTGAAGCAAGACCTAGCATGGTTCTGCTTTCTCTTCTACCAACTGAACATACACCTGTTACTTGTTATGCCCAAATGAAGCAAACAACAGATTTTAATTTTGGAGTCTGTTAACAGACTGCTTTTTTGCCATGCTATACCTCCAGTTCCTTTTACCTCACTGTCCTTCTGACATAAAGCATCATCTCCACACAATCAAATCATTGCCTGAAGAAGCACACAGGATTTGTCTCAGCAGTTTGTTACACTGGGTGATTCCGCACAGGCAAAATATAACAGGTTAAGGGGGTGTGAAAAATGTGCATGGTGGAGAAGTTCACACAGAATTCGCCCCCAAATGCTTCTAGCCCATTTTATTTTGCTAAACCCGGGTTGATTGAAAGTCGTTAATTTAACCCGGGGTTTCACATGCTTCCTGCTTGACTGCGCGATCTACAGCAAGCAGGAAGCATTGTATTTCTCCCCCTCTTCCATCCATCATTATGGTAGATTCTGTAGGAAGCCACCACTAGAGTGGATTCTTCAGGTGGCTGCCATTTTGTGGAGGTATATTTGTTTTAGAGCAGTGGTTCTCAACCTTCCTAATGCCGCGACCCTTTAATACAGTTCCTCATTTTGTGGTAACCCCCAACCCTAACATTTATCCATTTTACAGATGGAGAACACTGATGCAGAGAGTCTTAGGCAACCCCTGTGAAAGGGTCGTTCAACCCCCAAAGGGGTCCCAACCCATAGGTTGAGAACCACTGTTTTAGAGGGATTCTTGGATGGGGGAGGGGATTCTCTGGGGCATGGTTTGCAAAGAAACAAAGTGTTTCCTGTATGAACCATAGGCCACATCCTGTTGCCAGGCTTTCCGTGCTCTCAGATGGCTCCTGCACCTGCCAAGCAAAAGGTGGAACAGGCAAAAGGTGGAACAGGGTTCATTTAACTTGTTTGTACTGCCTGTGCAGAAAGGACCAAAGTACATCCAAAACCCACTAAACTTTGTGTGAGTTGATTCCCAAACCTGCTGTTTTTTAAAACACCTCTCTCAATAACACTCAAAGCAGTTTTAATCACATATAAGTTTAGCTATCAAAGTCACCCAACACTGGCAACAAATTACAAGGTCCAAAAACGGCTTAACACTTCACTACCAACAACCCAGTACAAAGCAGAGAACAAAGTAAAGGCAAATCTACAATGTTGGGAGAATAATTTAAGGGGACATATAAGAAATACCAACCAGGACCTTACCAAAAGGCTGTGAAATAATGGGGTACTATGGAAGTAGACACTCTTGAGACGTACTCTGGATTCAAAGAGTCTGGGGCTTTAAAGAGCAAAACTGAGCCTGGAAATTAAACTGGAAACTGCTTGCTGCACAAATACCAACACCTACCCTCACCTGATATATGAGATGGATAGCACAATTTTGCAGCAACATGAGCTTGCGGACAGCTACCAAGGGTAGCCACGTTTCAGTAGCCTAATCCAGAATACTCCAACGCACAGATGATGGCAGGCACGTATCTAATTCACTGTACAAGCACTGTTAGCAGATTATAGAGGATTACGACTGACTGCAAACAGCACCTTGTGTGATCATCCAGGCAAAGAAAATTCATTGAGAACACTGCAAGGCCCTTTTCACGGCATTAAAGTACAATCTGTGTGGGTTCGTAACTCTGCTGAAATCACCTGAAAGGCACGCTATGAGGCACGCTTAAAGAACAGCAGGAAAAATGCTAGACCTCACACGGATTTGTTGCACTCTCATGTGAAACATACAGGTCTAGTCTAACATCTGAGCTTTGACAGAACATACGTACCTCCAGCTGCTGCTGCTCCATTTTGGTCAGCAAGAACTTTGAGTAGACATTGCTTTTCTCAAGCAAATGCTGAAGCCTCTTATAGCGCATTTCACTTGAGTCTCTGTCCCATGACATGCGGGCCTGGGAAGCAGAACAAGAAAACAGTCACCTCTCGGTTTCAACAGTGTGCACGCTCCCGCATAGATGGCCCAGGCCAAGTGAGGATGCTGGATCTCAGAAGCGAAGCAGGCCGGAGACCACCAAGGAAGCCCAGGAATGTGGCAGGCACCTCTGAACATCTCATGTCTTGGAAACCCTGCAGGGTTGCCGTAAGTCAGCTTATGGCGCCGCACTATTGGAATAGTTATATTCATCATCATCATTTATTAGATTTCATAGACCGCCTCATCCCCAAAGGGCTCTAGGTGGTTCACAATACAATACAATAAAGACCAATAAGTTCAGTATGCAGCATCAATTCCAATAATAACAGTCTAACCCAGTGGTGGAAAACCTATGGCAACCAATTGGCCATGCTGGCAGGGGCTGATGGGAATTGTAGTCCATGAACATCTGGAGTGCCATAGGTTCACCACCACGGGTGTAACCCATATTGGTGGCACTTGGTCTTAAGGCTGGGTGGGGCTGGCAGAGCCCAAAGATGAAACCAGTGAGGGCACTGGTGGGCACTGACAAACCATGGCAGGGCCTCACAAGGGGGCAGCCAATCCACGGCCAGCCTCACCAAAAGCCAATGGGTTTAGTCAGTGGTGGGATCCAAAAATTTTAATAATAGGTTCCGATGGTGGTGAGATTCAAACAGTGGCGCCGCCGCACACACACATCTCCAGTCCCTATTGGGCAGGGAGGTTGCTCTAGTCACCCCTTCTCGGCACTCAGAAAAAAATTAGTAACCACTTCTAGAGAAGTGGTGAGAACTGATTGGATCCCACCTCTGGGTTCAGTTAACTCCGGAGCAAAGTTACAACGGGAGCTGAAGCCCCTTTGCATTAATGGGTGGGTGATTTTGACCAATTCGGCTTGAGGGCTCCCTGAACCTCAGCCTGTGAGTGGGCAGCTGTGGGGAGAGGCCCTGTGAGAAAGCCCCACTCTCTGATTCTGCTCTTTGCCCGGAAGACTCCTGGGTTCAACCCCCCCCCCCTTTACTCACCTGAGGGGATCACGGGAATACCCCGCACGCCTCGGGGCGGCCCAATCAGGTGTCCTCGCTCACAGTTTCTGCAGGTCTGGCGGTGCAAGAGGGCGGGGTGGCACCACCTGCCCTGAAGGTGTCCTCGAGATTTCACAGAGCGGTTTTAATGGAAGAAGTCTCTGCCTCCCTCCCCCCCCCCCCCCCCCGCCCTCGGCGCGGGACCCACCTGCTCCATCATGCGCCGCTCCTCCTCCCGGCTCTCGGCCTCCAGGTGCCGCTCCTCTCGCTGCATGGCCGCCGTAATCTCCATCCCTTCGCCGCTCCCGCCTGTGGCCGGCAGCCCTGGGGGCGAAGCGGCGAGAAGGGCGGCTCGGGACGCTTGTCCACACAGCGGCTCCCCCCCCCCCCGCAGTCCTCCCGCGCGGGCGGGCGTCTCGCGAGCACTCTGCACATGCCCAGGGGCGCCCTCCTGGCAAGACCACCCCACCCCACCCCGCCCGCTCCTTTCTTCCTCACCTGCGTCGCTCCCGCTGGAGCAATTGCCGCCGCCGCCGCCGCCGCCGCCCTTTCCCTCCTCCGCCGGCATGGCCGCCTCTCGCCCCTTCCGCGCAGCGCCTCAGCCAGCCGACCGGCAGCCGCCTTTTCCCCGCAAGTGAAAACCGCGCGCTTCCAGACTCCCGCGAGAGAAAGTGGCTGCGGGGCGGGCGAGAGCGGCCCCGCCAATCAGAGAGGCGGATATTTCCCGCGCGAGCCTGCCGAGCGAGAGCAGCCATTGGCCCGCCTCCTGGAGGGGGAGGGGGCGTGCCCCTTGCCCCGCCCACTTGCATTGGCCGTTCTGAGGCGGGCGGCGAAGGAGTTCCTCCCTGGCCCCGCCCCCGACGTGCGTGCTGGGCGAGGCTCCTCCCCTTTAACCCTTTGTGGCTCAGTGCGCAGGATCCATGGACGCTCTCCCTCCCCGAGGGGGGTCCAAACGCCTCCCTCGCCCCTCCTCCAATTTAGCCTCAGGACAACCCTTCGAGGAAGGGCAGGCTGGCGGTGGGGCTGGTCCCCAAAAGCACCCAGCAAGCTTGGGGGGATTTGAACCTGGGGCTCCCAGATCTTACTCTCACACTCCAGCGTCCACACCAAGGGTGCTGCCCTCATTTGTTACCAGGGTGTGTGTGTTAATGATTGCCTTGGCTGGCCAGCGTGGTGGTGGTGGTGGTGGTGGTGTGCCTGAACTCAAGAGTCTGCAGTGGGGTGAGATGGCTGCCTTGAGGGGGCTTACCTGGCAAATTTGCTGTTGTGCTTCTGGACTGTTCAACAATGAGACTCTTGTGTTCAGATGATTTATTTATTATGCAACAGCTTCAGGAATAAGCATTTATACTTCTGCAGCTGGAACTAAGAACAGCCAGCAAAGCGGTCTCCATTATATCCCGCGTCATACCCCCAGATCACACAGTACCACCCCTGACTATTGGCTCCCCAGGGGAGAATGGCACACCTCCGATCCCACGATCCAGAGACGATGCAGCCTCCCCCAGGGTCAAAACAACCTACATTCCACACAGAGCTACAACAGCAGTTGTCTAATGAGCTGAAAAGGCCTGAGAAGCAAAGTGGAAAAACAAAAGCACAGGAGGGAGGGAGGGGCAACTAGAAGGGAAAGGTCCTAGGAGACACGGCAGGATCAAACCGGGACTGGTCATGGCACCCTCCTCCTGATCTGGCCTGGTGAGCCCAGCTCCCCACACCACATGGGGAGGGGGGAAGCTTGCCTCACTTTGTTCACAGGCCTGATAAACCCCCTCTGCTAAACAGCCCAAAATTAGTCATCTTTTTGGTTTTGTGAGCTCCACCTTACAACCCAAAAACTGCCAGGAAGAATTCGTATTACCTGTGGAGAATTGTTTTTCCCCTCTGTCTAAGGAGGAGGCTCCTGGCAGCGGCCCTACTCAATTAAAGACAGCAGAGTGTTATTGAATAAACCTCTTCAAGCTGCTCCTGGAAATACTACTGACGAGGACTGCCTTATTGCTTCCGTTGCTCCCAAACCTTCTACTACAAATAGCAACGTAAATGCTAACCCTAAATCTGTGGGCTCTCTGTCTTCTGAAATGGAGGTTTTGCTTAGCTTTTGTAATCTTGTTTACACTGTAGAGCTTACCTTTAAAGCACTTGTTAATATCAATTTTAAATTGGACAACATTGTTAAGCTTGTATGGGAGGAATCAAGAGACCAGCATGACTGCCAAACATCCCAGAAAACTACCAGTAATTGGGGGAATCAATAAAACTCTTTGGAAAACCAAAGCCTGATTCTTCTCGACAATAAAGTGTGCCTCAGGGTATTTAATTACTGATACTCTCAACTTCCTTGGAGCTCACTAGGCCTAGCTAGACGCCATCTCAGTGTTCTATTAAAAAAGAATCCAAGCCTCGTTGATCTAGCCCAGGGGTAGGGAACCTGCGGCTCTCCAGATGTTCAGGAACTACAATTCCCATCAGCCCCTGCCAGCATGGCCAATTGGAGAGCCGCAGGTTCCCTACCCCTGATCTAGCCTCTGTACAAAGCCTTGATGTTACAAATTTTGTACAATTTGGCCCATAGAAAAGCTCTACTAGAGATTGAATCGAAGGCCCCACGCAAGTCAATAAAGGCTGCACAGAGGTGGATCTTATTGGCCTTATATTTAGAAATTGAAAAAAATGGGGATCGTTAATAGATTATTTTACCTAATTCAAGTTCTCCATTCCAACACATTCTGTCAAATCAAGTGTGACTCAGATGGTATGTAAATCTCTAAAATACCAGTCCTTAAAGGTGTCAAAGGGGGCTGTGTCCTGGCCCCGACTCTCTTTAAGCTTTTTTGGAATGATTTGGCCCCCACTCTCATAAAGTTGAACTCTCACTGCCCCATTCTAGATAGGAGGAAAATCCCCTTGTTATTATTTGCAGACGACGCTGTAACCCGACATCCAGCAATTACTATACAGCATTCCAGTTTGGATTGGTGCTTGGAATGGCGAAGTGGAGCGTGCGCTATCATGGCTTCTTTATAAAATCCTTGGCCTTCCCCACCCCATGCCGTTCTTTGCTTAGAAACTGGCCTGCCCCAATTGGTGATGAGAGCCTGGTGCATCCCTTTCAAATGTTGGGTGAGTGCATGTTTCAATTCTGACCTGAATAGCCTTTCTTATTAGGTACTCTAAGTTATGCATTCCACCCAATGGTGGCACAGGATTGAAAATAAGCTGAGTGACCTGGCGATAACAACTGACGATCTAGCCATGCTTACCGAAAGGGA
The DNA here is from genome assembly GCF_021028975.2 of Sphaerodactylus townsendi. NCBI lineage: Eukaryota > Metazoa > Chordata > Lepidosauria > Squamata > Sphaerodactylidae > Sphaerodactylus > Sphaerodactylus townsendi. The sequence goes on along the minus strand of NC_059432.1, from coordinate 6,956,820 downwards.
GGCATTTGATACAATTAAAAAAAAGGCTCCTTGATCTGGAATAACTGGGGATTGATAAATGGCGCCAATAAATTTTGTTCTCCCTCCTTTTTGGGAATAACTCAACTATGGCAGGAAATCTGCAATTGCTAATAGAGCCTAAATGGCGACGGGCTGAATCATTAGCTTGTTGCAATGTCTTACCTTCTGCTCTTCAACAAGGAAGAAGTCTGGGGCTCCCGCACCACGAGAGGAAATTTATTTGTAATCTCGCTTGTGAAGAGTCTGTTTGGCATGTCTTATTACAGTGCCCCTTGTATGTGTCTATTGAAGCCAATCTCCTCGCCCCTTTGTTGGTAGATCAAATCGAGACAAGTGACTCACAAAAAATTGTATTTCTACTCAATAACGAGAACAGTGTAATTCTGGGGCCGTGGCCAAATTTTTATGTACTGTCATCTCAATACGTTCTTAACTATTCCTTCTTATTGGAATTATTGTTCTGTTGTTTCTTATGCCAATAAAGGTCATGAAATGAAATGAGAGTAGTCGCTAAGCCACATGTTTGCCACTCCTACACTCCACCACCCTGACCATCTGTGTGGACAGTTCTTGTGTTCGCAGTGATAGGACACAATTCACATTTTCCCCCATGCATTTTTGGAGCAGGAGGCTCTATTTCGGCTTGTTGGTTGTGGGAATGAGAAGACCCGATGCTAGTAAATTACAGCTACACTAAAGGTCCAGATTTCTCCACTGTTCCCTATTAGTGGCTGACACTTGCACCCTCCTGAAAGTGGCATAAACAGTTAACCCCAAATGGTCATTTAAAGTCTACACAGGCTCTGTGTTTGCACATGATGGGCATGAAAGTATCATAAGGATCTCTCTCTTTTTTTCTTTAGTAAAACCTCCCCCCCGCCCCCCACAAATGTTGAATGATCTGGGTAAAATGTTTGGATTCCATCTTGCCCCAGATAACTCACAACATAAGGCCACCAAGGCACCAAATCTTAAAACAGCAAACCAACAGAAGCACAATTATAAAAGCCAGAAACATCCCAGCCATTCTGCAATCCCAACACAAAACCCCCACAGTATTTAGACCAACACAATCTCATAGAAGTAGCTAATGGCCAACTGACAAGCATTCCTCAAAGCTGGGAGGGAAGAGACTCCCCTGCCTTAATCCTCTCCAGCAAACCATTCTTCACAAAGGGGCTGTATGTGGGACCATGTTCGTGTATGTTAAGTGCTGTCAAGTCTCTTCCAAACTATGGTGGCCCTATGAACGAATGTCCTCCAAAACATCATTGTAGTAACAGCCTCTCTCAGGTCTTGCAAAGTGAAGGCAGTGGCTTCTTCTAGGGAGTCAGTCCTGTTGGGTCCCCCTCTTTTCTGGCTACGGGACCACAACCCCAACATTACCCAGTCCACGAACACTATACAATTTACAGACCCTCCCCCCTTGTGGGAATAATTTGGCTGAATCCCTGGGAGCCTCCACGCAGTAGGAAGAGGGGTCAGCGGCACTGATTGAACTGGCGGGAAGAGCACTAGATGCCTCAGCCATCCCCCCCCCCCTTACCGGGATCTGCAACGTGTGTTTGAAGAGGGGGGATGTGAAGAGGCTCCTGCCCCATCGCAAAACTGACTGTAAAATTGAACTGCTGCCGGGAGCCAAACTCCTAAAAAGCCGCCTGTACCTGATGAGCCCCACGGAGGCGTCTGCGCTTTGGGAGTTCTTAGACAAGAACCTGGAGCGGGCCTTCATCAGGAGGACTACCAGTGAATTTGCAGCCCCAGTTCTATTTGTGAAAAAGAACGACGGCTCCTTACAGTTATGCACTGACTATAGGGGGTTGAATGCAGCCTCTGCCTGCAACAAGTCTCCGCTTCCCTTAATCAACTCAATGCCTGGGTCAAGGCAAGAATTTTACCAAACTGGGTTTACGGGAAGCGTATTATCTGGTTCGCATTGCCAAGGGGATGGAGCACATGACCGCCTTTAACACCTGCATGGGCCAGTTTGAATACTGTGTAATGCCATTTGGACTCAGTGGGGCCCGGGGGATGTTTATGAGTCTAATTAACGAGATGCTCCAAGACTTTATTTTAAAAGGGGTTGTGGTTTATTTGCATGATGTCCTAATCTACTCCCAATCTTTGGAGGAGCACGTTGTTACCGTCAGGGCGGTGCTACAACGACTGTTGGACAATGAACAATGCTATAGTGATCAGGTATCGTTGGACCACCTGAAAGTAGCTACTATATCCAGGTTGAGAGTTGCAATCCATGTTTCCACCCAGTCTCTCTTGCCAATGCATGAGATGTGAGGGGGGTGGGAAAATTCCAGTCCATCACTTTCAATCTTTTCATGAATGACATGCAGAATCATCAGACACTTCTCTGTACAGAAGCACTCTCAATCCCATGTCTGGTATGTGAAAGAAAAATATGAAACCCCTTCCTAATAATGTAGAGGGAGGAATGCAGCAGATCTGGTCTGCTGGGCTTTGGGGGAGAACAGGCTCATTATGAGAAAGGGTGGAGGGTGCCTGGAAGGAATCAGGCAACCGCTCTGGCCCTTTCTGTTTTGTCTTTCCAAATCTCTCTCTGTTCAATGGGCAAGATCTATGGGATTCTGTCTGAAAAACTGGGGTCCTAAAATGACTGTTAGTTTGCATAGCCAGCCAGCCAATCTTTATTATTAACTAGCAGGGCCCGGCCACACGTTGCTGTGGCAATTGTCCTTCTCATCACAGTCCGCAACCCACACAGAGGTCCATGCAGGTCCAATGATCCCCAGCACAGCCTTTTGGGAGCAGCAGTGGCACAGTGGCTAAGAGCAGGTGAACTCTGATCTGGAGGAACCGGATTTGATTCCCAGCTCTGGAGCTTGAGTTGTGGAGGCTTATCTGGGGAATTTAGATTAGCCTGTGCACTCCCACACACACCAGCTGGGTGACCTTGGGCTAGTCACAGCTTCTCGGAGCTCTCTCAGCCCCACCCACCTCACAGGGTGTTGTGAGGGATGAAGGGCAAGGAGGTTGTAAGCCCCTTTGAGTCTCCTACAGGAGAGAAAGGGGGGATATAAATCCAAACTACTACTACTTCTTCTTCTTCTTCTTCTTCTTCTTCTTCTTCTTCTTCTTCTTCTTTTGGGGTGGTCAAATGGAATCCCTCTTTCCCTTTTCAATTCACATTATTATATGGTGCTGGCTTGGTTTTTAGAATAAGGTAACCCTTTCCATTCCACAACGGAACTGTCCAGAGTGCGAATTCCGCTGTCCATGAGGCTGGTTGACACGCACACTCCTGGCTTGGGGAAGGCAGAACTGGGGCAAGGAGGCTATCCCAGCTCGTAAGCAGCAAGAGGCAAGGGTGGTGGAGGCTTCAGATCAAAGGAGCCAGCTCCCGGGGGTTTTAAAGGGCCACGTGCAAAAGAAGCGGAGTCGGTAGTGTTGGTTCGCCCCCACCACACGGATTCTCTCTTAGGAAGAAAAAGGCAGAACTCCAGCTTGTTTTAGTGAAAGTAAGAGAGCTGTGGCGAATATGGGTGGAGGAAAGTGGGTAAGAAGTGGGTGGTTGTGATGTGAGGGGAAAGGGCAGAGAACTGGGGATGTAGTGTGAGGATGAAGTGGATGTGTATGTGTGTATAGGGGGGAACCCTATATGTTGTGTTGTGTGGTAGTATTGGGTGAGGCACAGAGAGTGAAAGTTACCTGCATGTGTGCATAGGGGGGAACCCCACCTGATGTCTCACATGGCAAAGTGTGTATGTGTTTCACTTCCACTCGTATTACCTACCAGTATTACCTATTTGCTGTTTTCACTGCTCATCTCTGCCCATCTGAGCGAACATCCTAAGCCCTCAGGCCACAGACAGACAGGCTGCACGGACGTTCTAAGGGTGACAGTTAAACACAGCCAGCTTCATGGCCTGGTGCGCCAGGAAAAAGATGTTTTACCTGGCTCAGGTACGGACTTTTGGCAATTTGAAGGTCCAATTACCTGCCCGCAACAGGGAGGGACGTCATGTGAAAATTTGGGGGCGATCCGTCCAGCTGTTTCGGCGTTAGGGCAAGACCAACAAACGAATGGTTAGCTTTTTATATATATAGAAGATGTAAAACACTTTTCTGCTACCTTTCCAGGTACCTACCCAGGGCCTCCCAAAAACCCTGATATGTTTAAGCGATTAAAAATTATGTAATTTAAAACATTTAAACAATTAAAAACACTGAAGCATTTAAACAATTAAAATAATTCAATGAAAATGAATTGAAATGACACCAAGACCTGGGAGGAGGGCCAATAATGATTACTGAGGGGTTTACCAAATGAAACAAAAAAAGTCTTCCCTCGCTGGCAAAAAGCACCTACAAAGGGAAACAGATAAATCTTCCTGTACAGGGAAGACCCTTTCTCAGGTTGCCATATGTCTGACCTGGGGTGGGGTGGGGCAGGGTGGGGCAGGGTGGGGCTGAAGCAAGGCCACTGAAGATGACCTGCGTGAACAGATAAGTTCAATGGGAGAAGGTGCTCCTTGACGTATGTTAGTCCCAAGTCATACAACACTTTAAATAAAGGTCAGTACCAGCACCTTGAGCATAGATTTGGTGGAGTGCTCTGGAGGTCTCCCCCAACTTTGTGACATCTGGCTGGTAACTAGGGGTGCAAGTCAACAGGTGGGACTTGGGGACCCCTCCAGATGATGGAGATTTGTTTCCCTGGAGAAAAGGGATGCTTTGGAGGGTGGACTCTATGGCAAAAAGCACCCCACTGAGGTCCCCGCCCTCCCCAGGCTCCACCCCCCAATCTCCAGTAGCTTCCCAATCTGATCTGGCAACCCTACCCCTCACACCCTGCCCGTGGTCGGGGGGGATCTGGCAGCTCTACTGATCACTGATGGAAGCACGATGCTGGAATAGTTGGATCACTGGTCTATGATCCAGGGGTCTTCAAACTATGGCCCTCCAGATGTTCATGGACCAAAATTCCCAACAGCCCCTGCCAGTAGGGCCAAGTGGCAGGGCTGATGGGAATTATAGTCCATGAACACCAGGAGGGCCATAGTTTGAAGACCCTGGTCTCATCCAACAGGGCTACTTTTATGTTCTTACATGCAAAGCATGAAGCAGCACGCTGTATCCTGCGGACGAGACCCAACAAGAGGGAGGTGGACATGCAGACACTGGAATCACAAGCAGCAGACGGGGCTTTTAAAAACTAGAGACTTGTAAAAAGCTTTCCCTGAACAACTTAAGTGAGGGAGCATAAATGTGTGTTTTGACAAAGAAGGACAGTTATCATTTCCAGAAAGCACAAAGGAAGAAGCTGGAGGAAATTATGAAGATAGGTAGATGGACTTAGAGCAGAGATTTCAAGGAGGTCAAGGCCATACCAATTACGGAGAAAGAGGAGTCTTTCTTAAACAGCAGAGGGCATCTTCTTTTATAGTTAATCCACAGCCCCTATTTTCTTGTTCCATCTCATTTTTGGGATCAAACCATCTACTAATCGACCCATCTGCATTCATCCACCTGCTATTTGATGCACAGTTCAGGTTCTATAGCTGCCATATATGGGCTTGGGAAGCAGTCCCGCCACTGACCCCTAGATCAGGGGTCTGCAACCTGCATGCTGACAGGGGCTGATGGGATCTGTAGTCCATGAACAGCTGGAGAGCCGCAGGTTGCAGACCCCTGCCCTAGATGCACCGGAGAAATTATAGAAGTGGGCAGTTGCCAACAATCCAAGCACACAAATTTGAGCGAATGCACTAAAACAATCATAGAAAGTAGCCATGTGCACTTTTATTATTTATTCTGATAACTCTTATCTGCCACTTATTCATAGAAGACTTGTGTCCAGACTGCGGAAATCTTATGGTTATTAACCAATGTGACAATTAGCAGGAATACTGACTTGTACAGTTTCAGTTATGCAAATGGGCTTTCTTTTTTTTTTAGAAAATAGTTTTTATTGAATTTTAAAACATTTTACATATTACATTCAGTCGTTTCAACACTTGGGCATCCAACATAGTCCGTTTTTGTCTATAAAAATTAACTTTTGACCTTCACTTTTGGTCAAATATTGACCCATGTACTTAACATATGTTATAACTAATAAACAAGCCGCTAATATATTTCCCCTTCTCAAGGGTTCTGTTTTCACCCCTCATGTTAAATTTCTTGGTTATTTACTTTGAGTTGTTCCCTTCCTCCCCCTTAATTGACTCCGTCTAATAAATTAACGTTCCAGGTCAAGTTCAGTGGGAATTATCCCAGTTATTTTTATTCTTTTCTTCCTTTCCCTGAGCCTTTATTTTTAATTTTTCTCTCCCTTTAACTTCAGTCTTGCTCTTGACTCCTCAAAGTTTCTTCTGAGAAATATTGCCATTACCCCTCTACTGGTTCTTTTCTCCCTGCCTCCCCTATTCTTAATTCTATATCTTCAGGCACCAAAAACATTAATTATATAAGAAAAAAATTCTTTTACAAAATAATATAGACATCTTTAGTACAAATCTCCATTTTATGCTTTATCTCTCATTTACTCTTATTTCTTATCATAACTCTTGTAATTATTCTTAATCTATTTAATCTTAAACTCTATAGACCCTATATATATAGTGCAATCTTCTCTTATTTGCCTTGTTTGTTTGTTGTCTCTCTTCGTCATTTTCTTTGCTTTCCTTGTTTCCATTGTTTGACTCTTTGGTTATAAAAAGTGGCTGTTTTTAACGGAAGGGGACAAATGTAACGGACTTGCCCCACCTTGAAGGGTTGGTGTGAAACAGTCCTGCTTATAGAGGCCTGGGTGACTCTTAAAGTAATGCAGCAGACCCCAATTTACAATGTGATTGGTCGTTGGGAGGCACAGTTGCCTAAGGCCAACATTAGGGGGCGATATAATGCTGACAAGCTGCGGCTCTCCAGATGTTCAGGAACTACAATTCCCATCAGCCCCTGTCAGCATGGGCAATTGGCCATGCTGGCAGGGGCTGATGGGAATTGTAGTTCCTGAACATCTGGAGAGCCGCAGGTTCCCTACCCTTGAGCTAGACAGAGCAGCAGAGCAGTCTTGTGTGTGAGCTGCAGTGAACCGCTTGGAGTTCTGCTCAGTACAGATCAGATCTGAACAGATCCGTTTGAGGACAGATCAGTGTGTGACCTTGTTGGGCTCGGTCATTGCCTATGTTGAGCCCTGGCACATGCAGTTCATCCAGGACCCCCATCTTCCATCTCTGTGGGGATCTCAGCAAGGGGTGCTCCAAAGTGGGGTCCCTGAATCCCCTTAATGCGATATGACGGTCTTCTTGGGCATCGGTTGGTCAGGCTTGATCAGCTTCCTCTGGATCAGGGTGACCTCCTCCGCCCCAGGATCCCTGAAGCCCGTGGCTGCCTCTCTGTTAGCAGTGACCACCTGCACCCTGAAGTCCCGGCTGGTGTCTTCCTCAACCTTCCACACACGGAGGACGTGGGCAGCCCCGTCTGTGGGGGTGCTACTGTCCTCGGGCTTCTCTGCCTGCTTCACCACCTTCACTGTCTTTGGTGGACTCGGTGATCGCTTGGGGGTGGTCAGTTCTGGGCACTTTGGTTTGATGTGTCCCTCCTCCTGATAGTGGTAACAGATGACCCCCTTCATGCTTCTAAAGGTGGGAGAGTCCCGCCTCGCTGGTTCGGCGCTAGGACTTCCTGCCTTTTCTTTAGGGTGCCACTCCCTTGGTTTTTTGTAGGGGATTGGCAAATGTCCTCCCTCAAAATCACCCCCCAACTCGTCCAGTAGGGTGGCTACTCCTGCTACTGTCTGGATTTTCTTATCCTTTTGATGGGGGACCAGCCGGCAGGATTGTTCAAGGCTGACGAGCTGTTTTAATTCCTCAAAAGTTTTGACCTTGCTCCCTTCCACCCACCTATCAAGCTCTTTGTCCAAGCGACAGCCCAGTTGCAAGTATGATTCCCCAGGCTTGCGCTCTTTATTTCTCTGAAGGCTTTTCTGCTTGGTTCAGCTTCACCCTCTCTCTGAAGAGATGATAATTGGAAATCTCTTCGTCTTTAGATCCGCATAATCCTCACTGAACACTCCCCATAACAGTGGGCGTAAAGTGGACATCCTCTTTTGCTCAGGAACCCCCAAATCCTGGCAAGTCCGTTCAAAACTGGCTAAATGAGCCTCCACATTATCTCCCTTTTGGTATTTGGGAAACCGCTTGGTGTCTCCTGAGGTAAACTCTGCGCCAGCAGCAGGAGGGCGGTTGGGCAGCCCTGCTCTCAGCCGAAACATTTCCTTTTCACGGGGCATCCTGGCCTGTTCTGCTTCCCGCTCTTTCTCCCTCTCTGCCTGAAGCCCAGCCAGCTGGATCTCCGCCCCAAACGCAATCCTAGCTTTCACATTCTCAGAAGCAAACTCCAGAGAGGTTGTCTGTGTTCTAAGTGGTTCTTCCTCATGGGTTGCCACAGCCTCCCCTGTTTCTTGAGCCTTTCCCTCCCCAGCTACCTTCTTGGGTGCCTTGGGTGGTGCCATTGTGCGAGGAAAAATGTGTTCTGTTTTCCCCTCACAAAACTTATAAAGTGGGCTTTCTTCTGCGTTTTGGGAACTGGATTTAGTTGTTATAGGCCCCTTCCGCACACGCAAAATAATGCGTTTTCAAACCACTTTCACAACTGTTTGCAAGTGGATTTTGCTATTCCGCACAGCTTTAAAGAGCTTTGAAAGCAGTTTGAAAGTGCATTATTCTGCATGTGCGGAATGAGCCATACAGATCCTGCCGCTTGCCGCCAGTTGTGGCGTGTACACCACGCCACTGGCCACCAAGTATAGCGGATTGGCCAGAGAAAAGGGATTCCTGGCTGTTGTTTTCAGGAACCCTCCTTTATTTTACTTTCGCTGCAACCATTTACTTAAGGGCCCCTTCCGCACACGCAAAATAATGCATTTTCAAACCACTTTCACAGCTGTTTGCAAGTGGATTTTGCTATTCCGCACAGCTTCAAAGAGCACTGAAAGTAGTTTGAAAGTGCATTATTTTGCATGTGCGGAATGAGCCAAGGAGATCTAGAAAACCCCACACTGCTTCTAGCCACCAGTATTTTCAAAGATTCCCCTCTCAGTCCCTCTTGCTTGAGGGGAAGTTCCTACAGGGTCCCTTAATTAATAATTTTGGAGAGAACTCACGATGGCTGGGGTTTCTAGTCAGTCACCTGCATTATCAATCATACACTCACAGACACGTACTGGCACGAGGTAATTTGAACAAAATAAATAAAAGTTTATTTTTGAAGTAAAAGAATCTCCTTTAACTGGCTCAGAAATAACCTTCAAATAAGCTTTTGCTATTTGGTGGTTCTTCAGACTTAATACGCACACAGGCACACGCAGGTGTCTTTCAATAAACGAATTGGCTTTAATATGAGTTACTCTTCTCCACAGACCCACCGTTGACCTTATTCTTCCACTACCCACTGTTTCACACACCCTCAGTCCTGGCCCTGTGAATTTCAGGCATTACACAGCCTCCCTCACTCACACACACACACCAAACCCTCTCTGCCTAGAGGTTTGGGGCCCTCTCCAGACTGGTATGGTACAGGGGCTGGATAGATGCCTAGGTCTGGTCAGTGTCCACTGGCAAGCCTCTGGCCGGCGCTTTGCTCTACACCAAAAGCCAGGGCCTTCCTTGGCCTCACACAAGCTTCCTGGGGAGCACGTTGTTCTGGTCCTTCTTTCATTTATATCCTGGTTTTCTTCTTTTGTTGAGATTAACCAAGCTTGCACAGAGGTCTCAGCAGGCGTCTCATACAGACATGATCCAAACATATACCTAATTCACTTCACTAAGGGTCCTGCATCCTGCGTCTTCCAACCATACACTGGGCTCTGTTTGGAGAAGAAGTGCAGAGTTACCAGTGGCACAGTTCTTGAGCACTATGGTGTCCCTCTGGTATTGCATAGATGTTAGATTTGCTGCATCATGGGAGATGAATTGGTGTTTTTAAGCACCTGGGCCATGGTTTGCCAACATGGTGCTTGTGGGTAGTATAGTGCTTGACAGTATTTGCAGAAAGTCAGTGAGCCGTGGTATGCCAGGGCTTGTTATTAACTACCTTCATTTAAATGAAAGAGGTTTTGGTTTTGGACTTTCCATAGTCAGAGTGTGGTTCCTACTTCCCTACTGACCTAGAAGGTGTGAGGAGGGCAGTATTCCATTGAACTTTGCATCCTCTGGCAGCTATTCTAGATTTGGTTCTGCATCCTGTGGGAGCCATTTTGGTTTGGTACTCTCAAACTTCAAAATAGCCCGCTGCCTCAGAAAGGTTGGGGACAGTGGTGGGATCCAAAAATTTTAGTAACAGGTTCCCATGGTGGTGGGATTCAAACAGTGGCGTAGCGCAAATGGGGCTGGGCGGGGCACGACGGGGGCGTGGCCGGGCATTCCGGGGGTGGGGCATTAATAATTTCTCTGTTACTGTAAAAAACTCTTACTTTAAAAAAAAAGTTCCTAATTTCCAGCTGGTATCTTTCTGTCCATAATGTAAACTCATTCTAGCATGACCTATCGTCTGCTGCCAACAGAAACAACTACTTCTCCTCTAATTGACTGCCTGTCAAATACTTAATACTTTCAAATACTTAATTTTGTTTCTAGAAATCAAAAGAAGGATGCTTTCCTTCAACAAGGAACTTTACCATATTTCTAAAACATGTTTTTTAAAACAGCCCAACAGGGAGAATTATCTCCCGTTTTCTACCTTTGCTAACCAGCCACAGAGGAAACAACAGGACTTTATGATTTTTGGACCTCATGGAATTTCTAACGGAAAAGCAGACCCAATTAGTAACCCCCTCTCGGCACACACAAATAATTAGTCACCCACTCTCGGGAACTGGTGAGAACCTGCTGGGTCCCACCTCTGTACCTGTCCCACCTGACGATTAGGCATCTGGTGGCAATGATGCCTCCAGCCCACTTTGCATGGGACTACGACCCCTTGCTTGGCCTTGGGGGTGATAGTCATGGCAGTGATTCTGGGACCCTTTTGCTTAGGGTCAAGCGTCCTTAATCCACCCGAAATCAATGTTTTAACTGGGGACCCCAGATTCTCCCTTTAAGGAGAAGGTGGATTTAAAAGGAGAATCTGGGCTCCCTAAACACCATTGAAAGTGATGCTGTTTGGGGGTGGATTCCAGCATCACAGCGGCTATATGGAACCTTCACGTTCAAAGGCAGGATGCCTCTCGGGGAGGCGAGGGCGTGGAGACGGAAAAGCAGACCCAGTTAGTAACCCCCTCTCGGCACACACAAATAATTAGTCACCCACTCTCGGGAACTGGTGAGAACCTGCTGGATCCCACCTCTGGTTGGGGACCTCTGATCATGTCACACTCACAGAAAGCATTCTCTTCAATTAGTTAGAGCTTGCTAAAGTACACATGGATGCTTGTCAGGATGGTCACAAAACAGCTGTGGAATTATTTACTTTCCTTGACACCAGAGTTGCAACAGAGCATGGTTCTGGTGGCTCAGAAGTCAGAAAGGGGCTTGGCTGGAGTAAGGAATGCCAAGTAAGATAGCCTCTCAGCAAAGACCTTGAAGAGGCTCAGCTGGGGATACTAAGTTCTTTGCAGCAACGTCAGGAAAGACACAGAAGGAGCGAATAAAATAGTGCTTTCAGTTAGATACCAGCCGTTAACTTACTCTGGAAGCTGCTGTCAGGATGCCAATTGTCAGGACCATGCCTGTCAGCATCTTGATGTCTTGCTGTGTGTGATTTGCAGTTGTTTTCCTGTTTCCCTCTTCCCTTCCTAGCAAGCTCCTGTTAACAATCTCCTGGCGCCAGCCCATCTTCAAAGAGGTGTGAAAGGTTCCCAGGTTCTTTGTAGCTTTGTAGTGGAAACTGTAGTGGACATTTGGTGTGGGGCGAAACGGGGGGTGGTGGTGGTGGTAAAAGACATAAGTCCTGGATCTGAGCTCTCTAGCTCAGATTCTGCTTTACATTGTTACTCTTCGCATCACCTGGAATAAACTGCTTTTGGACTTTCCTACAGTCTCTGTTATTTCCACATTCGAGAGTCTGACACCAATGTAGTACAATGAAAAAAATGATGGATCACCCAAATGGTACAAGTTAAAACTGTTGGAGGACTCACTGCATATAGCTTTCTCTCAGTCTCAGTTATCCAACTGTAAAATGGGTACAGTACAATAGTATCCAAAGCAAAGGGCTGGTGGTGTATTTTTAAACAAGTGAATAAAAACGTAAATCTAAAGCAGAATGAACCCTGAAGCCCTCCCCCCCCCCCATTTGGCACTGAATCTTCCTCCTCCATTTTTCCTGTTACGTTGTAATTTCCAGTCATTGTGCTTGCAGTGAAGATGACAAAGGAACAGGGGAAAAAAGGCTTTTGGGATGCTTTTTTAAAAATAGAAATTTTGAAGCTGGGATCTTGAAAGAACTCTGGGGCCCGAGCCTACCACATCCTACACTCCCAAGCATTCCCCACCTATGAATTCCCTGGATCTGTTTCCTCCTTTCCTCAGCTGATTTACAGGAAAGCGAATAGCATGGACAGGAGGCGTGCAGCATTTCCTTCCTGCTATTTGAGCTCAAAGGGGGTAGGAAAAGTTTGATCTGCACATACTCATGTGTAGAATTATACTGCTGCAATCGTTCATATTATTGATTTTTGTTGTAAGCTACCCCCCTCCCTTTTACATCAGGCCTAGGCGCAAATATTTAGAACCCTTACTGATGGGTCTTGAAGAGCGTGCTGATAACCAAACCATTATATTCCCTTTGAATGGTGATTGCAAGGAGATTCTGGAGCTGGTAGCAAAAATTTTATGTTTCGTCATCGACAAATGTGCATAAAGGGGTTGATTGTATCCTGCTATTGGGTTATTATGCCAATAAAGGTTAATTGAATTGAATTTTGTAAGCTATCCCTCTCACAAAAAGTTCTATGTGTGGGGTAGAAATATAAAAGGATACCTTAAGGCTGCTGACTCTGGCCAAGGAATTCCTGTAGACTGGGAGGAAGAGCCTGTGGAGGGAGGATTTGGGGAGGGATTTCTCCTAAAATCAGTAGTGTAGAGTCTGCTTTCTGAAGCTGCCCTTGTCTCCAGGGGAGCTGATCCCCGTAGTCTGCAGATTGCTAACCCGGGCAGCCCAGGGGAGCCTGATCCTGTCAGATTTTGGAAGCTAAACAGAGTTGGGGCTGGTTAGTGGGGCTGGTGAATGGAAAACCACCAAGGAAGTCTGGAGTCGTAACACAGAGGCAGGGAAATGCAAACTACCTCTCTGAAAACCCCTTAAGGGGGTAACTATGAATATGCTGTGACTTGATGGCACCTGCTGCCACACACAGCCTGGGGATAATTTGAAGTTATGGGAGAACTCCATTCCTCTAGTAAACGTAAATGTTATAGATTTGTGAACATTCCCTGCCCCTTGACGGGCTCAGTAAAGTATGGCTGAGATCAGTAATACTATTTTTCAAGAGGGCAGGAGAGATAAAACCCCGTTCCGTCCCATTTCCTCCCACTTGTAAACCAAACTGTGCCTGAAAAACAACAACAGGACAGGGGAGGGGGGGGGCATGTTTTGCAAGCTTCTCGGCATTTCCTTTTCTCCGGAGGGCGCTCCGACAGCTGAGGTAGTTCCAACCCCTCCGGTCCTCTGGGCTTATCAGCCACGGGAGATACATTCCAGAGGGCTGCTCCCTTTTGAAGTCACAGCTGGCTGCAGGCCCACTCAGAGTCCCGCAGCCTCCCACAGAACAGCCTGCCGGCTGCCGCTGGAGCAAGAGTTTGCAGGACTCCAGGGTGGAAAAGGAGCGGCCGGCTCTTGCCCCTGCCCTGACTGGGAGGCGGAAGATGGTGGACCAGAATGGGCAAGCAGGGCCCTGCTGACCTTTGGGGGAAGGAACTCCAGAATGACCCCCTTGGATAGCAGGAGCCTCAAGCGCGTTGGCCTTCCTCCATGTCACTGAACACCTCTGATCCACGGGCCTGCCTTTCCCTCAGCCAGATGTTTAACCCATCTAGGATGTTCAGCTGGCACCGATCCTTTGCCGTCAGGGCTTCATGGAGAAAAGGTAAGGGGTGGTGGCCTCTGGAGCTCTGTAGGGGTGACTTGCCACTCTGGGGATACCTTCGGGATTTTTGGCTACTGGTGGAAGGTGTGGGGCGGCGGCGGCAGCATGGAGCACAAATGGGAAGTCAGAGGTGGCCGTGCGTAACATATCTTTGGGCTTTTAAAGCCTGGGTTCCATTGTTAATTTGCTAACACCTGTGCTTCTTCCCTTGTTTCCAAATGTGCTCTGCACTTTCCTCGGATGGCATTTGCAGGACTTTAGCAAAATCAGCGGTTCCTCTGTTGAGATTCTAATTCACTGCAGTACGTAGCTATCCTTTTCCGTGGTCTTCTGGAAAAGGCAGAGACCCTGTTCATGTGCCACAATGATTGCTTATACAAACGGCATGCGCACTGTCACACCTGTTTGTAAGAAAAAGCCAACTTGCCCTCACTTTACAAGTGAAACATGCAGTTTCAGTCACACAGTACATGTGTTGAACATAACAATTGCTTGACCCATGTATAAAGAAAATTCACATACACATTGCACACAGATTGTACAGGTGTTCACTTTAACTTGTGAACAGGGCTAGTGTTAGCTAGATACGGGGCTGCCTGCAGGCAGCATTCCCCAGACTTCTGAAAGTCCTCATTTGGCCCGAACTGGAGCCACCTGTCACTTATATATCACAAAAGATTTCGTTTTACAGTAGATAAATTACCTGTCTCAATAAAGTCTACCTTTTGGATGGTCACATTGGAAAGAAGGTCAGAACCCTGTATTGGGCAGAGATGTTATGCTGTGTGAATGACTGTCCTTAGGGAAGTGAATGACTGTCCTCTCAGTGGAGGCAGAGTACAGCGATGAAAGACTTGAATCATATAGATACGCAGCACCCTCCTCTGAGGGTGGGCACTTTGAACTTGAATTCTTTAATTTATTTCTCATGGTGCAGCAGTTCTGTCATACCTTGCACAGAGTTTGGAAATTACTAGTTGGGTAGCGCAATCCACAGCTTGAGGGGGCCGGGAATGATGCCACTGCCACGCCCCTGTGTCACTTCCAGAGAGCTTTCTGGCAGGCAGCACAGGAAATGCAGGAAAATCTCTCTGCCATCAGAAAGCCCGGGCCACAGCACGCCTGCCTGCAAACCTGGGGTGGAAACCGGCTACCATGAGCCAGTCCCTGGACACTGTGCTGCAGAGCCTGAAGACATGGTGGGGCTCCTCGTGAGGAGGTGCAGGCAGCAGAGCCAGCCCCAAGCCTTTGCCTACAAGTCAAGGCAGAGCCTGATGCCCTGCAGTGGGACAGCCATCAGGAATCTCCAAAGAGCCAAGTAATGAGGCAGCTGCGCAAAGGAGACAGAAGCTACAGTTACAAAGTGAAAGTGTTACCGCGATTTGCCAGGTAACAATAAGTGATTTCAGCTCAGCAACTTAATGAGGCTCAGGAAGCAGGCGTTCTTCAAAGCAAAAGGATTTTATTGCAGATGGTGGTCACAGCTCGATCAGGAGAGAATCGCGCTCTTGCAACGCAGTGCAAGAACTTTTATTCCCAAACTTCAAAGGGGGCAAAGGGGAGGTGAGGGGGCAAGTCCCTCACCCAAAAACACCAATCATGAAATAAAACAGTTTACAAGACAGATACAATTACACTTTTCTGAATGGGAAACCCAAATCTAGCTGTCGTACGCCTTCCGCTGGGATCTCAAGAATGGTCCTGAATGGAAAGCAGATAGCGTCTATTGTCCGCGTAAATCCAGATGGGCTTCTTCACCACCGCACTCCAAAGCTATCTCCTATCAGGGTGGCTTCGCACCTTCAGTGATGCCCTAAGGCTCCCCGCCTTTCGCTTTGCTGTAACAAAAGGGAAAGTTCAAACTGTCCAATGGTGGTTCCTGCACGCTCTTCCAAACGGCTGGGTGACCCTTTGGGTGCTGGGCAGCAGATTCGGGATCTGTAAAATCCAAAGCTGGTCGCTTGTCCTAATGCAAAGGGTCGGCTGGGCATTGGTCTGAAAGTCATAGTGGTGAAGCGTAATTTTATATCTAGGATGCTGGATTACAATTTATCAGCTCCCTGCCAGCATGGCCAATTGGCCATGCTGTCAGGGGCTGATGGGAATTGTAGTCCATAACATCTGGAGTGCCAAAGGTTCGCCACCACGGGTCTAAGATGCATTCCAGAGCCAACTTCCTTGTCCCTTAATATCAGACCTTAACTGGCTATTGCTTTTACTATCAGACGCAAATTTCAAAAATAACATTTCTAACTTAAACATTAGGGAAACCTTAAAGGATAACACATGTACTTATACTTATAGGTAAGACTTCACAAATACTTATTGGCATGGCTTTCTTAAATCTAACAATAACAAAACCTTAAGCTAACTGAAGAACCTAACTAATACTAACATCCTAAGTTGCAAGCACATCCTAATTTCAACTTAAAAGGGGCATTTATTAAATGACACAAACACAAGGGAAACCATATAGCATTGGCACAAACATACATATGTGTTCTCTGTGAACCTTATGGAGGCTTCTGAACTACACAAGTCTCCACATCCGGGCATAGAGCCAGTGTAGCCAGGCAACCTGTCTTCAGGAAAATATTTTGTTTATTTTCCTGGTGGTAACAAAAGGAGAAGCACTCCCATGACTGTGGAAGAAAGCATCTGCAAATGGAGGCAGCTGAGGAGAACTGAGTCCTTGCAGGATTCCAGCCTCATTAACCAAGACCTCCTACATAAACCCTGCCTCAGGCTTGGCTGTGCCCGGGTGCACTTCCTGGATAGGCTCCGGGTCTCCCTCTGACCGCCAGCTCTCTGCCTGCCTGCCTGGTCTCCAGCCTGTGCCTTGACTTTGGACTGCCTTGACCACGCCTGTGCCTGCTGCCTGCCCTGACTCTGGACTGTTTTTGGCTATGCCGCCTGCCCTGACTCCAGTGGCCTGCCACTAATGGGGACCTGTCCCCGGGTGCTCACTGTTTTGTCAGGGAGGCCTCGGGAGAGCAGGAGTCGGCCTGCAGTGAGGCTGCGGGGGGGGGCTTCCTCCGTGGTGGGTGGCGGAGCCCGCCTGTCATGGCACTCCGCCCTCCCTACAGGCCAACTTCTGTCCTCCCCGGGCCCTGGGGAGGGCAGGAGCCGGCCTGCAGGGAGGCCGTAGGGTGGGGTGGGGTGGGGTGGGGTGGGGGTGCTGCCGCAGGTGGCCCTGTGGCTCCTGTTTGAGCTGCCCCCAGAGCCCTGCCCTGCCCTCCCCAGGCCTCCCTGCTGGCTCCTGTATGTGGGGAGCGAAGAGCCAGGCGAGGGGGATGGGATGCAGGGAGGCGGTCATGCCCCCAGGCGCCATTTAGGCCCAGTACACCACTGCCCGACTCTGGAATGGTGTAAGGAATTCCATAGAAGCAGAAATAAAAGGCTCTTTGGTGTAAAAGACCGTTTATTCAGACATCTTAGAAAGCTCATGTACACGCAGTGGCAGGAATAAGACCTCCCGCCAGAAACACAGGTTATAACTCTGTCCATCCCATCCCCCCTCCCGGATTCCCATGGGAACGGAGGTCTCATCTCCCTCGCAGAGATAAGGTCTCCACTGAGAAGCTTTGGCTCCATCGCACTGGCTGTGGAATGTAGTCAAGGCCATGGCGGCTGGACCCAGCTTCATCAACACCATTGAATCCTTTACACTCTGCCTCCCCTTTAAAAGACCCTCCCCCCCAGGTTTGTGCGGAAAGGCTGTGGAAAGCAGAAATAAGGGCTGGGCGCCAATATTTTCTGAATAAAACCCATTGATTATACCCAGAGGGAATACCCCACCCAAGAGACTAAATATTGTAAGCGCTATGCCATATGATAAAGCGTAGAGTCCAGGGATGGCGCTAATTTCGTAATGCTTGTGGCCATCAATAATAGTCGGTGGGGGTCTCTCCATGGTCGTACAGGCATCGGAAACGGGAGCCTCCTTGAGTAAACTGGAATGGAAGACAGGATGAATGTTAATATTTAAGAGAGTTAGGCAAATCCATAATCGGGCAGTGACATCATTAATCACTTTAGTAATCTGGAAAAGGTCCCACCTAATCTTTGCCTAGTTTTGGAAAAATTCTATGCACGCCTCTGAGATTTTTGGTAGACAATACACTCCAGGCTCTACACAAAGCAGAGGGAAATCCGAAGGGTGCTTATCCGGCTTGCAGCTTTTGGGAGTCTTTAGCCTGTTGTAAGGCAGTCTGGACCGCTTTTCCACCCCTCGCCAGAGATGAAATCCAATGTTGGAAACTCTGAGGATCCTAATGCTTCCGCAGAGGTAGTTGGCGGCAACGGGCGGGAAGGATGCGACCGGACACAATTTCAAGGGGGGGTTTTTTTTGTACTGCTATGAACCGCGATTATTGTTATAGGGCGTACTCCGCAAACGGAATTAGCTCTCGCACTCAATTGTCTTGGTGGTAGTTGGTGTAAACAACGAATACTGCTCTAGGGTTCTCCTGTTCGTTTCTCTCCCACTCTGACCGGGCCACTTTGAACGTGGTAGGGGGCGGTAAATCTACTGGGCGGCCTCTAACAACCCTAGAAAAGCTTCAGAATCCTTTGAAATGAATTGGGGGCTGCTGTCAGAGACCACCTTAACGTGGGGCGGAGGTAGACGGTAAACATGCTGAATGAACAGACGCACAGCTTTAACTTAGGAGCCGTGGAGGGGGGGATGGGAAGCACATGGAATAAAATGGGCTTGTTTAGAAAATAAGTCCACCACCACCCACAAGACCGTATACAAGGACTTTCTGGCAAATCTGTAATAAAATCCCATGGAGATGACTTCCCAGGTCCGCCGGAGGCCACTCGGGAGAGGTTTCAACAGACCATGGGGCTTTCCCGAACGCTCTTGGCTTCTGCACTGAAACAGAGCAACCTTTAATATACGCCTCATCGTCTTTGGCGCATCGCCCGCCACCAGAACCGGACATGGGCCAAAATGCAGAGTTTTTAGAAAGCCAAAATGTCCAGCCGAAGCTGGCATCAAGGCAAAATTCGAGAACCTGCTTTGCGGAGGGGGGGGAGGCACGGCCAACAATCCTGCCCAGGCGCCAAACGCCATTACCCTCCAAACGCAATTGGGAGTCGCCTTCACTCCGCCGGAGGCTCATCGTAGGCCCCGGGCCTCCTCAAGTTCCCCGTGAGGGAAAGGAGAGACCAGGCTGGGAATGGGCGGAGAAGGAGGGGAGTGGATGTCTGAGATCGGGTGGACAGCCAGCCCCTAATTGGGAGTGGGGAGAGAACAGTGCGCTGGAATGTCCCGTAAGCTGGCTCCACCCCCCCTCCCCGGGTAGGCTGAGCGCATCAGCTAGTTTATTGGTTTTTTCCGGGGAAAATGGACCGTGAAAGAGAAACGGTAAAAGAAATCGCCCAACGGGTTGCTTCGCGGACATCTTGAGGGGGGGCGGGAGAGGGCGGCCAAGTTCTTGTGTGATCCCACCAAACTTGAAAGGGTGTTTAGCCCCTTCCAGCCAGTGGCCAAGTGGAGAGAGTGCTACTTCTGATGGCTGCAGTCTCTTTAGTCCCCTACAGTCCAGTTGAGCTCCAGCACCGGAGAATTTCCTTTGATAAATAAGCACACGGAACCAGCTCTACCATCTTTATTTTTTCTGCAACAGGGCTGCCCCAAGCGCTTTGGTCCGGAGGCATCCACGCGGAACCACAAATGGGAGATCTGGATCAGGGAGCTTCAGGATAGGTTCTGGTAGTAAAGCAGATTTTAAAAGTTGAAAAGGCTGTTTGACATCTCTTAGACCAGGAAAGGGGGGCTCCGGCTTCATGGCAGTCAGTGGATCTTTCCCCTTAGTGCGTAAGAGGTCTGTGAGTGGGAGAGTCAGCTCCAGCTTAATTGGGGTATAAAGTCACCCATAGAAATTAGCAAAACCCAGAAAAGATTTGGAGCTCCTTTCGGTTGGTAGGGTGCAGGCCACTGGAGGACTGCATCAATCTTAGTAGGATCCATTTTCAGGCCCCCTCGGGCCTGAACCCAAATAGTCAATAGAGGTTTGGTGGAAAGAGTATTGAAAAGCTTTGGCAAAGAGGGGAAGTTGTTGAGCAAACGTTTCAATACCTCCTCAACCAACGCCTTCATGCTCCTCCATTGGTTTGCTTAATAAATTAAACGGGCCATCTAAGTACATAACTACTCCCTTTGTACAATAAATCATGGAGAACTTCGCTGATGAGGGCCATAAAAGCTCCGGGGGCTCCAACTTAACCCTAATGGCATTATTGGCATTCAAACTGTCCAAACTTCGTGTTAAATGCAGTCAAGTGTTCATAGCCTTCTGCAATTCTGACCTCCTGTAGTAAGCTTCTCTCAAGTCCAATCCTTTAGTAAAGATGCGTCCCCTGCCCAACAACATCGCGTCTAACAGGTCCTTGATTAATGGCAAAGGGTACCTTATTGGACAGAGAGACCGCATTGAGTCCCCGGTAATCTGTGCAGAGCCGTAAAGAGCCATCTTTCTTTACAAACAATACAGGAGCAGTATGTGTGTGTTTGGTAGCTCCTCATTGCATGAACCCGCCGAAGCGAGGTTCTTGTCTAAGAAGGCATCGTAGTTCCTTCTCCCTCATTGGGACTCGATGCGCGTAGATTCTACCTTTGGGCAGCTGTCACTTGGCTGTGTATTACTTCATTTTGCAGTCAGTGTCTCCTAAGGGGTGGCAAACTGATCGCATTCTTGCTCCCTGAAATACTCTGGCTAAATCTTGGTAAGCCGGTGGAATGCCGGGTAGAATCGGGAGCAGTTAGAGCTGTGCATCGCTGATGAAGCCAGGGGTGTGTGTGTGTCAGGAGAAGCCGAAGTTGTCCCCCCCAATTCATGTGTTCACCGCAGGGGAGGGTCAGTGAATTCTAAGATCCTTTCTTTCCAAATGAATTTTGGTTCATGTAACAACAACCATGGCATGCCCAGAACTATGGAGGTTTGGCCACTGGCGCCAGAATAAAACTAATTTTCTCCCAAATGGACGGCATGAAGCGGAGGAGAACCGGGTTATGCTTTTGAACTGGCCGGTCCCGGCTTCCCCGAGAGGACTGCCGCCCATTTGGGTGGAATGGTATGGGCTTAGCTAGGGGATTTGGTCTTAGACCCAGTTCCTCCTCGGGCCACTCAGTCACGAGATAAGCAAATGGGAGCAAGCCAGAATCTACAAGGGCTGGAGGCTATAATAATGCTTGGTATGCTTAGCGGGCTGGGCCAGAAACGCTTGATTGTGATGGGGCGCTTGCCTTCACTCACCGCTAGTCTGGAGTCGAACCCATGTCCATGGGGGGCTGAAGAAAGGCACACAGCTGCTTCCCCCCCCTCCTCTGGGTCAGCCTTCATTAACTGCCTGGGATCGCCTGTTGGGGGGGCGGCCCGGAATTCGCGTGGTGGCTTGGTAGATGGGGTGCTGCAGCCGGGCGGTTGGCTTTCTGTTTTTTCGGGCAGTTGGCCGGCCAGATGACCTGGTCCTCCGCAGTAAGCAGACACAATCCCAGTCGGGCGACGGGCGCCGGAGTGGGTGGTCTCGGTATGGGCGGCTGGGCTTGGCTTGGTGGTCGAGTGGTGGTCGTAGTGGCGGGTTTTGGGCGCGGGCGGCCCCCGGCAATTCGCAGCTGCATTCCAAACGAGACGCCACTTGGGATCCCAATTCGGATCCACCAGCGATAGTGCTGGGGATCCGACTAAAAAACACCGGCTTTCACGCGAACTTTGCCGTCGACTGTGCATCCGAGAAGTATTCGTGATTTCATGCGCCAGGCCACTCAGGAGGGAGCTCCGAGCAGCCGCCGCATCTAAATTCACAGGCAAATTCTGCAAACGAAGCGGTTGCCTTGCTGGATAGGATTTGATGGTGCATGGATAGCTTCATTTTCTGTGGCACCCGGATCTTGGAAGCGCAGCCCCTAAGGCTTGGAGGAATGCGGGCACTGCGGTATGCATGAGTATCCCTCATCTTGTAGGTTCAAAAGAGTCACTGGGTAACCAGTCGGGCTGCCGCCCCATCCAGGACTGAGCCGATGTCCCATATTTTTTCTGCCACCAGACCGTATAAATCGCCATAGTCCCTCCCATGTGGGCATCGAAGCTGCAAGATGAAGCGTAGGGAAGTTTGGAAGTGGTCCCATCGAAACGGGCAGGTATTGGAGGCCTGTAGTATCCCTCTCTCCATCGGCTCCCTTGGCGCCCGCAAGGGCGGTGGTTGCGCAGGTTGAGCAGGTTGAGGCAGCGGCCGCGCAGGGGGGGCTGGAATCGTGGAGGGTGGAGGTACCAACGCCGGTACGCTGGCGTGCCTGGTGGGGAGCCGGTCCTTGGAAGGTGGTAGGACTCCAGCAGCGCCGCCGCCTCTGGCGCCGGGCTGTACCCAGTGACAGCTGTGACTCCAACTTGGGTTGTCCTGTTCTGCTGCTTCTTCAGTTCCCTCACCAAGGCAGCTAGCTCTCTCTCCTTGCGAGTCAATGCATCCCGGTCTCTTTGCAGGTTTTCACGCCTTGCTGCAGCTGTTCTCATTCCTCTTCCCATAGCTGCTCAGCTCACGGGCTCCATGCTTCTTGGGCATCTCGCAGTCGGCCCACTTCCTCATCCCAGCTCTCTTTCGGCTGGGGAGAGGGAATAGATCCGGGATGGGAGTACAGGCTCTCTCCTCGACTCCTCATTCTCTGAACGCGAGGGACGCCGCTGCTCCACCGCGGTGGCTCCACGGGGCATCCTTCAGATCCAGCTGCTAATCCGGGATCTGGGGCCACGGTGGATTCTTGGGAGCCTCACCCAAATAATGCGAGTCCAGGGAATCGTTTCAATCGGACTCCCATGCATGCTGTCAAGCGATGAGAGGGTGGTCAGACCGCCTCTCCTCCCGCGGACAGGCTGCATCTGAGGTTTGTAATCCACATGGAAACGGGCAGATATCCGATCCACCAGGCGCTCGATCCATAGACAGCTTCCCAAACGCACTCCATGTAAGTCCACACATGATCGGCCTCGCCCCTCGCCGTACAACGGGAGGTAAGGGAAGACTCGTGGTCGACAACAGTAGGACGGGAAAGAGTTACCTAGCTGCAGACCCGCTTCTCCCGCCGGTTCTCCTCCAAATTCAGAAGGGAAGGCTCGAGTCTCCCTCTTTGGGGCTACCGCACCTTCCACAGGAAATATGCCCAACTCCTCTCCATGCCGGTAGACACCAGAGGTCCACTGCACTAGGAAGATAGATGAACAATGGGATTCCTGCCACAATGTAAGGGAATTCCATAGAAGCAGAAATAAAAGGCTCTTTGGTGTAAAAGACCGCTTATTCAGACATCTTAGAAAGCTCATGTACAATGCAGTGGCAGGAATAAGACCTCCCGCCAGAAACACAGGTTATAACTCTGTCCATCCCATCCCCCCTCCCGGATTCCCATGGGAACGGAGGTCTCATCTCCCTCGCAGAGATAAGGTCTCCGCCGGAGAAGCTGGCCCATCGCCCGGGCTGTGGAATGTAGTCAAGGCCAGGCGGCTGACCCGCTCATCAACACCATTGAATCCTTTACAAATGGTTGACCATGCCTCACATGCTGCCCGCCTTGACTCTGGCTCACCCGGCCACATTCTAGCTCCTGCCTGCCTGCAGCACACTGACTGGCAGGGGCTCCACTCCTGTGAACACCTCTAGCACCTCTAGCATCCTCACTGTGCCAACGGGGGTGGGGGTGATGCAGGAGCGCTGGTGTGACGTTGGGCCTCCTGCAGGGCTTCAGCAGCTGGCTGCTGGCATGTTTGCCCCTCCACCAGGGCAAGTGCCCCCAGGGAGGACAAATCATTTTGAATTCTGACTCTGTCCTCTGGGGTATTAGCTACCCCTCCTAATTTGGTGTCATCTGCAAATTTTATTAGCATGCCCTCTAGTCCATTATCCAAGTCGTTGATAAAAAATATTGAATAGCGTTGGGCCCAGGACAGAACCCTGTGGCACCCCACTAGTCACTTCTTTCCAAGATGAAGATGAGCCATTAATTAGCACCCTTTGAACAGACAACCAATTAGAAATCCATCTAATAGTAGCATCGTGTAGTCCACTGCGTCTCTTCCTCATCATGTTGATTCCAGGGCGGGGAGATCTGCTATTACAACTGACCCCCATGCCACAGAGATCAGTTCCCTTGGGAAAAACGGTCACTTCAGAAGGTGGACTCTTATGTCCCACTGAAGTCCCTCCACAAGTCACCCGCCCAAATCTCCAGGTGTTTCCTGTCCCAGAGATGACAACCCGTTTTAGGGAGCCTGTGGAGGGAACACCTTTGAAGCCATACTTGGCTAGGGGCCAGTGTAACTGAAGTACTGTCTACTCCTTATAAACCCATCTGACCACTAGCATCTTCAGAGGCCCTTCTTCAGGTGCCCCCACCATCTGAGGCACCATCAGAGAAAGGTGACCAAAAGGTGACCATCTGTCAGGAGTGCTTTGGTTGTGTGTTCCTGCATTGCAGGAGGTTGGACTTGATGGCCCTTCGGGTCTCTTCCAACTCTATGATTCTATGACAGTCAGGGCTGTTTGACAGTGGAATGTGCTGTCTTGGGGTGGTGGAGTTTCCTTCTTTGGAGGTTTTAAAACTGAGGCTGGATGGCCATAGGTCAGGAGTACTTTGATTGCACAGCAGGGGGTTGGACTGGATGGTCCTTGTGGGCTCTTCCACCTCCATGAACCCAGATAGATTAGACAGGTGGCAACCCAAGAAAGGGCCTTCTCGATTGTGGCACCCAAGTGAAGAGACTCCCAGCTGGTTTTTTATCTTCCCCTTCTGTTGCTGCCTTCTACCAGTGGGCAAGGTCTTTTTGCTTGATGTTGCCTCAGTGATCTCCCCTTCCTGCACTATGATTTATGATGCAATTTATGTTTTCATATATGTATTTTAGTTTTTGTTTTTACAGTTTTAATGACATGTTTTTGCTTTGGTTTTAATGGCTTTAAAGATTTTTTAATTACACATTCTTTATCTGTTAACTGCCTTTTGGCACCGATGAGGCAAAAGATGGGTATAAATTTTGTCAATATATAAATAAAGGAAATACTAATGGCAGCATGAAGACGGTAGTTGGTTCAGAGGAGCGTGTAGAAGGGGATGGCCCCAGGCCACGAAATGCTTTGAAGGCCGCAACCAGCCTCTTGAATTGGACTCAGAGACATACTATCAGCCAACAGAGCTTGTTCACTATGGGCAAAATATGTTCCCGTTGGCTATTTCCTCACAATAGTCATTCTGGACCAGCTGCAGTTTTTGAGGTCCTCCGGGGCAGCCCAACATAGAGCACTCTGCAGTAGTCCAATCTTGAGGTTACAAAAGCATGAGTCAGCATGGCCAGATTGCCTGAATCTATGAAAGCAGAGGGTTGGTGGCTGGCTGAAGGAATTCTTGACTCCTAACTTGCTTTTTGAAGAGCGAGCCTGTGTCCCTGGTTGCAGTCCTAAGGAAAATTTACGGCAAGTCCGAATGGGGTTTAGTTCTGGTTGATCTGGCTCAGGATTGCTCCTAAAATCAGGCAGGGGTGGGGCAGAATTTAGAGTAAATCAGTTGGCATGGGAGGAATTACACTGCCCCCCCCCTTCCCCCCCGCCATATTTCCTTGATCAGCCAGCAGATTTCAGTCTGGCTATATGAGAGCAATTCCATTGTGTAATTAAAGCTGGACACTGGAAAGTGATTGATTTAGATTTCAAGGTTGTCAGTTTGTAATTAAAAATAATGGCTGCAATCAATTGTACAGGTTCATTTTTCTTCCCACCATTTGTGGTTTACTCAGTTCTGGCCTGTTTTCATTAACGAAGAAAAGTAAAAGGAAAAAAGCCAACCACAGAAGTGACCGGGCGGGGCGGGGGGGCGGGGGGGGGATTTAATTTGATTGTGTTGCCTGTTTCCGCTCCCTGGCAGCCCGATTTCTTCCCATGACAATCGAGTCACCTCCCAGGTGGTTGCTAGCTGGGAGTGGGAACTGGCCCTCGAATGAGGTGCTGCTGGGGGCCAGAAAGCTGCACTTGTAGGGTTGCCAATCTCCATGTGGGGCCTGGAATTATCCCAGAATGACAAGTGACCACCAGACTGCGGATGGCAACGTCGGATCACAGACCCTGTGGCATTGCACAGCACCGAGGCCCCCGTCCGCAACCTGCCCTCCCCGATTTCCACCTCCTGAATCTGCAGGAACTGCCTACTCGGGGCTGGAGCAAGAGGCCAGCCTGGCTGTCAGTACGGACTCGAGATGTCTGCCTGCGAAGCAAGGCTTCCCCTTGTCGGGCAGAAACCAGCACCAGCCTGCAAGTGTTGACCCAGCAAAGTCAGCTGATCCCCTGCCCAAGGGAGGGGGAGGGGCTTTGATGCACATTGCGCAGGTGTGTGCTTGAGAGGGCAACAGGTTCACAGGGTTTGCCCAGCACTCTGCATACAGTGTGGTGTACACAGCAAATGTATATCGGGTTGCATTCGTTCTAAAGAAACCTGTTTCCCTTTCTCCTGCTCACCTGTGTGCCCTTCACCTGTTCAGGCAGCAGTTGGAGCCCCTGGAAACAATCTGTGTTGCTTTTGTGCCTTCGCAGGGAGATGCTTCTCTCTTTTCTATTTCCTGCAACAAATGCGTAGCTGCGCAAACATACAGAAATGAACCCCCACAGCCTTGCTGATTGTCCCGTAATCTGATTGGCTGCACCTGCATAGCTGCGCATGTGCAACACACAAAAGAAAAAAGGGACCTCCCTGCAACAGCGGGGCAAAATTGAGGGGGATAAAATGGGCCAAACTCATTTTGGGAACGGGACCTGTGCAAAGCCCCCCCCCCCCCCCACAGTTTATATAACGTTCTACACCTGTCATGTTTGGCCTGTGTGGAATCCACCTGTGTTAGTCTACTTCACTAACGCTTTTTCAGGGAAGTCACAAATGACACGGATCTTTAGTTCTCGCCACTTGTGTGGCCAACCTCCCAGTAGAACCTGGTGGTCTCATGGAATGGCAACTGATCTTCAGGAGAGAGGTGGGTTTCCCTGTTAAAAATGGCGGCTTTGGAGGGAGGACTCTGTGGCATTATATGCTACTGAGATCCCACACCTTTTCAAGTCCTGCCCTCCCCTGGCTCCTCCCCTACATCTCCAAGAATTTCCCCAACGAGTCATGGCAGAGTCATGGCAGAGTAGGAAGAACAAGCATCCTCGATTGCTCTCTGCAGCTCCCATGGAGGGCCGAGCTGATCTTTGGAGCGCCGTGCAGCAGATGAAGGCCGAAGGCCAGCCACAGGATCTGGAGCAAACGAACAGCCGGAGCTGGCTGTGCCCACATTTACCTGGCTGCGTTCAAAGCACAAGGTGGCAACCTGCCTCTCGCTACCTGAGCGCTCTTCTTCCGATAAGGAGAGGTCAGTTCAGCATTTCTATCCTGCCTTCTCCTGAGAGAGTATGACCCCTGGGACACCACGGCAGGGAGATACCCTTTACTGTGGACAGGATCCTGCCCTAAAGTTCTACCTGATGCTTAAGGGCCTAAGATGTTTCTCAGCAAGTGGGGGGCATGGGGGCTAGCTTCTCCTGAGGTGGTAACACAGGAGACCTCAAAAAGGACCAAGGACGTGGGTGGCCAAGAAGCTCCCGTCCTTAAGATGAGCAGAGGACGGCAGCAACCACCACCCGGTGAAGGGTCTGTCTGAAGCGGAAATTAAAGCTCTTGTTCTCTGACTGACGGGTCTCACCACCCTTTGCTTTAACAAGTCTCACTTCTCCGATCTTTTTCACTACTGAAACTAATCCTCCCACCCCCCGCATGCTACCAAGTTTCGTTCTGCCCTAGAAACAGAACACTAACTTTTTTTGTTTGTTTGTGTATGGTGTGGGCTTGGTTTGGGAAGTGGGACTTTGTGGTTTGTAGAATGCGACTGGAGATTTAGTGGAGTAAGTAGTTGGTGTCGATAGATGACCTGGTTATGAATGGAGAGGGAAATGGGAGATTGGCAAGGTCAATGATGCAGGAATTACCGGGGGTGGACAACCCAATAATATAATGTTTTGAGTACGCATATACATGAAATGTTTAGTTGAAATACTGCTTACAAGTAAAGTTGAATGTTTTTCTTTTTTTGTTTGTATGTGGATGTGACTGTGTGTATATGTGTCTTATGTCTTATGTTTCTGTATTATATTAAACCGTATATTTAATAAATATATTATTTTTTAAAAAAGAAACAGAACACTAACTAAGAGCATCAGAAATAAAATCCGGTGAATAAAAGCAAGAAACAAACAGCCAAAAGATAGCTATTTTCACCATCTTTTCCTGTCTCTTAAGGACCTGTGGGCGGCTACCTGTTGGAAACCCTGCTCCACCCCCTCCCTCCCTCCCTCCCTCCCTGCCTGACAGGGCCACCAGTTTTAAGCCCCTTCTGTAGCTTTTCTGTTAGCATTTTGATCTGGCTAGCTGTTTACAGCTCTGTAGTCTGGAGCAGAGGCATATGGTGGGAAAATGGTGCCTGGAGACAGCCATTCTCCAGGTGCCCCACCCCGCTATACCCTAACCCTAACCCCGACTCCCAGCAGCCCTCCCCTCTTGGGAGAGCAGAAGCAACTGAAGGCTCCTTTGCTTTTATAAGTACCATGGTGGGGCCCTGTGCTTATAAAAGCAAAGGAGCCGAGGACGGAGCCTTTCACTTGGGGAGAGCAGAAGGGATTGCCAGCTGCCAGCTGGGAGGGGTGAGGCTAGGGGAGCGGTGTCCTCAGGTTTCCTTGGCCCCACCCACATCAATGATGACATGGGCGGGGCCAAGGGCGGCTGAAGATGACAAGGACTTCCTGCTGCCTTGCCGTCTTCCTGGTCATGTGGGGGGCCGATTTTGCATCCTCCATGTGACCAGATTAGTGGCGCCTGGGGACAGAGGGTGCCCCCCCCTCCCCAGGCAGATACATCACTGGTCTGGAGGTCAGTTGCAATTCAGTCGTAATTCTGGAAGATCTCCTGGCCAAACCTGGAGGTTGACAGTCCTAAAGTTGGTCTGAGCCTGCAGTCATCCCTTGGGCTGGCTTTGTGTTCCTCTGAGAACTGTTTAACGAGGGACCGCGTTCTTTGTATAATAGCAACTGCAGAGCTAGTTCTAAATATTTTCCTCTCCTGGTGTATGTCAGGATCTGACAGTGACCTTCGTTTTCTCTCTTGCTTGTTTGGAATTTTCTGCATAGTTGTACAGCCTCCCCAGGATGCAGAAAGCCTTCCGTATCTGTGTGGATTGTTGTATTTCACTGATAGGAACCTCCATCTTCCAGGGCAGTATACCTCTAAATACAACTTACTGGAGGACAAACAAGCAAAAGCTTTGTACCGTGCGTGTGTAGAGTGGAGACCAAACACATGTGGTTCGCCGTTGCCTGCCTCTGTGTAGCAGCCCTGGACTTCCTTGGTGGTCTCCCATTCAAGTACTAAGTGGGGAGGGCCCTGCTTAGCTTCCAAAATCTGACAAGCTGGCCTGGGATATCCAGACTAGGCATCCAGGTAAAGGCCTGTTGCATTTACTTCTAAGCAAATATGTTTAGGATGGGAGTTTTATTATTGGTCACTGGATGTTATAGCAGATTCCAGCAGAATATTCATCTATGCACTGTATACTGGGATTGATCAGAAAACCCATTTTGCACAGCACAATTACACTGGGGTTGAACCAAGAACATATATACCGGGGCTATTTTATCCCAGTTTCTGCCGACACACGGCTCCCCGCTTCTACCCAGGAGCAGATCTAGGACCAGTAGGAAATGCTCCAGTTAGATACGGAAATAATAACTATTTTAAAACCAGGATGTAATCCAGAACAAGTTGAGTCATATAGACCAATACGTTTATTAAATAGGGTTATAAAATTTTTGCTAAAATATTATCAAACAGAATAAAGAAGATATTACCCAAGATAATTGGCCAAGATCAATATGGGTTTGTTAGAGGGAGGGATATTAGTTTTCCATTAAGGAATGTTTTAAATGTGATGGAACATGGGAAAGATAAAATATATGCTATAATAAAGTTAGATGTTTACAAAGCATTTGATACAGTAAGCCATAACTATTTATTTCAAATAATGGAACAGGTTGGGGTTGGACAGGGTTTAATAGGGATATTAAAAGAATTATATAGGAATAGCAAAGCGAAGATTAGAATAAACAGTGGATGGTCAGAAGAGGTCAAGATAGAAAGAGGAGTGAAACGAGGGTGCCCGCTTTCTCCATCACTATTTGTTGCGGCAATGGAACACTTAGCGGATAGAATTAGGCATAATGGTAGGATCAAAGGTTATAAGATTAACCAAGAAGAAATAAGGTTAAATTTATTTGCAGATGATATATTATTAATAATGGTTAATCCTGTAGAAACTCTGAGAGAATTAAGAATACTATTAAATGACTTTCAAAAATATTCTGGATTGGTAGTAAATATGGAAAAAAACAGAAATCTTGGGGATAAATATAGAAAAGAAAATATTAGGAAAGGAAATGGTGAAGAAGAAGATTAAATATTTAGGTATAACAATAAAAAACAAAAGGGAGAAGATGTTTAAATATAACTATGAAGCAATACGGAAGAAAATAACGAAGCAGTTAAAGGAATGGCAAGTGAAGAATCTATCAATTTCTAGGAGAATTATGGCATTAAAAATGTGTATAATGCCAAAAAAATTATTTATTCTGTACTCTACAATTAGTGATTAAGAAGAAGCAATTTGAGGAATGGGACAAGAAAATAAAATTATGGGTCTTTAATCAAAAGAGACCAAGGGTAATGAATAAAATAGTATATATAAGAATCTTATGGGTTGGGGAATTCTGAAACTACAGGAATATTATGAGGCATTTCAATTAAAAATTTGATGGGAATCCAAGTAGACAAAAAGGATAGATGGGTCAAATTTGAAAATGAGATAAATGAGAATATTGGCAGCTTTGGAATATATTCAAGCTGTTCAAAAATAGAAAGACAAAAATTAATCGGACCCCGAAAAGTGATGCTGGAAATATGGGAGAAATGGAAAGGGTTATGGATGCCAGGGATTCTGGATACGGCGTCATTAGGAAGCATGGTCAGTAAGGAGGGGGGTCAAGTGATAAGATCTCTACAAAGACAAGGTCTACACATAAAGTAGCACATTTGTATAGTGAAAGAGGGGATTTGATAATGTTTTCAAATTTCATGGAAATAGGAGGTGTCGAGAATTGGTTGGTATTAAGAGGCATTTGGGAGAAGATAAAAGCTTCCGGGATTAAAGGAGAATGTATAATGAAGAATTGTATAAAAATATATGATGAGATGAAGGGGAAAATATTAGGGGTTTTATATAAATATATGATTGAAGACCAAGAGTTTATAGTAAGAGCTATTATGGGAAAATGGCAACAATATGGAGTAACAGACATAGATTGTATTAAACAAATAATAGAAAACATACAAAAGATAAAAATTGAGAAATATGCAGAATTAGAGAAGAAACTAATGTTAAAATGGTATATGGAACACCGAAACAGCTGGCATATATGATAAGAGGACTCAGCCCAAGGTGTTGGCAGTGTGGTGAAAAAAATGCAATCTATATTCATATGTGGTTGGAATGCCCAGAGGTGAAACATTTGTGGAAATGTTATATATCAAAAAATATGTAAAAGTAAAAATAAGGATAAATATAGATCTATTATGTATCGGTATAATGGATTATGGAATAATAGAACAAAGAAAGAGAATGTTATTTAAATTTATGATCAGGGCAGCCCATGCATTAATAGCATTGGGTCGGAAAGATAAAAGTATCTGGACTATACAGAAATGGATGGAATCTGTATGGGAACAAATACAAAATCTTTGAAGTAATGACAAGAAATCAAACATGGCAAGAAAAACAAAAGGCCATGCTGTGGATCTGAATTCATAGACTGGCTAAATGAAGTTGGAATCACAGAAGGAAACTGGAAAAGAAGAACAGAAAGAATGAACCTGCTGCTGCACGTTTGAAGAACAGAAGGAAGAAAAAGGGGGTAAAAGGATATGGAGGATGTTATAAAATGTTGTAAAGCATAAACAAGAAATGATCCAAAATATCAATTAAAAAAGTTTTTTTTTAAAAAAAGGAAATGCTCCAGTTCACTTCGTACAAGCTGGACTTCTGTATTTACTTTGGGAGCATGTCTGAGCATGCCCAGTGCACCACGTTTTGATTGGCCGTTGTTTTTTGAGTGGCAGTTTGAATGGATGTCAGGTAGGGAGATCTGGTGGTTGGGTGGGAAAAATGAACTTTGGTCTGCTCCCGATTGGTGTTATTGTGCATGTGCTGTGGGAATGGAATAAATTGATCTGTGTTTTTAATGGTTTAAAATAAGATTGTGCTTGTCAGAGGGAGAAAACTACTGAATAGGTCTGCTAATTGATTTAAAATAAAGCTTGTTCTGAGGAAAACAGGCCAAGTGATTGTTCTGATTAGCTATTGCTTTTGAGAGGCAGCTTGAATGGCTGTCAGGTGGGGAGATCAGGCAGCTGGGTGGGAAAAGTAAACCGGTTCTGATTGGTTTTTGCATGGTGCCGCCACAAGCAGGGTCACACCAGGACTTTTAAAAAGAACCTCCAAACTGGTGATTTTTGAAAATCCCAGGCTAAGGTAAATATCGCAGGCAACTCCAATCTGAATTATCTCCTGGACAATCAGGACCCGAAGATACTGGAAATGGTGGCAAGCTTCCTGGTTAATACCTTGAAATAATTTTCTGGGCTTCCCCTCTATAAATAATTTTCTGGGCTTCTCCCTGTATAAATAATGCTTTTATACTCCTGACACTTTTACCAGCTGCATCATCCTGTTTAATCCTATCAGGTGTATGTATATATGTGTATATATATATATTTGATGCCTAAGAAAGGTCTTGTTTGAGTCTGAGTAAATATTGCAAGGAGCCGCGTGGCGTAGTGGTTAAGTGCTTGCACTGCCACTCATACAGTCAGGATTTCAAGCCCCCTGTGGGTCAGATATGCTGGCAGCTGGCTCATGGTCAGCTCAGCCATCCATCCATTCCTTGGTTGGTAAATGAGTACCTAGCACACAGCTAGGGGGTGAAGAATAGCCGGAGAAAGCAATGGCAAACTACCCCACAAAAACGGCTTGCCTATGAAATCACTGCTTGCAGTGGTACCCCAGTGTCGAACACGACTGAAGGGGAAACTTTACCTTTAAATATTGCAGGGCAACTCTGGGGCAGACCCTGTGCAGCTTTGGGAACTGTGTGGAATTCCTGACTGCACTGGGATATTTTGACTGTGCAAAAACCAGATGTCTGTGTGGGGGGGATGTTTGTCAGTAAATATGCATGTTCTTGTGACACCACATCTTCTGATAATATTTGTTTTCTGCCTTGCTTCTTACACATGTCACTAATCTTCTTTCCCTGATTGAAGTGTTGGTCAGCCCTTACCACATCTTATCTTCATATCTTTTAAGCTACTTATGAACAATTTATCCAGTCTGCTTACTTGCAGTCTGCCATCTCTGATTCCCTTTTGTTGGTCTCTGTGGGGCTAGCATTTTTATAAAGGAAGTAAAATGGCATATGTCAGGAGGAGACTTTTATAAAGAGACCAGGATTGTCGTTTTAATCTCTGTGAAACAATTATTGGATATATAATACCATTTTTATTTCACCATAATCTAGTCATATGACTGAATTTTATTCCAACCTCCAGTCCCACCTGGGGGTTGGCAACCTGGGCTTGCCAGATCTCAGACTCTTTGGGCTGAGTTTCATTCTGAAATGGCCTTGTGAAATCCCATGCGCCTGAATGGATTCTCAAAGGGACATGGCTCAGGGCGCCCATCTCTGTCTTGGCTCGTGCAACCTCCACTGAGTTATGCTTATCAAAATTTGACTCCCCACTTTGATATTAGCATCTTAATGAGGGGAATAGGGCTGCCAACCTTCAGGTGGTATCTGGAGATCTCTTGGGGTTCCAACTGATCTCCAGGCAATAGAGATGAGTTTGCCTGGAGGAAAAGGGCCACTTTGAGAGGTCTGGCAGCACGCCCACCGACATCCCTCCTCTCCCCAAACTTCACCTTCCTCAGGCTCTGCCCCAAAAACTTCCAGTCATTTCCCAATCCAAAGCTGTCAAGCTGTGAGGAAATGTGTTGTGAAAGGATTTGCCTTTTGTCCTCTAAAGTGCTAGTAAACAGGGTGGAGATTTCACATTAAATATTTAAAAAGTTGTACACATAAAATATAGCCAACCAGTATAGTGCAGTAGAGACAGCATTGGACTAGGATCTGGGAGGGCCAGGTTCGAATCCCCACTCCGCCATAGAACCTTGTTGGGTGACCTTGGACCAATCACATACACTCAGCCTAACCTACCTCACAGGGTTATTGTGAGGAGAAAATGGAGGAGAAAAGAGCAATGTTATCTGTTTGGGTCTCTGCTGGGGAAAAAGGCAGGGTATAAGTGAAATAAGTAAGAAAATAAAGTGTAACTTGCAAGTGTGTCTTGATCACCCCGTTTGATCCTGCCACATCTCCTGCCTCTGGCCTGTGATGTGGGACCCTTTTTTCCTCATTCCCCCACCCTGCTGTGCTTTTGTTTTTCCACTTTGCTTCTCTGGTAATGCCTTGTCAACTCTTTAGACACCTGCTGATGTAGCTCTCTCAGTAGTGTGGAATACAGGTTGTTTTTACCCTAGGGGAGGCTTCTTCATCTCTGGACCATGGTGGGACTGGTGGGGTGCCACCCCCCACCCCCCTTGGGAACTGGTAGGCAGGGATGGGGTGACATGATGTGGGGATGATGCGAGCTATAATAAAGGCCACATTAGTAATTATATTTATTTCCAGCAGTACAAATCTAAATACTAATTCCTGATAATATTTCATAATTTAAAAAATCTAATAATATTTCATAATTTTAAAAATCTATTGAATACAGAGCCTTATTATTAAACAATCCAAAAACACAACAGTGTGTGTATGCCACACATTTTGGGTGGGTTTGTGACTAGCCAGAAGCTGCCTCCTTTGCTATCCAAGACCGCTTCGGGATGTGTTGGAGCAAACCAGAGAGCCATTCTTCACACGGTCTGAGCAGCCTTCTGTGGGGCAGCCGAGCAGCCCAGTTCCCCCTCTCAGCACGGAGAGGCAGAGGTCACTGGCGGAGGAAAACGGCCATTGTTTCAGAAAGGAAATGACTGTTTTCTTGGAGATGGTGGAAAATACAGATGTCATCATCTGTTCACAATAAGCTCTCTCATTCTGAGGTGAAAAGGCTGTTCCTCTGGCGAGGAGGCTACCTGTTCTGAGAAGACGAACATGGAGAACAAAGCCCAAGCCAAAAAAACCAGGCTTAAAGGCGTAGGGGAAAGGAAATGGAAACTAGAGGCAAGGAATGAGGGGAGGACATGCTTCCCCACCCCTGCTTCCTCTGGGGGACCAGCTTCCTTCTCAAGTCCCCTGGCAAAGGTTACCAACCCTGGGTGGGAAATTCCTGGAGATTTGGGAGTAGCGTTTGGGGAGGACAGGAACCTCAGCAGGGTAGAGTGCTGTTGAGTCCACCCTTCAAAGCAGCCATTTTTCCCAGGGGAAATTATCTCTGTTTGTCTGCGGATTCCAGGAGATCTGCAGACTCCCATCGGATGGTTGCCAACTCTACTCATGGCTTCCCAAAAGCCCACGGCTGAGCTACACTAACAATGTTTGCAGAAGGCATGTGAAGAGGCAGCCGTCTGTTTACCCCTTTTCAATCAGCCAATTTCCAAGCTATTCTTTCACATTTATTGTAGCAGTCCATCCGTCTCCCCCTTAAAAGCTTATGACTAGTAAAAATTTAGTTTGCTGTTTTGTGTACTGACATTGGAGCTGCTTCAAAAAGAGGTCGACCACGACCCACCCCACCATTTTCCCTTTGGTCGTTGGGAAATCAGTGATGAAGTCCATTGACACCACTTTCCAAGGTTCACCAGGGCTGGGTAATGGCTGGAGGAGGCCGGACTGACGCCCCGAGACGTGCTTTGCCGCTGTGCATACTGGGCAGCCAGATACGTAATCAGCCACGTCCTTTCGGAGGGAGGGCCACCAGTACTGGCGACGGGCGAGGTGGAGTGTTTTTACGAAGCCACTGTGCCCCGCCAACTTGGCGTCATGGCAGGCCACTAAGATCTCCTTCTGCAGTGTGGGCGGGATATAAACATTGTCTCCCCTCCACCAAACGTCACCCTGCCAGGAAAGAACCTCAACCTTGCGGTCCTCATCCGGGATAGAGTCAGTGAGTTGGCGGAGTTCCACCACCAGGGGCGTAGGGGGCGACTGAAGGTCAGGACCCCGCGCCTTACTGCGAGTGACCGCCAGCAGTCCCAATTGCAAGGGGGAAAAGACTGTGCCAGTGGGGCGCAGGTCCAGGGCCCCAGAGTCAGGAAGGTGGGAGAGGGCATCTGCGAGGCAGTTGTAGTGTAAGGAATTCCATAGACGCAGAAATAAAAGGCTTTGGTAGTAAAAGTCCATTTATTAAGACATCTTAGAAAGCTCAAGTACACGCAGTGGCAGGAATGACACTTCCCGCCAGAAGCACAGGTTATAATGCCATTCACCCCATCCCCCCTTCCTGCTTCCCATGGGAACGGAGACTTCATCTCCCGCGCAAAGATAAAGTCTCCGCCGATGCATCTGGCCCATCGCCCGGGCTGTGGAATGCACTCAAGGTTACTTCACCATCAACACCATTGAATCCTTTACACTCTGCCTCCCTAAAGAAGACCCCTTCCCCCCAGGTTTATGCGGAAAGGCGCGGTGGAAAGCAGAAATAAGGGTGGGGGCTTCAATGTTTTCGGAATAAACCCATTGATTATACCCAGAGGAATATCCCACCCAAGAGACTAAATGTTGCAAGCGGGTTGCGATTAAAGCGAGAGTCCAGGATAAAGGCCAATTCCTCAGAGTGCTTGTGGCCATCAATGATAGTCGGAGGGGCCTCTCCTCGGGCGGGTCGCGTTGTGGCATCGGAAGCGGGAGCCTCCTTGAGCAAGCTGGAATGGAAGACAGGATGGACGTTACTAAGAGAGATAGGCATATCTAAGCTGGCAGTGACATCATTAATCACTTTAGTAATCTGAAAAGGTCCCACAAATCTCTCTTGCCAAGTTTGGAAAATTTATGCACGCCTCTGAGATTTTTTGTAGATAAATACACCCAAGCCTACACGCGAGGGAAATCTGAGCTGTGTTTATCCGCTGCAGTTTTGGGAGTCCTTTGCTTGCTGTGGCATGGTCTGGACCGACTTCCATCCCTCGCTAGGGATGAAATCCATTGTTGAAATTTGGGGGTCCAAAGCTGCTGCGGGTAGTTGTGGCAACGGGCGGAAGGAGCCACTCCAGACACAATTTCAAAGGGTTTCTTTGTGCTACTATGAACCGCGCATTGTTGTAGTATGCATTCGCAAACGGAATAAGCTCGCACCAATTGTCTTGGTGGTAGTTGTAAACAAATAATTGCTCTAGGGTTCTTGTCTGCTCTCCGCCTCGCCACTTTGAACGTGGTAGGGGCGGCGACGTGTCGGGCGGCTCCTCAACAACCCCAAAACGCTTTCCAGAACTTTGCAGATGAATTGGGGTCATGGGTCGGAGACCACCTTAACGTGGGCGGAATGGAGACGGTAAACATGTTGGAATAAACAACAGCCGTACAACTTAGGTTTTAGGGATGGAAGCACATGGAATAAAATGGGCTTGCTTAGGAGAATAAGTCTACCACCACCCATAAAACCCGTGTTGCCAGCGACTCGGGCAAATCTGTAATGAAATCCATGGAGATGACTTCCCAAGGGCGGAAGCTACCGAGAGGTTTCAACAGTCCATGGGCTTTCCCGGATAGTTTT
Source organism: Sphaerodactylus townsendi (assembly GCF_021028975.2). Lineage (NCBI taxonomy): Eukaryota > Metazoa > Chordata > Lepidosauria > Squamata > Sphaerodactylidae > Sphaerodactylus > Sphaerodactylus townsendi. Next base: position 6,918,847 of record NC_059432.1, on the reverse strand, counting down.
GGCTTCTGCACAAACCGAAAGCAGCCTTTAATGTAAGCCTCAATGTCTTTATGCATTGCGCCACCAGAACTGCCGGCTGGCTAAGTGCAGAGTTTTCAAAGCCAAAATGTCCAGCCGACTGGCATCGGCAAGCTTCAAGAACTTGTTTGGTGGAGGGGAGGGTAATCGCATTCAACATCTCCCTCCGCTTCAAAACTCCATTCTCCAAACGCACTGGGAGTCCCCTTCAGTCGCTGGAGGTTTCATGCAGCTCCCGGCCTCCAGTTCCCCGCAGGAAAAGGAGAGACGACCAAACGGGGGTGGAGGGAGGCGGACGCTTGAGATCGGGTGGACAGCCAACCCCAACTGAGGGGGGAAAGAACAGTGCGTGGAATGTCTCGCAGAAGGCAGCTCCACCCTCCTCGGTAGGCCGTAGAGCCAGCCAGTTTGTTGGTTTTCCAGGGAAAAAATGGACTGTAAAGAGAAACGAGAAAAGAAATCGGGCCCAACGGGTTGTTTTATGGACATCTTGGGGGAGGTGGAAAGAGCTGCCAGGTTTTATGATCCTAATTGGGTCCTGAAAGGTGCTTAGCCCCCCAGCCAGTGGCGCCCCAAGTGGGAGAGTGCTGCTTTGATGGTCGTGAAATCTCTTTGTCTCCTACAGTCCAGTTGAGTTCGCACCAGAGAATTTTAGACAAATAAGCATTAACACGGAACCAGTCTACCATCTTTATTTTTTCTGCAACAGGGCTGCCCCGAAGTGCTTTGTCCAAAGCCCACGGAACCACAAACGGAGATCTGGGTTAGTGCTTTAGGATAGGTTCGTGGTAACGTGAGAATTTTAACGCAGTTGAAAGTATTGTTTGACATTCACTCAGACCAGACAGAAGGGGGGCCCCGGGTTTGCGCACAGTGAATCTTTACCCTTAGTGCATTAAGAGGATACCTGTGCCAGAGGGAGAGTCAGTTCAGCAAATTGGGGTATAAAATCCCTGCGATAGAAATTAGCATAAAACCAAGAAACCTGACTGGAGTTGCTGGGTATGTCATGGGGGCAGAGCCATTGGAGGACTGCAAAATCTAATTTTAGCAGGATCCATTTTTTAAGCCCCCCCTCGACAGCGAGATCCGGTAACCCAAATAGTCCAATGGGAGGTCTGGATGAAAACAGCATTTGGAGAGGTTGTCAAAGAGAGAGTTGTCAAGCAAAGCGTTTCAAGCCACCTCTCGGACCAATATTTCATGTTCTTCTATAGTTTACAGGTGCAAATTAAAACGTCATCTAAATATACAACAACTCCCCTGTGTACGGTAAATCATGGAGAACTTCGCTGATAAGTGGGCCATGAAAGTCTGGACCCCAGCTTAACCCGAATGGCATTATTAAATATTCAAACTGTCCAAACTCTTGTATTAAACGCGCCATGATCAGGTGTCTATATCCTTCAGCAATTCTGACTCTGTAGTAAGCTTCTCTCTCAAGTCTAATTTAGTAAAAATCGCGTCCCCTTTGCCAAAGTGCATCTAAAAGGTCCTTGATCAAAGGCAAAGGATATTTATTGGACAGGAGACCGCATTGAGACCTCGAGGTAATCTGTGTGCAAAGTCGTAGAAGACCCATCTTCTTTTTTTTTGACAAACAAAGCGTGGAGCAGCGTATTGTGTGTTTGGTAGTTCACGATATGAAACCATGCGAGCAAAGGTTCTTGTCTAAGAAAGCACGAAGTTCCTTCTCCTCATTAGGACTCATGCGGTAGATTCCTACCCCTTAAGCGAGTTAAAGCCTCTAGGTTTGTACAATGACAATTTTACAGTCAGTGTCTCTCTGTGGGGTGAACAGCAATTGATAGCATTCCTGGGTTCCCTGAAAAACTCTGGCTAAGATCCTGATATGCAGGATTGGGATGTCAATAGGAATCGGGGAGGCAATCACTGAGGGAAGCCAGAGAGGGGAGTGTCAGGAAGGCGTTGGGTTTTCTTCCCAATTTCATGTATGTTCACCGCGAGGGAGGGTCAGTGAATTCTAAGATCCTTTCTTTGCAAATGAATTTTGGTTCATGTAACTAATAACTGCTGCATGCCCAAAACTATGGAGTGCTCTTAGCCACCGGCTTCAAAATTGAAACTAATTTTTCTCCCCAATGGTCGGCGCAACGGAGGAGAACCGGCTGTGTTTTGTATTGCTTAGGTCGGTCCTTCAAGCCGTTTCGAGGGAGCTGCACACCCATTTTGGGTGGAATGGTATGGGCTTAGCCAGGGGATTCGGTCCAGACCTAGCTCCTCTGCCACCTGGGGCCGCAGAGATGGGCAGTGGGAGCAGCGGAATCCACAAGGGCCGAGGCTATAATGCTGAGTGTGTTTAAGCGGGCTGGCTGGTGAAATGCTTGAACAGTAATGGGAGGCTGCGCTTCACTCACTCACCGTCAGAAGTCTGGGCCCATGTCCATGGGGGGCTGAGAAGAGCACAGACAGCTGCTTCCCCTCCTCTGGGTGCGCCTTCGTCACCGCTTTAGATGAGCCAGTAGGGAGGCGACCCTGACTCCGCGTGGTGGTTTTGGTAGCACGGAGTGCAATGGAGCTGGAAGGCGGTTGGTTTTGCTTCTTTGGGGACAGTTGGCTAGGCTAGATGACCCACGGCCCCTCCGCATGGTAAAGACCTGGCAACCTGTCGGCCCGGCCTAAGTGGCTCAGAGGGAGTGGTTTTCGGTAGGGATGCTGGGTTTGGACTTGGGTGGACACAGTAGTGGTTTTCGGCGCGTGGTAGGAAATGACCTCCCCTTGTGACGAAATAGTATTCCAAGCGAAGGCGCCACTTCTGGAGACCTAACTGGATCCAATCTGCAAATGAGTATCGGTGGAACCCGGAATTTAAAAACTTACCGCTTCCGCATCGTAGCTTGCTATCCACAGCATCCGAGAAGTATTCTAAGCATTTCATGCGTTCAGAGCCACTTCCAGGGAGGAAGTCCGAGGCAGCCGCCGCACGTAAATTCCGCGGACAAATTCTGCAAGCGGGCGGTTGCCTTGCTGGATGGTTTTGATGAGATGCGGATAGCTTCATTCTGCGGCCTGGATCTTGGAAAGCTGGGCCTCAAAGCTTGGAGGAATCGCGGGGCACTGTCGCGAGAGATCCTCATCCTGCAAATCCAGAAACAGTCCGCGAACCAGTCAGCTGCCGCTTCATCTAGGACTGGAGCCGATGTCCCGTGATTTTTTTGGCGTTCAGACCCGGTATAAGATCATCGCATAAGTCTTCCAAGTGGGCATTGAGTTTGCAAGATGGAAGTAGGGGAAGTTTGGAGGCGGTCCCATCAAAGCAGGCTGAGTATCGGGGGAGGGGCGGAAGTAGCCCCGCTCGAAGCGGCTCTTAAGCGCCTGCTGGGGAGGTGTTGCTGCCTGGCGAAACTGGAAGCAGGTTGGGCGAGGCGGCTGTTGTACACCAAGGGGGGCTGGAATCCGAGAGGCGCTAGCGGTGATTCAAGGCTGGCGCTAGTGGCGTGCTTAGGACCCAGTCACGCGGGCCCCTGGCACCGGGCATGATCAGTGGCACAGCATAGGGTTCCAACTTGCGGCCCCTGGTCTGCCGCTGCACTCCCTTAGTTCCCTCTCCAAAGCAGCCAGCTCCCTCTCCACAACTGCGAGAGTCACTGATACATCTTAGCGCGCATGCAAAGCGGCTTTTCTGCAGCTCTAATTTAAGCAGCGTTCGGGTCTCCGTTTAAGGGCTTCAGTGAGTTCACTTTGCGTGCGCAGAGCCTGGAAACGCTTTTAGCGCTGCTCGCTATGTAAATCCAGTCTGGACTGTTCCAGGACTTTATCATGCGACTGACAGACTCTGAAAGGCATAATATTGCCGCTGGAGCTGGCGCTCTTTGGCACGGGTCCAACCTCGGCTGACCTTCCTTTGGCGCTGCTTTGTTCCCGTCCCTCTGCAGGGTTTCAAGGCGCTCTTGTTGCAACTGTGCCCGTTCCTCCTCCCCGCAGCAAGCTGGCGCTTCACGCGGTTCCACATGCCGCTTGGGCATCTCGAAGAGGAAATTCGCCTCTACTTTCCTCATATCCCAGTCTCTTCTCACCGATGGGAGAGGGAACCCGGTCCGCTTGGGAATGCAGGCTCTTCAGACTCGCCGTCATCAGGAAGCCGAGCCACCTCGGAGACATTACCCTCGAGTCAGCTGTAGCCACCGCAGTGGCTCCCCGAGGCACCTCAGGTCTTGATGATCGGCCGGTTGCCGGGATAGGGGAGTCCGATTAAAGCTTGTTGGATACCCTCCCAATTCCAGGTTGAGTCCGGTGAAATCGCTTTGGATCGGGCCCCCCAGATGCACAGTACCACGGTGGTTCTTTTGGGAGCATCTACCAAGAAAATACGAGTCCAGGAATCGCCCAATGGATTCACAAGGTTGCGCCATGAAAAGGTGGTCGGCAGTAAGCCGTCGCCTCCATGACAGAGTTGCATCTGAGGTTTGTAATCCACGACGGTGAACGGGTAGAAATCCGATCCACAGGCGCTTGCAGCTCGATCCATAGACAGCGCCCCAAACGACCTCAATGGAAGTCCCCATGAATGAAGTCGCTGCGTCCGCATTCCCCGCTCCAGCGGGAGTAAAGGAAGACTCGCGATGTTGATATCGAGGGGCGGGAAAGAACCACCAGCTGGTGTCTGTTCTCCCGCTGGATTCCTCCAGATCCAGAAGGAAGCAATGTGAGCCCCTTTAGGGAGCTACCGCGACCTTCCGCGAAAGTAAAATTCAACCTCTCTCATCGCAAGACAAAGAGGTCCACTGCACAGGAATATAGATGAATTTAAGATTTCACCTGCCACAATGTAAGGGAATTCCATAGACGCAGAAATAAAAGGCTTTGGTAGTAAAAGTCCATTTATTAAGACATCTTAGAAAGCTCAAGTACACGCAGTGGCAGGAATGACACTTCCCGCCAGAAGCACAGGTTATAATGCCATTCACCCCATCCCCCCGCTTCCTAGTTTCCCATGGGAACTGGAGACTCTCATCTCCAGCCGCTAAAGACTAAAGTCTCCGCCGATGCATCTGGCCCATCGCCCGGGCTGTGGAATGCACTCAAGGTTACTTCACCATCAACACCATTGAATCCTTTACATGTAGTTCCCCAGAAAGGAGTGAAGGGTGAAATTAAAATGGGCAAAAAAAAATCGGCCCACCACAGCTGCTTGTCAGATAACTTGCTGGGTTTTTTTAGGTAGGACAAGTTTTTTTGGTCTGTCCATACTTCGAAGGGGGTCTGCGCCCCCTCTAGCCAGTGTCTCCACGCGGCCAGGGCCCTGCAGATGGCACTGGTCTCTTTGTCCCCCACTGTCCAGTTGAGTTCAGCCCCCGAGAATTTGTGTGATAAGTGCGCAGGCGTGGAGTTTCCCGTCCCCCCGTTGCAACAGGGCCGCCCCCAGGGCGACGTCCGAGGCATCCACATGAACAACGAACAGTTAGCTGGGGTCTGCATGGGCCAGGATCAGTTCCGAGACAAAAGCCTCCTTGAGCAGTCTGGCAGTCTGCTGACCAGATGAGGGGGCCCCAGGTCTGGACCCCGCTGGGGCAGCCCCTTTGGTGCACAGAAGATCCGTGAGGGGGAGGACCATTTGAGCGAAGTCCGGGATAAAATCCCGATAGAAGTTTGCAATTGCAAGGAAAGATTGCAGTTGCTTATGGGTGCATGACACCGCCCATGGGTGCATGACACTCGAATTGATTCAGGGGTGGGAGTTACCTGAGGCTTCACGGCACTTGGTCCTCTCTCCAGCAGCTACGTTGTCAGGCGTTGGGCCCGGTTCCACCACAGCTCTGCTTACTCGACTTGCCGCAGACGGAGCTCAGTGTCGCCAGCCAGCCTAATCCAATCTAAGAGTGTCTCTGGTCTCCCTGGACTAACGCCCACTGTAGCAGTTTGGGGTGCAGCGCATCCTTGAAGATCTGGACAAGGTCCATTTTGGGCCACCCCCGCAGCCAGCTTGCTAACCTGTGGAACTCCCCAGCGAAGTCACTCAGTGAGCGATTGCCCTGGCGTAGCCGTTGCAGCTCCCCTGGTGCCTTTTCCTCTGCCAGCGGGTCCTCGAAGTGCTGTCGTAGTGCAAGGAGGAACTGGTCCAAGTTGTAGATTTCCAGCCCATCTTCTTCAACTAGGCCAGTTGGCCGCCTCGCCCCAGAGCCAGGTTCCAAGTTCAAAAACCCGCAATCGGTCTGAGCGAAAAGAGTCACCGTGGACCTCCATATACAAGCCCACCTGTATCAGGAAAAAGGTGAGCTCGTCAGGGTCCCCGTTGTAGTCCAGCTTAAAGCTTTTGTGGGGGCGATGGGGGGTGTTGGCTCGCGTCGGCAAAGCAAGGTGGTTCTTTCATTGGTCACCATCTCCTCGGCCCGACGCCGGGGCCCCGTCCTGGCATCCAGTTGTCTCCGCAGAGATTGGAGGTCCGCTGGCAGCTCGTCGTCCTCGGCCCGTCCTCTGCCTGGTTGTGAGTCGCAGAGGCATCGTGGGTGACTTGTGCCTGGTCTCGCTCCACCATCAGGAGTGCTACTTGTTGCCACAGTTCTGAGAGGTCGGCTCGGAGATGATCGCGCTCTTTGGTGACCTCCTTCGTTTGGAGCTGCAATGCCTCATACATGCGGCAGTGCTCGTCAGCGTTGCGTTGCGTGCCACTTGCCACTGCACGAGATTCTGTCATTGGCACCGTCAGTCGGTCACGGCCATCTATTTCGCTGGGTTGTAGGGTACCCACACCCACCCAGGATGTGTGGCGAGTGGGGCCGTCCCCCCTTCAGTCATTGGCATCTGCTCGAGAATCCTCTACCCATCGGGGAGAGTCCCAAGTAGAGAGAACGCTCTCCTGTCCCAGCCATCTTTGTAATGTAAGGCTGGACACAATCGGACAAAGTCGGCTTTAATAAAGGGAACATACTTTATTGAGTTGTGTCGCCCTAGGTACAAGACACTGGAACTGAGGGGGCGTTCCTCAGTTCCAGCTTTTGAAGTGGTCCGGCGGTGGTGCTGGCCAATCACCACTGTTCGATTCCCTCCCTTTGGTTTTCATTCGTTGGACGCTCCCGTTGCCGCGTAGGGTCGTGGGTCCGAGAATACCAGGGGGCTGCTGGGAAATGCAGTCCTGACACAAGGGTGAGAGTGCATGACTAGGCTAGGGTGAGAGTGCATGACTGGCCCAAGCTTACCCAGCAAGCTAACATGTGGAGTGGGGATGTGATGTGGGGTCTCCCAGAACCTAAAATGCTCTAACCACACACCATGTGGCTAGTCCCGGACCGCCAGCTGTTCTTGATGACAGTAGCCAACCAGGTTGTAGCCAAGGGCCATACCACCCCACTTCCTGTGTATAGACAGGCACCAAAGAAAAATGCAGCATATGAGCAATTAATTTCCATAGATCAGAAAAGAGTTAACTCATTTTTTCCAAAGCAAAAGGACAAGCATTCCCCTGTCTCCCCAACCGGAAAGGTGGCAAACGTCCTGTTTTGATGTTTGACTGTGGACAAGCTGTTTTTTCTTGTTATGGGCAAAATTAGGGATGCCAGCTTTGGGTTGGGAAATTCCAGGAGACATGGGTGGTACAGCCTGCCAAAGGGGACTCTATACCAGTGGCACTCGGAGCCCTCTCTGTGGGCACGCGCACACAGAGTTTGTCATGTGGGGGCAGAAAATCACCCACCCACACACACACACACATATCTAGGCTGGCCTGGGCCACTGAGCACAACGTGCACACACTGCGGTGAGCAGGGAGGACTTGGCTGGCAGGCCTGGTGCCTGTGCTCCGGGTGGCTGCTGCCAGATTTGGGGGGGGGGGCGCAGAGGAGGCAGAGCTGCTAGAGAGGCACAGAGCGGTGCGCGCGGGACTTGCTGGAGGCTAGAGCAGGCTGGCCCCTTCTCGAGCAGGTGGGATGGAGGAAGCCAACCATTTTTTTCTAATCTAAAACCTCAGCATTCAGGTTAAATTGCCGGGTTGGCACTTTGTGATAAGTAAGTGGGGTTTGGGTTGCAATTTGGGCACTTGGTCTCAAAAAGGTTCGCCATCACTCCTGTATACAATGCCATGGAGTCCACCCTCCCAAACAGCCATTTTTTCCAGCCTGGAACTGATTTCTGTTGCATGAAGACCTATAGGTTGGCAACCGCAGGTAGCATATATGGCAGTGATTGCGAACCTTTTTGAGACTGAGTGCCCAAATTGCAACCCAAATCCCACTTATCTATCACAAAGTGCCAACACAGCAATTTAACCTGAATACTGAGCTTTTCGTTTAGAAAAAACTGGTTGGCTCCCTCTTCCTCTGCCCCACCTGCTCGAGCCTCCAGCAAGTCCCACACGGACTGCTCTGTTCCTCTCTAGCATATCTGCCTCCTCTGCACCCCCCCCCTTGGGTAGCAGCCACCCAGAGCACAGGCACCAGGCCCGCCAGCCAAGTCTTCCCTGCTCACCGCGGTGCGCGCATGTCGTGCTCAGTGGCCCAGGCCAGCCTAGATGTGTGTGTGTGTGTGGGGGGTGATTTTCCGCCCACCACATGATGAACTCTGTGTGCGCGTGCCCACAGAGAGGGCTCCGCGTGCCACCTCTGGCACCCGTGCCATAGGTTCGCCATCACTGATATATGGTATTAACTTGTATTCATCTGCAGAGATTGCCTGTCGTGCTTCTTTTTCCTGGGTATCTGGGGCAGGGCCCCCCAACCTTTTTGTGCCTGTGGACACCTTTGCTATTCCAGGCACAAAATGGCTGCTGCGGGAGGTAGAACCAGACACAAAATGGCTGCCTGAGCTTGCCTTCAGTCACGCAGTGAAGTTCCTAGTGCTGTGGTGGCAGCGGTTGTGAAAACAACATTATAAAAAAATCAAAGCCCATTAAATCTCCAATTGTCAATCAGAACCTTGGCCTTACTCACTTTCTAAAAGCATTTGATGGGCACCAGAAAAGGTATCACTGGGCACCATGATCCCTGTTGAGGCCCCCTGATCTAGGGCTTTGCTATATCTCCTGAGATTATAATGCTGAGACTAGGAATGCAGAGAGCCAAAGAATGAGGGCCTAGCAAATAAGGGTGCGGAAACAAGGATGGGGTTACATCTGCCAACCTCCAGGTGGGGCCAGGAGATCTACTGGAATTACAGCTGATCTCCAGGCCACGGAACTCAGTTCTCCTGGAAGAAATGGATGCTTTGGAGGGTGGACTCTATAGCATTGTGCCTTGCAGTCCTCAGGCTCCACCCCAAATCTCTAGGAATTTTCCAAACCAGAGTTGGCAACTCTAGAGGTAAAGCTTGCTGGTGCGTCGTGCAGGTTGAGAATGGCAGCTTGCTAGTCAGGGGGAGAGTTTGACTTTGCCTGGTGTGTGTCCTCATGGTGAAGATGTATGCACAAAGTGGGGTGGGGTGAACGAATAGCTGAACTCTCCATCCGGAGCCTAGGGGTTTGCCTGGATTCAGTTCTCTCCATGGAGACCCAGGTAGCCCACACGGCTCAAATGATGTTTTATCACCGGCACTAAGCATGCCGGCTGGCCCCTTACCTCTCCCTGACTGGCCCCTTACCTCTCCCTGGTCTGGCCTGACCACAGTGATCCATGCGACGGTCACCTCCAAGCTAAACTATTGTAACTCGCTTTACGTGGGCCTTCCCTTACGGTTGATCTGGAAGTTGAAGCTGGTCCAGAATGCAGTGGCCCAGCTTCTCATGAGCACTTCATCATGGGACCACATCTCGCCTGTGCTGCGCAGGCTGCACTGGTTCCCGCTGGAGTTCTGGATTGTCTTTAAGGTGTTGGTTTTAACCTTTAAGGCACTCCATGGCCTGGGGCCTGTGAGACCTCAGTCCCAGAATAAAGCACGTGCCGCAGTTGCAACATAGAAACAAAGGAAACAATACAGTGATTCAATTATAAAACATTAACACAAAAGGCAGGAACCATCACACCTAGGAGGGCCATGGCCCTTCCTGGTTATCAGTCTAATGCTAAGGGAGGGAGGGGGGAGTAGCTGAGCTAGCCCTAGCCCGGTAGCCCTCTGTATGGAGGGTGGGTCCCCCTCCCCCAGACACTGGTCAGGCTCCATCCTGACAGGGTCTTCATATCTTAGGGACCATCTATCCCCATACATTATTATTATTTATTATTATTTATTAAGCTTCTATACTGCCCTCTCCCGGAGAGCTCCGTTTCTGTTCGGTCCCTGTAGTTGTCAGGGGCCAATTTGCTGGTGATCCCAGGCCCCTCCATGATACAGCTGGCCTCCAGCCAGGCCAGGGCCTTAGTGCCCTGGCCCCCATCTGGTGGAACACTCTCCCCACAACCATCCGGGCCCTGCGGGACCTAGAACAGTTTCGCAGGGCCTGCAAGATGGAGTTATTCCGCTGGGTCTTTGGGGAGGCCAGTCATTGAGGGTGCCATCCTCTGTATTTCCATATACCATCTTTGGAGCTCACACTTGTTGTGTAGCCGCCCAGATGAGCTGTGATGTTGAATCTGAAATGTTTTTAGAGTTAAGGTTCCAGTGTCTGTTTTGGAACAGTTTTTACTGAGATTTAAATTTAACTGTTTTATTGACCTGTACACTGCCCAGAGCCCTTAGGGCAGTGGTTCTCAACCTGTGGGTCGGGACCCCTTTGGGGGTCAAACGACCCTTTCACAGGGGTCGCCTAAGACTCTCTGCATCAGTGTTCTCCATCTGTAAAATGGATAAATGTTAGGGCTGGGGGTCACCACAACATGAGGAGCTGTATTAAAGGGTCGCGGGATTAGGAAGGTTGATAATCACTGCCTTAGGGGATGGGGTGGTATATCAAAACTAACAAATAAATAAATGGGGAAATAGCCACCCGCTCCTTGATTCTGACTTGCCATTTTCTCCTTTCCTGGGAAATCATGGAGAAGAAGCTCTGAAAAATATCGGGTCTCATAACTCTTTCTATAGCATGTTCCCTTGGTCTTTATTTTCCTCAGTCTTCCATATTGGACCTGGAGATCTCCCGGAACTATAACTGGGAGATTAGCTACCCTGGAGAAAATGGCTGCATTGGAGGCTGGACTCTGTGGCATATTTCTGAGCCCTCCTTATCCCTCCCCAGGATCCACCCCCCAATCTCCAGAAATTTCCCAACACGAATTGCAGCTGGAGACTTCGGCCCCTGTGCCGTGCTGCTGTGGGGCAGGCCGTGCTGTGACTGAAAGGGGGCCTGCTGAACTGGCAGAGGAGACATTGAGGCTGTCTCAGGAAGCCTTTGGTTCGTATCTCTGGGAGTTTTGCTCAGCCCTGCCTCCCAGCACGGAGCCACCCGGCTCTGCGGCCTGGAAAGGAGGCTGCAGAAAGCCTTTCATTTCTGTTCCTCTCCTCGGTTTGCACAAGGATCTGTTGACATAATAATTCTTAAGGCCTCTGAGCATCAAGAGATAAATCTCTGTGAGGTGAATTCAGAAGACGTTGCTCCTTAGTCAATTGACCTAGAAAAGA